>NC_050070.1:187484495-187808557 GCF_009764565.3 Dermochelys coriacea
CCAAATAAAACTTTTCATTTGAATAAACAGTTTACTGTTGTAGACTTAGAACTATTAGCCTATAAATACTTGCATTTAATAATTGGGTCACACCATTTGCAGTCCATGCACTCAACTTCATCCTTTTCTCCTCTGTTTGTTTTTTAAAAACTTTCAAATACTTCCTTGTGTTCTGAAATGTATTCTGATACAGATTTTCATTTTCTTCCCATTTTAGTGTGTCAGATCTTGAAACCATTATCTGCTAGCAGCTTGAAATGTGTACATGGTGGGTGTGAGATTCTTCAGTATGTTCAGATGCACACGCACTTTAGAGCTTGTGTGCGTGCCTATTTGTTTATTGTGCGTATCTTCTAAACTAATACATAGCCTTACTTTAACAGGAAGCTTTGCATATAAACACAGACTAATTTATTATCAAAATGCATATATTTCCTGCAATGTATTGTATTTTCCTAATAAAACACATTATTTTTTATATATTTGAATGATACAAAAGTAGGGTGAAAATTGGAAAAAAAATAATACTTTTTGTAAAACCTGGGATTTTTTCAGTAAAAATTGGTTTAAACTGAAAACGAAGGGGTTTAGCAATTTCATATTTGAGTTCCTTCAGAACTGTTGAGTGAACACCATCTTGTCCTGGTGACTTATTAATGTTTAATTTATCAATTTATTCCAAAACCTCCTCTGTTGACACCTCAATCTGGGACAATTCCTCAGATTTGTCACCTAAAAATAATGGCTCAGTGATGGGCATCTCCCTCACATCCTCGGCAGTGAAGACCAGTGCAAATAATTCATTTAGCTTCTCTGCAAGGGCCTTGTCTTTCTTGAATGCTTCTTTAGCACCGCCATTGTCCAGTGACCCTACTAATTGTTTGGCAGGCTTTCTGCCTCTGAGGGGCTTAAAATGTTTGCTGTTATTTTTTGTGTCATTTGCTACTTGCTCTTCAAATTCTATTTTTGGACTGCCTACTTATACTTTTACACTTGACTTGCCAGAGTTTATGCTTCTTTCTATTTTTCTCACTATTTTCCAATTTTTAAAGGATGCCTTTTTGTCTCTAACTGCCTCTTTTTTGTGTTGTTTAGCTATGGTGGCATTTTTTTGATCCTCTTACTGTTTTTTGGGTGTGGGGGGGCATACATTTAATTTGAGCCTCTATTATGGTGTTTTAAAAAAGTTTCCATGTAGCTTGCAGGCATTTCACTCTTGTGATTGTTCCTTTATTTTCCATTTAACATGCTTCCTCATTTTTGTGTAGTTCCCCTTTTTGAAGTGTGCTGGGTTTCTTTGGTATTTCCCCCCTCCAAAAGGATGTTAAATTTAATTACATTATGGTCACTACTACTGAGCTGTTCAGTTATATTCACCACTTGGAACAGATCCTGTGTGCCAGTTAGGACTAAATCAAATTGTCTCTCCACTTGTGGGTTCTAGGACTGGCTGCTCCAAGAAGTTGTAATTAATGGTATCTAGAAATATTATCGCAGCATACCATCCTGAGGTGACATGTTCCCAATCAATATGGGGATATTTGAAATCCCCCTTTATTATTGAGCTTTCAGTTTTTGTAGCCTCTCTAATCTCCCTGAGCTTTTCACTATCACGTCAACATCCTTGTCAGGTGGTCAGTTGTATATCCCTACTGCTATACTCTTATTATTCAAGCATGGAATTTCTATCCATAGAGATTCTATGGTACAGGTTGATTCATTTAAGATTTTTACTATATTTGACTCTATGCTTTCTTTCACATATAGTGCCACTCCCACACCAGCCTGACTTACTCTGTCATTCCTATATATTTTGTACCCTGGTATTACCGTGTTTGTGGTTGTTATTGTTCCACCAAGTTCCTGTGATGCCTGTTATAGCTATACCTCATTTAATACCAGTCACCCAAGTTCACCCATCGTAGTATTTAGACGTTTAGCATTTGTATACAAGCACTTATAAAATTTGTCAATATTTAATTTTCTGCCTTCATGTGATGGAGACTCCTTTTTGTTTGACTGTTTCTGTTCAGTTTCTACCTGTACTTTATCAACATCTGTCCTTTCCTCTTTCATAGAATATAGAGAATCCCTTTTAATAAATCCTTTCCTAAGGGATATCTCTGTCCAAACTGTGTGATTCTCAGCACCATTCAGCTTTCCCAGAGCCCTTAGTTTAAAAACTTCTCTATGACCTTTTTAATTTTACATGCCAGCAATCTGGTTCTGTTTTGGTTTAGGATGAGCCTATCCTTCCTGTATAGGCTCCTCTTTTCTCAAAAGGTTCCCCAGGTCCTAATGAACCAAAATCCCTCCTCCAAATACCATCATCTTATCCACACATTTAGACCCTGCAATTCTACCTGTCTAACTGGCCATGTGAGTGGAACTGGAAGCATTTCAAAGAATGCTACCATGGAGGTCATGGACTTGAATCTCTTACCTACCAGCCTGAATTTGGCCTCCAGGTCATCTCTCCTATCCTTTCCTATGTCACCTACATGTACTACAATCACTGGCTCCCCCCAGCACTGCACGTAAATCTGACTAGATATCTCGAGAGGTCTGCATCTTTTGCTCCTGGCAGGCAGTTCACCATGTCAAAGAATCCTAAAGGGATTAGGGATCAAAGGATGGCAAGCCAGAGCCTTGTTACGAAGTTCTCAGCCTTGCCTACACACCACTAGGCTCAGCACACAGCCACCCAAACTGCACACACTATACATTTCAATTGAGCAGACACATGGCAAGCAAGCACACAACAAACTAACTGATGACAAACTCACCCCAAGGATCACATAGTCGCTTGTTCTTCAGCGGAAAACTCCCTTGCAAAACTCCCCATTGCTGCTCCTGTTTGCTAACTATAAAAACTGCAGACTTGTGTCTTTACACACTAACCCTGATTAAGAGGTGATGCACTGAACAATTTTTTTTACCAAGTTGGAAGCAAAGTATTTGGTAATAGAGGGTTAATTTTGTAACATCTCCCTCTGTTTTACCTCTGTGAGAGGGCTGGATATGTTTACAAAACTCGGCTAACTCTATTGCATCTAAATTTTCACTTAAAAAAAAGGAAGAAAAGTCTCTTTCCTTTCTAACCCTTTTCATCATTGGTTAGTGTTTGGGGCTTGTGAAGGTCCAGGGGTCCTCTGACTTTTATTGCTATTTAAAAAAAGATTTATATTACAAGACTCCAAAAGGCAAAAAGCAAGAAAGGCTCTGTACCAAACAGATAGGCCTTGCGTACATTGAGTCTGCATGTCAGGCATGTGTAGCAACATGCTGTAGTAAAAAGCAGGCAGTGTCCACACTGTAGTGTGTAGCTACACATAGTATTGAAAGGGGGAGGCAGCGGGGAAAGGCTACAGCAGTTCCCCACTGCTGGAGCCTTTCACTGTGGGGAGGAAAGATTCTGGCTGTGGGGAGGCAATGGGACACTACACTGCTAAAAATAACAGTGTAGACAGTGCAGGCACTGCTTGGGTGTGTAGAGAGCTGTTTAGGCTACATACCCGCAGGGTTCAGGCATGTCAGGACTCATTAAGCATTGCCTCCCCCAGCTATACTGCTATTTAAACCCGTGATCACTGGGCATGCTCGTCCGTATTCTACATGCCACCCTAAGTGTAAACATATCTTACGTGACTTAGGACCACAAGCCCCATGGACATTCAAAAGATGGCCTCACTATGGATCTGAGAAAATGGAACAGATTCATAGAGAAGTTTGCATTCCATGTGCTGCTGCTGGTTCCCATTCCAACACTTTCTCTTCAGGTCTTGACACATGGGGATGAAAGTATTTTAAACCTTTTTTTAGAACAGCTAGAGGCCTTCCATATGCAGTCTCTGTGGGCCATTATAGGGATCCGCTGGCAAGACAAAATTACCAACCATGAGGTTCTCCAAAAATCAAATGCCACAAGCATCGAGGCCACGCTGATAAAATACCAACTGTGCTGGGTTGGACACATCTTTAGGATGCCTGAACATCGACTCCCCAGAAAAATTTTCTATGGAGACTTGGCACAAGGACATCGGAATCAAGGCCGCCCCAGAAAGTGCTACAAGGACAGCATCAAGAATATCATGCACTTTGATACAATAAAACCAGACGATCTTGAGAAGGCTGTATCAAATAGATCAGCATGGTGACACACAGCACTCAGAGCTTTCCAAGTCTTTGAAGAGGACAGAAATAGTTGATTGTTAGCTGCAAGAGAAAAGCATCATACCACTGCTATAGCTACCAAGATGCTCACCAATGACTTTGTCTTCCCGATCTGCTCACAAGCATATGTGTCACGCTTTGGACTTAAGAGTCCACAAAATGAGAGAACATGAAAATGGGGAGGCAGCGGGGAAAGGCTCCAGCACCTCCCAACTGCTGGGGCCTTTCACTGTGGCGAGGAAAGGTTGTGGCAGTGGGGATGCAATGGGACACTACACTGCTAAAAATGTCTGTGTAGATGGGGAGGCACTGCTTGGGAGTGTAGATAGTTGTGCTGGGCATATAGTCTAAGGTTATGGCATGTTTTTACTCACATAAGCAATGCCACACTGTCTATACAGCTGTTTATACCCAAGCTAGGTGGGTGTGCAGTGCATATACTTTACACGCCCCCATAAGTGTAAACACTGCCTTAGTGAGAGGCAGACCCTGCCCTGAAAAGCCTATGTTCTAAGTAGACAAGGCAGACGAGGGATGGGTGATGAAGCAGGAAGCTTTTTTTGTTGGAACAATAACTTTAAGAAACAGGTTTCAGAGTAGCAGCCGTGTTAGTCTGTATTCGCAAAAAGAAAAGGAGTACCGGTGGCACCTTAGAGACTAACAAATTTATTAGAGCATAAGCTTTCGTGAGCTACAGCTCACTTCATCGGATGCATTTGGTGGAAAAAACAGAGGAGAGATTTATATACACACACACAGAGAACATGAAACAATGGGTTTATCATACACACTGTAAGGAGAGTGATCACTTAAGATAAGCCATCACCAGCAGCAGGGGAGGAAAGGAGGAAAACCTTTCATGGTGACAAGCAAGGTAGGCTAATTCCAGCAGTTAACAAGAATATCAGAGGAACAGGGTGGGGTGGGGTGGGAGGGAGAAATACCATGGGGAAATAGTTTTACTTTGTGCAATGACTCATCCATTCCCAGTCTCTATTCAAGCCTAAGTTAATTGTATCCAGTTTGCAAATTAATTCCAATTCAGCAGTCTCTCGTTGGAGTCTGTTTTTGAAGCTTTTTTGTTGAAGTATAGCCACTCTAAGATCTGTGATCGAGTTACCAGAGAGATTGAAGTGTTCTCCAACTGGTTTTTGAATGTTATAATTCTTGATGTCTGATTTATGTCCATTCATTCTTTTATGTAGAGACTGTCCAGTTTGGCCAATGTACATGGCAGAGGGGCATTGCTGGCACATAATGGCATATATCACATTGGTAGATGCGCAGGTGAACGAGCCTCTGATAGAGTGGCTGATGTGATTAGGCCCTATGATGGTATCCCCTGAATAGATATGTGGACAGAGTTGGCAACGGGCTTTGTTGCAAGGATAGGTTCCTGGGTTAGTGGTTCTGTTGTGTGGTGTGTGGTTGCTGGTGAGTATTTGCTTCAGATTGGGGGGGTGCTGTCGTCATCATGAATAGGTCGGAGTATGAACAAGAGGCTACTAGGCAGCTCTCCAACACCACTTTCTACAAGCCATTACCCTCTGATCCCACTGAGAGTTACCAAAAGAAACTACAGCATTTGCTCAAGAAACTCCCTGAAAAAGCACAAGAACAAATCCGCACAGACACACCCCTGGAGCCCTGACCTGGGGTATTCTATCTGCTACCCAAATCCATAAACCTGGAAATCCTGGACGCCCCATCATCTCAGGCATTGGCACCCTGACAGCAGGATTGTCTGGCTATGTAGACTCCCTCCTCAGGCCCTTCGTTACCAGCACTCCCAGCTATCTTCGAGACACCACCGATTTCCTGAGGAAACTACAGTCCATTGGTGATCTTCCTAAAAACACCATCCTAGCCACTATGGATGTAGAAGCCCTCTACACCAACATTCCACACAAAGATGGACTACGAGCCGTCAGGAACAGTATCCCCGATACTGTCACGGCTAACCTGGTGGCTGAACTTTGTGACTTTGTCCTGACCCATAACTATTTCACATTTGGTGACAATGTATACCTTCAAATCAGCGGCACTGCGATGGGTACCCGCATGGCCCCACAGTATGCCAACATTTTTATGGCTGACTTAGAACAACGCTTCCTCAGCTCTCGTCCCCTAATGCCCCTACTCTACTTGCGCTACATTGATGACATCTTCATCATCTGGACCCATTGAAAAGAAGCTCTTGAGGAATTCCACCATGATTTCAACAATTTCCATCCCACCATCAACCTCAGCCTGGACCAGTCCACACAAGAGATCCACTTCCTGGACACTACGGTGCTAATAAGCGATGGTCACATAACCACCACCCTATATCGGAAACCTACTGACCGCTATTCCTACCTACATGCCTCTAGCTTTCATCCAGATCATACCACTCGATCCATTGTCTACAGCCAAGCGCTGCGATATAACCGCATTTGCTCCAACCCCTCAGACAGAGACAAACACCTACAAGATCTCTATCATGCATTCCTACAACTACAATACCCACCTGCTGAAGTGAAGAAACAGATTGACAGAGCCAGAAGAGTACCCAGAAGTCACCTACTACAGGACAGGCCCAACAAAGAAAACAACAGAACGCCACTAGCCATCACCTTCAGCCCCCAACTAAAACCTCTCCAACGCATCATCAAGGATCTACAACCTATCCTGAAGGACGAGCCATCACTCTCACAGATCTTGGGAGACAGACCAGTCCTTGCTTACAGACAGCCCCCCAATCAGAAACAAATACTCACCAGCAACCACACACCACACAACAGAACCACTAACCCAGGAACCTATCCTTGCAACAAAGCCCGTTGCCAACTCTATACACATATCTATTCAGGGGATACCATCATAGGGCCTTATCACATCAGCCACTCTATCAGAGGCTCGTTCACCTGCGCATCTACCAATGTGATATATGCCATCATGTGCCAGCAATGCCCCTCTGCCATGTACATTGGCCAAACTGGACAGTCTCTACGTAAAAGAATGAATGGACATAAATCAGACGTCAAGAATTATAACATTCAAAAACCAGTTGGAGAACACTTCAATCTCTCTGGTCACTCGATCACAGATCTTAGAGTGGCTATACTTCAACAAAAAAGCTTCAAAAACAGACTCCAACGAGAGACTGCTGAATTGGAATTAATTTGCAAACTGGATACAATTAACTTAGGCTTGAATAGAGACTGGGAATGGATGAGTCATTACACAAAGTAAAACTATTTCCCCATGGTATTTCTCCTTCCCACCCCCCCCCCCCCCGTTCCTCTGATATTCTTGTTAACTGCTGGAATTAGCCTACCTTGCTTGTCACCATGAAAGGTTTTCCTCCTTTCCCCCCCTGCTGCTGGTGATGGCTTTTCTTAAGTGATCACTCTCCTTACAGTGTGTATGATAAACCCATTGTTTCATGTTCTCTGTGTGTGTGTATATAAATCTCTCCTCTGTTTTTTCCACCAAATGCATCCGATGAAGTGAGCTGTAGCTCACGAAAGCTTATGCTCTAATAACTTTAAGAAAGAGACAGAGATCTCAGTTAAGTTTGTCAGCCATCCCTATACAGACTGGAAAACCCACTGTACCTACCTTACTCACTCCCCTCATTTGGCTAGAGACCCCATATTGCAAAGGTATATTGACCATAGACTCCAGAGTACCTTATATAAGCCTACTTATGCATCAGAGCTGGGAATTTACTTGGGCCCTGAACACAGGGAGGTGTGTGTGTGTGTGTGTGTGTGTTTGTTGCCCTTACATGGCAGCCTCACCTCATGGTCAGTTGTTAGGGTTTTTTAATTTTTCCCTAGGAGTATGTAAGAAAAGAAGTACAGTGTAGCTAGAATGATTTAGAGCATGGCAAAACAGGTTGAGTGCAACAGTACAAGAGAACAGAATACAGGCATTTAGTGGAGGATCCAGATGGCTCATGCTGCCTTGTTCTTTCAGCATTGTAGAGCTGCTTAAAAGCTTAGCAATGTGCCGCTAAGCATAATCAGAATGATCCATCAGGCCAGAGACAATGCACATTACTCAAAAGTCAAAAATGGCTTGGTGTTACATTTTTCTTATGGTCCTCTTTTCTAATATATTAAACTTACAGTGCAAGTTGCCTAGCATCTTAGGCCCCAATCCTGCAAGCATGTGTGTATGTGCCAAGCTTTAAGCACATGAGTGGCTCCATTGACTTTGGTGGGACTTTGCTCAAGTACTTAAAATTAAGCATGTGTGTAAGTGTTTGCAGAATTGGGGCCTTGGTCTTATTTTAAAAGGCAGAGAACTGTGCAAAATATCCATAACAAAATTGGAATCACAAGAGACTCACTTGCACTGGGGGCTTTGTCTCTGGCTTGAAACTCAGGCCATGTACTACCTGAAAGGGGGTTTCAAAGAGGATGGCTCTAGACTGTTCTCAATGGTAGCAGATGACAGAACGAGGAGTAATGGTCTCAAGTTGCAATGGGGGAGGTTTAGATTGGATATTAGGAAAAACTTTTTCACTAAGAGGGTGGTGAAACACTGGAATGCGTTACCTAGGGAGGTGGTAGAATCTCCTTCCTTAGAGGTTTTTAAGGTCAGGCTTGACAAAGCCCTGGCTGGGATGATTTAACTGGGACTTGGTCCTGCTTTGAGCAGGGGGTTGGACTAGATGACCTTCTGGGGTCCCTTCCAACCCTGATATTCTATGATTCTATGATTCTATGATTCTATGTTCACGGAAAGATTTTGATCAAATTTGGCTTTTGGAATCTGTATCTCATGAAATGTAAAACAAATTCATGTGGATCAAAACCATAGAAAATATTTGTGAGAATCCCTGAAAAGTGAAATGGTCCAGCCTTGTATAGCTCTAGTAAAAAGCACAGACCAATAGTCAAAGTAGCAAATTTAATTGTAAGAAAGATTATAGGGTGAGTACTATCTTGAAAGCAAAGCTTAGTTTATATAGTGTTTTCAGTTTTAGTTGTAGTTTATTGATTTTTCTAGCATAAATCATTAGCATAGTAGATTAATGCAACATTCTATAATGTTTAAAGTAATAACATAACAAGATTTCATTTCTTACATAGACAGGGCTATGTTAGCGCACTTTTTTTTATCATTATGTAACCAACCTTGGCATATAAACTCTGGCTAGCTTCAGACTGATGTAACTCCACTGATTTCAACAGCATCAAGCTTGTTTGCAGCAGGGCTGAATTTGGTCCTGAGCATAATGGAGATGAATATATTACTGCAAATCTGCCAGTGACTAAAATAATCAGGACTGGCTCTAGATGCCAGCAAAGCATACTCGTGGAAGTATTCATGAAAAATACTCTTGTGTTTTAGGCTTTCAGTAATGTTTTGCAAATTTTAGCAAATATTTCCAGTCCAGGCAAATTAGAACCTGATGATGCAATGGACCCATCCTATCCAGTGGAATTAAGTACATTCAGGGTATTGCTCATTTTTTGTTTGAAGTGCAATAGAAAATGCACAAACACTCTGATGTCACGGTGATTGGTATGACACAAATGCCTAGTCAGATTAGGTAAAATAAAATTTATAAATGGATTTAAACTATTGAAATAGTGTCTTGTATTGAATGACAATCATATCGTTCTATTTTTTTAATATATAAAAGGTGGATTATACCCTTTAACTGGTGGATTAAATAGTCCTATGTGTTAGGGGGCTTATTCCTTCACCCACTTACTTCCCTGGTCCTTCTCGCATGAACAGAGAGCAACAATACCCGAAGTCCAAAGATGCAAACAATTCAATGTTTATTGGGGTGAACTTCCAGCAAGCATGATTCCAGTTTCCTTCCTTAGTGTCCCCCTTCACAGCTCTGACACCACAGAGCCTTACACCTGTGTCCCTTTCCCATTCCTGCCCTTAGCTAAACATGATTCCAATTTCCTCACCCCCATTCCCTGTTCCCATTCCCTCCCCACACACTTCCTGATTGACTGCAGACTATATAGTAAATCTTGAGTTCTGCTTAGCTATACCTTAACCAATCATTTTCCTGAAATGTAACTAACCAATCCTAACATATTGTAACATGATTATGTAACCAATTATATCCCACCACCTTAATTAGGTTACACCCAGCAAAATTAATTATACAGCAGACAGAAACAATCACAGAACCAGACAGAGACCACGCAAATAATAGCAAAGTGGGAACTATAATGACAAAACAATACAGAAGTGAGGATTTCACATCCCAGCTATTGATAAGTGAGTTCTTGCCAGACAGGATGCTATCAAACTAAATTTCCTTTTACATCTTCTAGGCACTTCCCTTTCTCTGGAGGCGATAGGCATTATCAGGACAGGATTGTATTCCTAAAAGCCCAATAGCACCTTATTTCAATGTGACTAGTTTGGAATGTGAGGATGTGACCGTTCGCTTCCCTGCTTGTGGCTGCCTCTGCTGCTTAGCCAAAGATCTTAGCCTAAGAACAGGGCCTCAGACTGTCACAGTAAGAGAAGGCCCTTACACCAGCAGACAGTGATTTTGATTCTTTCTTTTATACCTCTATAACTAGCCAAGTGATAAGAATACACCTAAATTCTTAGAGTACAGGCCTTTGCAGACAGGCCTGAATATCTATATCCTAACACCATGCCTATTATTTTTTAACTCTTAAAATCTTAAAACCAGATTCTGATATCTTGATTGACATTGAATAGATCTTATTACTATTCTTATTCCATGGGCTTCAGTGGGGCTACTTTTGAGGTGAGGCGCTACTCAGTGTAAATAGGTTTTCTGAATTTGACCTTTAGAGTTATCAGGCTGGGTCAATTATTTTCTCTTCTTTTTTTATTACAGATAGGCAGCAAACCTAATGCTAACCCCAATGAAAATTGACCACAGCATTTAACAGCATCTCAGTGTGACACTCTCATTCTGCTGATCCTTGGGTGCACTTCCACATTCAGTTATATTAGTACTCTTAAAAGTAGTTATAAGCTGCTGCACTTGTTACAGGTTGAAAAATAAAGAGTATTATTGGTGCACTAGCAGAGAAATGAGCAGCACTAACTCTGAGAAAAAGTTTCAGGTCCTTCAGACACCTCCTAACCTCTTATCTTTCCTTTGAGTCCAATCACATGGGTGTACTTGCAGCTATTAAAATAATTATATGCTGAAATAGAGGTAGGGGGTGAATATTATAAGCTGTAATTTTTCAAAAATTTCAGCCCCTACAAATGTTCCTCTCTTCAGAGAGGCAAAGAGGTGAGGCTTTCTGAAGATAATGCATTGAGCAACAATATTATCAAGTGTCCATTCCTTAACACTAGTTCACAGGAAAAACTTCAGACAGAGCAAAGGCACTAAGGCTTAGCTGTGTCCACTGCAGAGGGCTGGGATCAGTGGGAGCTGAGGGCATTCCACAATTCACAGAACTGGGATCATAGTGCTCATTTCTGGGTTAGGTTGTGACTGGGACTTTACAAAGGAGTAAGGTGAAATAAGAACCCCCTTACAGTACTGCACAGGCTACCCAAGCGTTGGGTTCAAACATTAGGAATAAGTGGCGCTAGTTGCCTGTTTACTACTTCCTGGGTGGGGAGGAGTACAAAATGGTGAACCTTCGACTGCACCTCTTCTTCTTGAGGCCAGAATGATCGAGCCAGCATCGGGTGATATATATGCAAGCAGTAGATTACTACGCCCTTCCCACGTCCCTGGAAGCCAGGAGGAAGTGGAACTAAGAGGAGTGTCTGAATCATGATAGCAGATGACAGAACAAAGAGTAATGGTCTCAAGTTGTAGTGGGGGAGGTTTAGATTGGATATTAGGAAAAAAATTTTCACTAGGAGGGTGGTGAAGCACTGGAATGTGTTACCTAGGGAGGTGGTGGAATCTTCTTCCTTTGAGGTTTTTAAGGTCAGGCTTGACAAAGCCCTGGCTGGGATGATTTAGTTGGGGATTGGTCCTGCTTTGAGCAGAGGGTTGGACTAGATGACTCCTGAGGTCAATTCCAACCCTGATATTCTATGATACCTAGCAAGATTACTCCGCAGATGAAGCCACTTCATACCACCCCTTGCTGAAGGCTGTGCCTAAACCCACAAGTCACCCTTAAAGTCATCATAGAATCATATGCAGACTAAATAATCCCAGTTCCCTCAGCCTCTCCTCGTAAGTCATGTGCCCCAGCCCCCTAATCATTTTTGTTGCCTTCCGCTGGACTCTCTCCAATATATCCACATCCCTTCTGTAGTGGGGGGGGGACCAAAACTGGATGCAATACTCCACGTGTGCCTTACCAGTGCCAAATAGAGGGGAATAATCACTTCCCTCGATCTGCTGGCAATGCTCCTACTAATACAGCCCAATATGCCATTGGCCTTCTTGGCAACAAGGGCACACTGCTGACTCATATCCAGCTTCTCGGCCACTGTAATCCCCAGGTCCTTTTCTGCAGAACTGTTGCTTAGTCAGTCGGTTCCCAGCCTGTAGTGGTGCATGAGATCCTTCCTTCCTAAGTGCAGGACTCTGCACTTGTCCTTGTTCAACCTCATCAAATTTCTTTTGCCCAATCCTCCAATTTGTCTAGGTCATCCCTCTGATGAGTTTTTCAAATAATGCTGTGTTTGATTTAGCAGGGTGTAATTAAAAAGAAAATCTGAAAAGTTTCTTAACAGTTGAAAACTGACTATTACCCATGTTTGGATAACACAAGAATGACTGAACAGGTTTTCATGGACTTTTCCAAAATAATTCTGAGAAAATGAATGAAAAGGGCTGTTTGGATTGGAAGGGCCACCTCACTATTAACTGTCACATTGTTCGTGTGGCACTATGTCATAAAGGGTCAGAACAACCAGTAGGAAAAATCCTGACTACACAAACTGTGACAAAGCAGTATAGATTTGTTTAGATTTGCTGATTGTGCACGTACTGTGGAAACATCCGTCCATATTTGATTAGGAGAAAGAAAATCCAGCGTTGACAATACATTTTGAAAATAATGAAAGCTTCTTATTATGTACTGTGTCTTAGTGATACAGTCGCTTAACAGATTAGGTCTTTAGCTAAGGTCTGAAAAGCAATTCCCTACAGTTTAGAAAACAGATTGAGGATTTTTCCAGTCATTTATTATAAGAATGTTTCTTTAAAAATTATCAGAAACTAACTAAATAATCTTACAAAGACAGAAAGCTGGAAAGCTTTCTTAAAAAAATTGTAATGCATAGAAAAAGTCATGCGGCTAAAGGCTAACACACAACCTGATTACCTCTAATTTCTCATCTTGTCTAAATGGTAATTCTGATAAATTTAACACCAACCAAAGACACCGTGGGGGTGGAAACTTTTCCAGGAAGATGTTTGAGAAGATAAATGGATTTTTGAGTTAGATTAACAAAATTAAAAACAAATTTATTTTCAGTTCTTAAAAATTAAAGTTTAGAGGGCAGATCCTCTGCCTGGAGAAAAGACGATGGTAGTAGAAACTAGTTTAATGAATGAGCGGATCACTGCGGACTACGTGGCTCTGGGAAGAAGGATAAAGGAGTTGGAGGCGCAAGTGGTGTTCTCGTCCATCCTCCCCGTGGAAGGAAAAGGCCTGGGTAGGGACCGTCGAATCGTGGAGGTCAACGAATGGCTACGCAGGTGGTGTCGGAGAGAAGGCTTTGGATTCTTTGACCATGGGATGGTGTTCCATGAAGGAGGAGTGCTGGGAAGAGACGGGCTCCATCTTACGAAGAGAGGGAAGAACATCTTTGCCAGCAGGCTGGCTAACCTAGTGAGGAGGGCTTTAAACTAGGTTCACCGGGGGAAGGAGACCAAAGCCCTGAGGTAAGTGGGAAAGCGGGATACCGGGAGGAAGCACAGGCAGGAATGTCTGTGAGGGGAGGGCTCCTGCCTCATACTGGGAATGAGGGGCGATCAACAGGTTATCTCAAGTGCTTATATACAAATGCACAAAGCCTTGGAAACAAGCAGGGAGAACTGGAGGTCCTGGTGATGTCAAGGAATTATGACGTGATTGGAATAACAGAGACTTGGTGGGATAACTCACATGACTGGAGTACAGTCATGGATGGTTATAAACTGTTCAGGAAGGACAGGCAGGGCAGAAAAGGTGGGGGAGTAGCACTGTATGTAAGGGAGCAGTATGACTGCTCAGAGCTCCGGTACGAAACTGTGGAAAAACCTGAGTGTCTCTGGATTAAGTTTAGAAGTATGTGCAACAAGAGTGATGTCATGGTGGGAGTCTGCTATAGACCACCGGACCAGGGGGATGAGGTGGATGAGGCTTTCTTCCGGCAACTCAGGGAAGCTACTAGATCGCATGCCCTGATTCTCATGGGTGACTTTAATTTTCCTGATATCTGCTGGGAGAGCAATACAGCGGTGCATAGACAATCCAGGAAGTTTTTGGAAAGCGTAGGGGACAATTTCCTGGTGCAAGTGCTAGGGGAGCCAACTAGGGGGAGCGCTTTTCTTGACCTGCTGCTCACAAACCGGGTAGAATTAGTGGGGGAAGCAAAAGTGGATGGGAATCTGGGAGGCAGTGACCATGAGTTGGTTGAGTTCAGGATCCTGACGCAGGGAAGAAAGGTAAGCAGCAGGATACGGACCCTGGACTTCAGGAAAGCAGACTTTGACTCCCTCAGGGAACAGATGGCCAGGATCCCCTGGGGGACTAACATGAAAGGGAAGGGAGTCCAGGAGAGCTGGCTGTATTTCAAGGAATCCCTGTTGAGGTTACAGGGACAAACCATCCCGATGAGTCGAAAGAATAGTAAATATGGCAGGCGACCAGCTTGGCTTAATGGTGAAATCCTAGCGGATCTTAAACATAAAAAAGAAGCTTACAAGAAGTGGAAGGTTGGACATATGACCAGGGAAGAGTATAAAAATATTGCTCGGGCATGTAGGAAAGATATCAGGAGGGCCAAATCGCACCTGGAGCTGCAGCTAGCAAGAGATGTCAAGAGTAACAAGAAGGGTTTCTTCAGGTATGTTGGCAACAAGAAGAAAGCCAAGGAAAGTGTGGGCCCCTTACTGAATGAGGGAGGCAAGCTAGTGACAGAGGATGTGGAAAAAGCTAATGTACTCAATGCTTTTTTTGCCTCTGTTTTCACTAGCAAGGTCAGCTCCCAGACTGCTGTGCTGGGCATCACAAAATGGGGAAGAGATGGCCAGCCCTCTGTAGAGATAGAGGTGGTTAGGGACTATTTAGAAAAGCTGGACGTGCACAAGTCCATGGGGCCGGACGAATTGCATCCGAGAGTGCTGAGGGAATTGGCGGCTGTGATTGCAGAGCCCTTGGCCATTATCTTTGAAAACTCGTGGCGAACGGGGGAAGTCCCGGATGACTGGAAAAAGGCTAATGTAGTGCCCATCTTTAAAAAAGGGAAGAAGGAGGATCCTGGGAACTACAGGCCGGTCAGCCTCACCTCAGTCCCTGGAAAAATCATGGAGCAGGTCCTCAAAGAATCAATCCTGAAGCACTTAGAGGAGAGGAAAGTGATCAGGAACAGTCAGCATGGATTCACCAAGGGAAGGTCATGCCTGACTAATCTAATCGCCTTTTATGATGAGATTACTGGTTCTGTGGATGAAGGGAAAGCAGTGGATGTATTGTTTCTTGACTTTAGCAAAGCTTTTGACACGGTCTCCCACAGCATTCTTGTCAGCAAGTTAAGGAAGTATGGGCTGGATGAATGCACTATAAGGTGGGTAGAAAGCTGGCTAGATTGTCGGGCTCAACGGGTAGTGATCAATGGCTCCATGTCTAGTTGGCAGCCGGTGTCAAGTGGAGTGCCCCAGGGGTCGGTCCTGGGGCCCGTTTTGTTCAATATCTTCATAAATGATCTGGAGGATGGTGTGGATTGCACTCTCAGCAAATTTGCGGATGATACTAAACTGGGAGGAGTGGTAGATACGCTGGAGGGGAGGGATAGGATACAGAAGGACCTAGACAAATTGGAAGATTGGGCCAAAAGAAATCTAATGAGGTTCAATAAGGATAAGTGCAGGGTCCTGCACTTAGGATGGAAGAATCCAATGCACCGCTACAGACTAGGGACCGAATGGCTCGGCAGCAGTTCTGCGGAAAAGGACCTAGGGGTGACAGTGGACGAGAAGCTGGATATGAGTCAGCAGTGTGCCCTTGTTGCCAAGAAGGCCAATGGCATTTTGGGATGTATAAGTAGGGGCATAGCGAGCAGATCGAGGGACGTGATCGTTCCCCTCTATTCGACACTGGTGAGGCCTCATCTGGAGTACTGTGTCCAGTTTTGGGCCCCACACTACAAGAAGGATGTGGATAAATTGGAAAGAGTACAGCGAAGGGCAACAAAAATGATTAGGGGTCTAGAGCACATGACTTATGAGGAGAGGCTGAGGGAGCTGGGATTTTTTAGTCTGCAGAAGAGAAGAATGAGGGGGGATTTGATAGCTGCTTTCAACTACCTGAAAGGGGGTTTCAAAGAGGATGGCTCTAGACTGTTCTCAATGGTAGCAGATGACAGAACGAGGAGTAATGGTCTCAAGTTGCAATGGGGGAGGTTTAGATTGGATATTAGGAAAAACTTTTTCACTAAGAGGGTGGTGAAACACTGGAATGCGTTACCTAGGGAGGTGGTAGAATCTCCTTCCCTAGAGGTTTTTAAGGTCAGGCTTGACAAAGCCCTGGCTAGGATGATTTAACTGGGACTTGGTCCTGCTTTGAGCAGGGGGTTGGACTAGATGACCTTCTGGGGTCCCTTCCAACCCTGATATTCTATGATTCTATGATTCTATGAATGAGGATTGGAGATACATAATAAATCCCTTTGATGAAGCACAAAAATAGCTTGTCAAAGGGATAATTAAGGTTTTTTTGTAATTCACATTGCAATGTAAAATAAAATATGCTTCCACAGAGGGGCCATATTGATAATAATCCCCTCTGCATTATAGGTAGTTTGTGCTCCTTGTATTGTAGATTTGGAATTCCCCATAAAGAAGATTGGGTTTTTTTAAAAACAAATGATTTCTGCTTCAAAGGGATAGTTACCAGTATAAAAAAGTACACAACTGAGTAAGCAGTTAGATACATAGACTATACTGTTGGTTAAACAAATAAACATTGTGACCAGATACCCAGGGTATATTTGAAATTACATAAATTAGTGATGCAAAGAAGAAATAACAAAAGGATGTAGGCAGGATGTTGTTATAGCCATATAGCAGAAGACCATGCATGTGCAATAAGTCAGTTTGTAAACAAGTACTGGACAGACACTGGTGGACCAATCTGTGTATAGAGCTTGAAGTAGCTGAGTAAGCACTTAAGGCAATTGGTATCATATGTCATAGTCTGACCAAGGTTTCTAAAAATCAGAGGAGTGAATTTCTGGAATAGCCTTCCAAGGGAAGCAGTGGGGGCAAAAGACCTATCTGGCTCCAAGATTAAATTATATAAATTTATGGAGGAGATGGTATGATGGGATAACATGATTTTGGCAATTAATTGATCCTAACTATTCATGGTAAATAGGCCCAATGGCCTGTGATGGGATGTTAGATGGGGTGGGATCTGAGTTACTACAGAGAATTCTTTCCTGGGTATCTGGCTGGTGAATCTTGCCCACATGCTCAGGGTTCAGCTGATCGTCATACTTGGGGTCAAGAAGGAATTTTCCTCCAGGCAGATTGGAAGAGGCCCTGGAGGTTTTTCGCCTTCCTCTGTAGCATGGGGCACGGGTCACTTGCTGGAGGATTCTCTGCTCCTTGAAGTCTTTAAACCATGATTTGAGGACTTCAATAGCTCAGACATAGGTGAGAGGTTTATTGCAGGAGTGGGTGGATGAGATTCTGTGGCCTGCATTGTGCAGGAGGTTAGACTAGATGATCATAATGTTCCCTTCTGAGCTTAATATCTATGAGTTTATGAGTCATATTTCATTGGGTTGGAATAATTTCCTGTTAGTTTGCAAGGGTGGTCTCTTCTTTTCCTTCAATATTTTTCTTATGCACCTGCTCAAAGTGCCAACATAATTGAATTGCTTGAGACGTGGTCTTCTGCCAAGAGTAGAACTGTATTGTGCACCCTGGAGCAAATTCAGCTCCCAGCCCCAGTGCCATGGGTGTAACTCCACTGAAGTCTCATTTAGTCCAGCTGTGAATACTGTAACTGGGGGCAGATTTTTGGAAATACTATGTTCCTAAGTCATGAGGTTGCACAGACAAGTGTTCTCTTTGTATTCGTGTCCTTGTATGGTGGACAAATGGTGCTGGATGAGGAAATGTCATATTGGGGATACCTGTTCTTGGGTGCCTTGGAGAGAAGGACTCTGACCTCAGTGAAGGCTAAGTCATGACAGGAGTAGTGGATCATCTATCAGATCAATGAAGTCAATGGAAAAAACTGCCACTGACTTCACTGGTTGTTGGACTGGTTCTCAGAGAAGACCGAAAGCGGTTATGAGCCCTTTCCTAAACATTCCCATGAAGGAGTTGGTGAATATCGGTATGGGGAGAGCCAACTGTGCTGAGGAATTCTTAGCTTTATAGGGGAAAATGAAAGCAAACAAGAGTCTACCATAGAAATAAAAATGTAATTATACCAGTGCTTGAAATAAGCAAATAAGTCCCCATTTTAAAAATAGTTTTTCTAAATATTTCTCGTAGCGAATGCCCACAGACTCCCCTATGTTGACCTTGGGCCTCACCTTTGGCAATATCTCAGGTGCCTTATGCTATAAACCACGGTTGCTCAGAGTGATGCATGTGAAATACAGGCATTTAGCTGAATTGATGGGGCATGAAAAGAAAACAGCATAGGCCAAATCCTCAGTTGGTGTAAATGGGCATAATTCCATTGAAGTCAGTGGAGTTAGTCTGGTTTACACCTGCTGAAGATCTGAGGGGACTTCTCAGTTATTTGAGTCTGGTATTAGTCCTTTGCATGCACCACATTTGTCAATCATATTTGGAAAGTGATATGTCCAGAACATAGTCCTGAAGGTACTGAAAAGGATAGAGGGTGGGGCCATGTATTTTCACAAAACATCCAAAAGATCATCACTGTCTCTGAAGCAGAAATAAAATTACTACTCAACATGCAACTGACTCCTTGGGAATGCGAGTGATGTATGTTTGGAATACTACACTGGTAGTTCTAGAATGTTTTACGTAGGTTATTCATTACCTTTTTTTTTTGGTTTTGTTGTCTGTGAGACATGGAATGGCAAAAGTAGAGAGGAAATTTACCCTGGTACTAAGAGCTTATTGAGTAGAAATCTTTAGTGATTTGTTTGCATAGGGGTCTGGGCTTTGTTCTTGACAATGAGCTTTTGAAAAGGGACATCATATTCTTTGTTTCTCACATTAGTTGTTACTACCAGTGTGGGAAAAGATTAGGGTAAGTAGAGAAGGAAGAGAGGGAAGAAAACAGTGACAATTCTAAACACATGCCTGTTATGCCCTTTAGAACTGTAAAATCATAGGTATGATCAAGGGGGGATATTTCCTGGCTCCTAATGACGTGTTATTTGTACTCCTCTGTGACAAATACAGAATGACCCCTAGGATAAGGGAGGGATAGCTCAGTGGTTTGAGCATTGGCCTGCTAAATCCAGGGTTGTGAGCTCAGTCCTTGAGGGGATCATTTAGAGATCTGGGGCAATAGGGGATTGGTCCTGCTTTGAGCAGGCGGTTGGACTAGATGACCTCCTGTGGTCCCTTCCAACCCTGATATTCTATGATTATGGGGAGAAGGGATACAAGAACTTGGGAAATGTTCAAAACTCCTCTTGAGAAAATGAAAATAAAACTGAATGGCAAATTTAAGATATAGGGGACTGTTTCTGATCCCTTTGAGGTCACTGGGAGTGTTGCGTTAGCTTCCACTGGAACAGGATCAGGTCATGCTGTCTGAGATTCTGTGATCTCTACTATTTGTATTCAGTTCATTGCTGCTCTTAAAAACTCTGCTTAACTGGATGGAGGTTTAATTAACTTCTCTGTGTTGAGTATAAATATCACAGAAGTCACATGGATCAAATTGAATTTCTTTCCTGAAATAGGATTTCAGGGCTCTGCATTTTGCTTGCTGGCATATATACTTTGAAAGAGGAGCTTTTCATCTGTAATAATAGTAATAATATGAGATATGGAATGCTGCATCACTCTATACTGTACTGTGGAGAAAACTATTTTTGTGGCTCCATTCTACATATTTTATAGTGATGGTTTGTGAAACAAAGATTTAGACAAAGAAGTGTCAGAATTACACAAATGTGGATACCTGGAGCCAGACTCTAGCCCAAGACACACACACACACAAGTTCCATGCACATGAATAATGGAGGGCACAATTTAGCCCTCATTCTTTACTTTAAGTAAATTAATGAATAGTTTGTCAGTTAATAGACATAAGCTGGTTGAGAGTGTGCTAAAATGGCACCATTCTCATCTGATAGCTTAGTGGATCAGGGAATATGTTTTAGCTCTTTACAAATTGGAGGTGGTAAAATCTTGTGCATCTTTCTGCTGCTGCCACTGCCTCTTCTTCTTCTTCTTTCTCCACTTTCTCCACTTTCCTGTTTATTATTCTAGATCTCATTTATTTCACTAATCAAAATACATTCCTTTTTTCACAATAGCACACTATACAAAATGCTGACGTGATGAAAAGAGACATTTCAAAAGATGCTTAAATCAGCATTTGCATTTAGCTTAGACAGTCACCTGGGAGAGAATCTAAATGTGTAGAAAGAATAGTAAATATGGCAGGCCACCAGCTTGTCTTAACAATGAAATCCTTGCTGATTTTAAACACAAAAAAGAAGCTTACAAGAAGTGGAAGTTTGGACAAATGACCAGGGAGGAGTATAAAAAATATTGCTCAGGCATGCAGGAGTGAAATCAGGAAGGCCAAATCACACTTGGATTTTCAGCTAGCAAGAGATGTAAAGAGTAACAAGAAGGGTTTCTTCAGGTATGTTAGCAACAAGAAGAAGGTCAAGTGTGGTCCCCTTACTGAATGAGGGAGGCAACCTAGTGACAGGGGATGTGGAAAAAGCTAATGTACTCAATGCTTTTTTTGCCTCTGTCTTCACGAACAAGGCCAACTCCCAGACTACTATACTGGGCAGCACAACATGGGGAGGAGGTGACCAGCCCTCTGTGGAGAAAGAAGTGATTCAGGACTATTTAGAAAAGCTGGACGCGCACAAGTCCATCGGGTCAGATGCGCTGCATCCGAGGGTGCTAAAGGAGTTGGCGGATGTGTTTGCAGAGCCATTGGCCATTATCTTTGAAAACTCATGGTGATCGGGGGGAGGTCCCAGATGACTGGAAAAAGGCTAATGTAGTGCCCATCTTTAAAAAAGGGAAGAAGGAGGATCCGGGGAACTACAGGCCAGTCAGCCTCACCTCAGTCCCTGGAAAAATCGTGAGCAGGTCCTCAAGGAATCAATTCTGAAGCACTTAGAGGAGAGGAAAGTGATCAGGAACAGTCAACATGGATTCACCAATGGCAAGTCATGTCTGACTAGCCTAATTGCCTTCTATGACGAAATAACTGGCTCTGTGGATGAGGGGAAAGCAGTGGACATGTTATTCCTGGACTTTAGCAAAGCTTTTGATACGGTCTCCCACAGTATTCTTGCCAGCAAGTTAAAGAAGTATGGGGTGGATGAATGGACTATAAGGTGAACAGAAAGCTGGCTAGATCATCAGGTTCAACGGGTAATGATCAATGGCCCCATGTCTAGTTAGCAGCCGGTATCAAGCGGCGTGTCCCAAGGGTTGGTCCTGTGGCCGATTTTGTTCAATATCTTCATTAACGATCTGGAGGATGGCATGGATTGCATACTCAGCATGTTTGCTGATGACACGAAACTGGGAGGAGAGGTAGATACACTGGAAGATAGGGATAGAATACAGAGGGACCTAGACAAATTAGAGGATTGGGCCAAAAGAAATTTGATGAGGTTCAACAAGGACAAGTGCAGAGTCCTGCACTTGGGACAGAAGAATCCCATGCACTACTACAGAATAGGGACCAAGTAGCTAGGCAACAGTTCTGCAGAAAAGGACCTAGGGGTTATCCAGTGGATGAGAAACTGGATATGAGTCAACAGTGTGCCCTTGTTGCCAAGAAGACTAAGGGCATTTTGGGCTGTATAAGTAAGAACATTGCCAGCAGATCGAGGGACATGCTCATTCCCCTCTATTCGGCATTGGTGAGGCCTCATCTGGAGTACGGTGTCCAGTTTTGGGCCCCACACTACAAGAAGGATGTGGAAAAATTGGAAAGAGTCCAGAGGAGGGCAACAAAACTGATTAGGGGGCTGGAGCACATGATTTATGAGGAGAAGCTGAGGGAACTGGGCTTATTTAGTCTGCAGAAGAGAAGAATGAGGTGGGATTTGATAGCTGCTTTCAACTACCTGAAAGGGGGTTCCAAAAAGGGTGGATCTAGATTGTTCTCAGTGGTAGCAGATGATAGAAGAAGGAGTAATAGTCTCAAGTTGCATTGGGGGAAATTTAGGTTGGCTATTAGGAAAATCTTTTTCACTAGGAGGGTGGTGAAGCACTGGAATGGGTTACTTAGGGAGGGGGTGGAATCTTCTTCCTTTGAGGTTGTTAAGGTCAAGCTTGACAAAGCCTTGGCTGGGATGATTTAGTTGGGGATTGGTCCTGCTTTGAGCAGGGGGTTGGACTAGAAGTCCCTTCCAACCCTGATATTCTATGATTCTAAATGTGGCAGAATTGCAAAGAGCTCACCTATTTAAGGGCTTCTTATGAATGGATTTTTAGAATGACCTTGAAGACCCTTCCCAAATGGGAAAATCTCTCTCCGTTCATTACCAGATTATACCCTAAAATTGTTTAGAAAATGCAAATGTGTACTAATTGCTTTCAGTATCGTTGTTGCTGCTTGTACTGTGTTACAGATGTTTTAACATACAAGGCAGAGCTACTGCTCTAGGCTAATTTGAAGGCTGAAATAAAAGATAAGTTCTGTAAAGTTTAATTGTCTAAACTGTAGAAGGTGATACTACCAATTCAATTAGTATATAAGTAAAAGGGCGAGCAGAGGAGAAGATGTCTGAAATCATTAAATTATGTTTATTGAGGTCAAAAGTTTCAGTAGTTGAAATTGTTAAATTATTTTCTAAAATGCAGTAGATGCAAGAAACTGAGCAAGGTTTGATTTATTTTAAACTCATATGTATATATATATATATATATATGTGTGAATATAATGTGAAAACCTATTGCAGGGTCTTGGAACTAGCCAGAGACCACAGTCAGTTTTATAAAAGATAAAGATATTTGTACCATGATAAAGTGCTACTTCATGCATGAAATTGATGTCCTAGTTCCGTGTTGGTGATTTGGTGCTGTATTGCCCTAAAAATGTGAAACCAACATGCAGAATCAGTTTTTAGTGGATTATTCACTTATCGCTTGTTTAGTTTGCACACCCTGGGATGTTATTTGATTGAAAAAATAACTAAAATACACTAAGAATGAAGTAAGAAAGATTTATTAAAATATACTTTTCACAGCTATAGAACTTCAATATTTTTCTCGAGATATTTTAGGAGCCATTTATGACAACGTGCTAAATTTAACAGTGTTCATGGCTTATTTTATTCTGGTTCAATTTCAAAGTGGTGGTTCTGTTATTTAAAGCCCTCAGTGGGCCTAACTTGAACTATCTCTGGGCAATCCACCTCTTCCTGTGGGATCCCTCATAGTGGCTTCAGTTACTGGGATACTCATAGCAATCCTTAGTTTGAACTCTAGGGAGCTGGGGGCAGAGCATTTACAGTGGAATCGCATCTTATGTCGGGGTTAGGTTCTAAAGTCAGCGTGTAAGGTGAAAATCGCATATAGTCAAAATTACCCTTGAAAATCCCTTAAATCGCCCATAAAGTACAGTATACTGTACATAGTTTTGTGTATACAACCCTGTACAGTAATATGTATAATGTATACAGTAATGTACAGTATATACTAAAGAGTACATATGCAAAATATAATTTTACAGTACTGTATTTTTAATTACAGGGGTTAATTACAGGGTGATAATTACAGAGGGTTGTCAGGGCTTGATGTCGATCCAGGAGACAGAGGTGATGGAGAGCTTGGGTGATGGAGAGCGGGTGGCTCTGGTTCAGCTCGAGAAGTTGATTACGTAGGCTCATTTGCTGCTGGTTGTTTTTTCTTGAAAAACATGGTGATCGGCAACTGTCACTGTTGTCTCTTGAGCTGCTCAAACATTTCTTGATACAGTCTCAAATTGTCTATAATACTATGTGTGACTTTGAGGCTTTGTTCCATAGAGGGATCGTATTCAGAAATTAAATCATTCAAGTGTTTCGCTGCTTGGAACACTTCAGCAAATTTATGAAGATTCCAACTTGCTGGCTCTTCCTTTTCGTTGTCATCATCTTCGTCTTCTGTAGATGATTTTATCAGTTCCTCTAACTCTTCATTAGTCAATGTTTCTCTATGGCTCTCAATTAATTTTTCAATTTCTTCCTCAAGGATGTTGACAAAGCCATCACTAACCACTTGCCTGGCCACCTGAACAATGCTTTTCACTTCTTTGTCAATGGTCGGGAAACCATTAAAATCATTCACACATTCTTTCCATAGGTTTCGCCAACATGCATTGACTGTTTCAGGCTTGATTGCATCTATTGCCTGTTTAATATAAGTGATACAATCGGCAATGTTGAAGGACTTCCAACACTCCATCACATTAAGATTGGGATCAGCATCCATAGTGCTACATATCCATGAGAATGTAAGCCTCGTGTACGTGGCCTTGAAACAGCGAATCACGCCTTGGTCGAGAGGATGGAGGTGGTATTGCGAGGGAGAAAGACAACTTCAACGTCATTATGTGCAAACCGGAGTGCCGCAGGGTGGCCAGGAACACTGTTTACAATCAGCAACACTTTAAAGTCAAGTCCTTTCTCTTTGAGGTACCGCTTGACCTCCGGCATGAAACACTTGGGGAACCAATCCAGAAATAATGCTGCTGTCACCCAAGCCTTTTTATTTGATTGCCAGAACACAGGCAGGAGATTTTTGTTCTTGCCTTTTAGGGCATGGGGATTTGCAGCCCTGTAGAGCAAGCCCGGCTTTATTAAATGCTCAGCCGCATTGCCACAAAACAACACTGTCACACGGTCTTTAGCTGCTTTGAAGCCAGGGGCTTGTCTTTCTGATTTCGAAGTGTAAGTGCAGTTGGGCATTTTTTTCCAGAAGAGCCCAGAAGACCTCTTTAGCATTAAAAACTTGTTCCGGAAGATAGCCCTTTTCTTCTATGATTTCCTTTAATTGTTCAGGCTAGGCTTTTGCTGCCTCTTCATTGGCAGATGCAGATGCAGCTTCACCAGTAGTCTGCATGTTTTTGAGGTTGAAGTGGTTCCTAAAACTGGTAAGCCAACCTTGGCTGGCTTTGAATTCCTTCTCATCAGAAGGCTGTCCCTCTTCGGCGTGAGGTTTGAACAGCGCATAGAGGCTAAGAGCCTTTTCTTGCAATGTGATGCCATTGATAGGTACACATTTATGGTTCATGTCTTCCAGCCATAAGTTTAATGCCTTTTCAGTCTTCACTAAAGTCTTATCTCGCACCTGGCTTGTCACCTTAGCAGTTATTGGAGCACTTGATGCCACGGCTTGATGAATTTCTCTCTCTCAAATCTTGATAGCATGGATGCTAGATTCGTTGTGGCCCTATTTACACGCCACGTTGGAGACCAACATACTGTCTCTCAATAAGTCCAACACATCCAGCTTTTCCTCCAGCGTTGGAACAGATCGCTGTTTCTTCGATTGAGCACTAGATGAAGTAGTTGGCTTGCGTTTAGGGGCCATGTTGTCCAAAAAATACGTACAGTATCTTTAAACACTAGAATCCTACTCAGTGTGGCAAGATGCTCACACTATGAGAGGCATGCAGGAACTGAGACCGACTGAGGGAACAGCAGATTCATGTCTCCCATCTCACTCTCACTCCGGGGCATATACTCATTGAGTGGAATGGTGAGCGGAATCGCCCGTACTATTTACAGGTATCTTGTTTTTTTTCTTTTTTTTTGCTGAGCGCGTATAGTTGAATGTGCGTAAGTTAAACATGCGTATGATGTGACTCACTTGTGCTGTGATGGACCCAGGGTAGTTAAACACTCACCTGCTAGAGATCAGGATGAGCCCAAGTTGTGCCTTGTTCTGAGCATATTGTAAGACCCATCTTTATACACCAGCTCTTACGCAGTACCAGAGTGGCAGAGGGATTCAGCAACATCTTCCTAGACAACAGAAACCAATGGGTGAAAGTATGCAAAGTTGGAGAATTTAGGTCCTATATGTCAATGCCCTGTGTTTAGGGCCCCACCAAATTCACATCCATGAAAAATGGACGGTGCATCATGGACCGTGAAATCTGGTCTCCTCCGTTGAAATGTAGTCTATTGTATCTTTACCCTATACTATACCAATTTCACGGGGGAAACCAGAATTTCTTAAATTGGGGATCCTGACCCAAAAGGGAGTTGCAGGGGGTTACAAGGTTATGTTACAGGGGATTGTGGTATTGCCACCCTTACTTCTGCGCTGCTTTCAGAGCTGGGAAACTGGAGAGTGGTGGCTGTTGGCTGGGCCCCCAGCTCTGCAGGCAGCAGCACAGAAAGAACGGTGGCAATACCATACCATGCCATCCTTACTTCTGTGCTGCTGCTGATGGTGGCTCTGCCTTTCGAGCTGGGCTCCTGGCCAGCAGTCACCGCTCTACAGCTGCCCAGCTCTGAAGGCAAACCTGCCACCTCCAGCAGCGCAGAAGTAAGGGTAGCAGTACCACAATCCTCTTACGATAACCTTGCAACCCCCACAACTCCTTTTTAGGTCAGGGTCCCTACACTTACAACACTGTGAAATTTCACATTTAAATAGCTGAAATCATGAAATTTATGATTTAAAAAATCCTATGACCATGAAATTGACCAAACTGGACCGGGAATTTGGTAGGGCCTACCTATGTTATATTTATCTTATATAATTTCTTTTTTATGTTCTACCTATAGTGACTACTGGCATGTCAATACATTTAATATTTTAAAAACAACAGCAAATCAACATCACAATCAAGGCATTCCTGAGCATCTGAAAATTATTTAAATGTGCACTGCAGTAGAAAGCAAGATCTTGTCATAACTCAGTATGTCCATGTGTAAGTGTGCAGTGAAATGAACATTTGTGAGCAGATGAATATGCTTATGTTTAGTGCAGCTGTACTATCTCAAGCTATACTCTACTCATATTTATAAGCTAAGCAGGGAAAGGCAGGGTCATTACTTGGATGGGCATCCTCTAAGGAAAACCCGAGGGCTGCAGGAAGTGATGTTGGTAATGCAGTACACAGCATTTTTCCTCTGAGTCAGTAATAAACATGGTGAGAGTTGAGGACAAGAGATTAAATTGAAATCCTTCTTACTTGTTTAAAGTCCAAGGCAGTTTTTATGAGAATTGGAGAGTTTTCCAATGTTTTGTGTCCATACGTTAACATGGGTATTACATTTTGCTTATCCACATTTCCCCTGTAAATTTTAACTGGGTACATTATCATTCACTTCTTGTCATGAACTGTGAGGTATTGCAGCAGTGTGCTATTAACGGTTACTTTCATGCCAAAGGCTGGCAAAATTGTTCAGCTATATCTAACTAGCCAAATATTGTTCTTGGTTACAACTCCATTGAAGTCGTGTTTGTAAATGATAGCAGAATTTGCCAGGTAAAGCTTGATACTAGTCTTCTTTATATTGGCAGAATGTGAATTATCAAAAAAGGTTCTACTGAGACACTGAGCCTCCTGCAGTTGTGTTGCTACAAATCTTTACAATATCTTAATAATCTGAGATAGTGTTTATGTTAAAAATAAAGATAATTTTGTCCCATCCCCAACTCCCTGCCACAATCAATTATCAATTTTAACTTCTAAAGGTTTTATATAACCATAAGTAAAGTGTCACCTAAGGCTTCAAATTGTCCTTGACGGTGTCTGAAGGAGAACTCTATCTTCCTGAACTAATTGTTTTTTCCTCTCTCTTTGACTGGGTCCCTCACTGAAGTAAATGCCCAGCACAGGTTTGTTCTTTCTCTGTCTTGAAAACACAGTTTCCCACACAGATGTAAAGCTTCTGAATAATCTTTTAAAAAAAATTATTTTCAAAATTTGTGAGTTAGGTCCCTGTCCTTCATGGCTGGTAAAATAAATAAACATACTGTAATTATGCAAATCCCCATGGTCTAATTATATGAGTCAACGTACCTCCTTCTGAGTCTGATCTGATGGTATATCACAACTGATCACTGTAAATTATTGACATCATTCCTGTTTTACAGCCGGTAAACCCAACAAGCCAAAAAAATCACACCCCAGTTCTGCTCGGTTAAAACCCCTCATGATTTTTTTACTGTCATCTTGGATTTATCAGAGTGATTAGTGTTTGGGCTTTCATGGCTACATTTGGCTTGCCTATCTGATGAACAGCTGTACTTATGAAAGAGACAGTTTTCTTAACGAGCCCTTGGCGTTCCGGTCTTCATCCTTGAAAAAAGTTGTAAAAAGTGAATGAATATTGATAGTGCAGTAAATTCCAGTGTGTGTTAAAGGACTTAGCTGTGCAGTCACAAAACAATGATTTCAAATTATTGACTTCTGAACTGCAAAGTAATGACGTAAGTTATGGAAAAAAATTCTATATTAGAGAAACTAATCCCAGGTTACATCTAGCTTCTTTGTCTTTGCCTATGGGCTATTTAGGAGAGCTCATAAATTAAGATGAGTTCAGCCATGCTAGTACTTGAACAGTACCATGTTTTTGTCCTTGTGGAGGAAACTCATCTGGAATCAAGACATCATTCTGTTTGGGAATAAAGATGGCCTTAAGGTTAAGGCACTGGTCTGAGATTTAGGAGTTCTGGGTTCACTTCCTAACTCTATCATAGACTCCCAGTATGACCAAATCACTCAGAGTTGGATTTTCAAAAGCATCCAACATTGATCTAATGCTGCTTCCATTGAAATCAATGGTAAAACTCCAAGGAGAGCAGAGTTAGGCTAACACTGAATGCTTTTGTAAGTGCTCCCTTGAACTCACTGTATATCAGTGCCCCATCTGTAAAACAAGAGTAATAATACTTCCTTTCTCCTATCCTAACATTGTCTTGTCTATTTAGACTCTTCAAGATAGGGACTATCTCTTAATAGGTGTTCTGACAGTGATTAGCAAAATGGGCCTCTGCTCTCAGCTGAGGCTCTAGGTACTATCTTAATACTGATTACGACAACAATTTTGCATCATACTCAACATGATGTGTTAAAATGTCATCCAGCTGCATGAACCTTAGTAATATTCCTTCATCTCTAAAAGTAATTTTATGACTTGTTACCATCCTGCAAACAGCACTTTGGGAAGCGGGATCATCTCAGCAAAATCAAGATGGCTGGCAACCAGCCCAATCTCTGTGGAACATCTCTGTGCTGCATGAAGCAATACTGGTGGTTTAATAGGTCTATCAGAGTCAGGGCTGAACCAGTTCCCCAGTAAGACAGTAAGAGGTTCTGTACAGCTGGAGGTACCATTTGTTACTCTAGATGTACTTCAATGGTTGTAGATGTGCCCCTGGTATATAACTGGTTTGAAAGTTTCAATGCAGTTTATATGGGTCCTACAGGCCAAGCAACTATAATAGGAAAATAACTTTTTGGACAAGTACATAATGTGTTATCAGGAAAATATGTAAATATATTATTACTTTTTGTAATGTAAATAATTCTTAAAAATGAAACTTCTGAATTGGTGGGAGACATTTATGAGAAAGGGTAGAATGAGAGGAGACTATAGCATCATAGAAATGCAGGAGTTGAAGGAACATCAATAGGTTCTCTAGTCCAGTCCCTTGTTCTGAGGCAGGTCTAAGTATTATCTAGACCAGTGGTCCCCAACCTTTCTGTTGAAATAGCATATTCATGTTCCCAGAAGAGTGTGGTGGGCGCCGGACAACCAGCTGCCGAAATGCTGTCGAGAAGAGGCATCATCAAGACGCGCCGCCGCCAAAATGCCGCCGAGAAGCAGCGGCATTTTGGTGGTGACACTTGTTGGCGTTGCCACTTCTGGGCGGCATTTTGGCCGCTGGTTGTCCGGCGGCCGCACTCCTCAGCGGCAGGTTATCCGGCGGAAGCGCTGCCTTGTCAGGAGGTGCACATAAATGCCCCGGCGGGCGCCATGGCACCTGCGGGCACCGTGTTGGGGACCACTGATCTAGACCATCCCTGACAGGTGTGTATCTAACTTGTTCTTAACCCTGCCCCCCAATGACTGAGATTCCACAACTTCTTTAGGTAATTTGTTCCAGTGCTTAACTACCTTTACAGTTAGGATGTTTTTCTAATGTCTAACCTCAATCTCTCTTGCTTCAATTTAAGTCCATTACTTCTTGTCCTGACCTCAGTGGATAAGGAGAACAATTTATCACTCTCCTCTTTATAACAACCTTTTACATACTTGAAGTTTGTTATCATGTGCCCTCTCAGTCTTTTCTCCAGAGTAAACACTCATTTTTTTCAATCTTTCCTTGTAAATCATGTTTTCTAGACCTTTAATCATTTTTGTTGCTCTCCTCTGGACTTTCTCCAATGTGTCCACTTTTCTGAAATGTGGTGCCCAAAACTGGACACAGTATTCCCACTGAAGCCTGATCAGTGCTGAATAGAGTGGAAGATTACTCCTTGTGTCTTGCTTACACACCTGCTTTACATTCCAGAATGGTGTTTGCTTTGTTGCAACAGTGTTACATAGTTGACTCCTATTGAATTTGTGATCCACTATAACCCCAGATCCTTTTCCTGCAGTACTCTTTCCTAGGCAGTCATTTCCCATTTTGCATTTGTGCAGTTGATTTTTCCTTCCTAAATTAAATACTTTTCATTTGTCTTTACTGAATTTCATCCTGTTTATTCCATACAGTTATTCCAGTTTGTTCAGATCATTTTGAATTCTAATTCTGTCCTCCTAAATTCTTGCAAATCGTCCCAGCTTGGTATTGTCCACAGACTTTATAAGTGTACTCTCTATGCCATTTTCCAAATCATTTATGACTATATTGAACAGAACTGAACTCAGGAGAGATCTCTGTATAGGACCCCACTTGATATGCCCTTCCAGCTTGACAGTGAACCATTGATAAGTACTCTCTGTGTATAGTTTTCCAAGCAGTTGTGCACCCACTGTATAGTAGTTTTGTCTAGGATGTATTTCCGTAATTTGCTTATGAAAAGGTCATGTGAGACAGTATCAAAAGATTTAGGCTGTATCTACACTACTAATTTTTGTTGACAAAAGTGATGGCGACACCCAAAAGTTGACATAAGAAAAATCGGAATCTCATGTTCACACTTGCTTCCTCTGTTGGCATATCGCACCCACAATGGGGGCACCATCATCAACAGTTTGAGCATTGCACTGTGCATACCTATTCCACAGTCCAGCTCAACACCTTCTGTTGCTATGGAAGGCAGAGTGAATTGCATTGCAGCACATCTTGGGACCTGGCTAAATGTGAATCATTGCTTTATGTCCCAGCAGTACATGGGCTTCCAGCTTTCTTTTCTGGCATTTTTTCAACAGCCTTTCTTTGCTATGCACCTCGGCATCTTTGTGATAAGAGAGGGATCCCACACTGCTCTCCTATGCTTTGTCAACTGTCATGAAGACCTCATGCATGGCAGTGCAGTTAATCGTCAAGTTTCTAACTGAAGAAGACTCGCTGGCGCCTGACATTCTGCGTGACATGGATAGGAGCAACTTTAAATTGCTTTTGGCATTCACAGAGCAGCTGCGTAGGATAGACAGTCGCTTTTTGGCTCACGAAACAAGCACTGAATGGTGGGATCATGTCGTCATGCAGGAGTGGGGTGAAAAGCAGTGGCTATAGAAGTTTTGGATGCGGAAAGCTACCTTCCTGGAACTGTGTGTGGAGCTCGCCCCAGACCTGAGGTGCAAGGACACCAGAATGAGAGCTCCGCCCTATTGGTAGAGAAGCATGTGGCAATTGCTGTGTGGAAGCTGGCAATTCCAGACAGCAATGCTATCAGTCGGTCGCAAATCAATTTGGAGTGGGGAAGTTGACCGTTGGGGCTGCGTTAATGCAAGTATGCAGGGCAATTATTCACAGCCTGCTACGAAGGACCATGACTCTGGGAAATGTGCATGAAATAGTGGACGGCTTTGCAGAAATGGGGTTCCCTCAATGTGAAAGGGTGATAGAGGGCACACATATTCCAATTTTGGCACCAGATCACCTTGCAACAGAGTACATCAATAGGAAGGGGTACTCCTCCATGGTGTTACAGGCACTTGTGGATCACTGAGGGCGTTTCTCTGACATCAGCATGGGGTGGTCTGGGAAGGTGCATGACACACACATCTTCAGGAACACCAGCCTGTACAGAAAGCTACAAGTGGGGACTTCTTTCCAAACCAGAAGATTACCATGGGGGATGTTGAAATGCCCATACTGATCCTGGGAGACCCAGCATATCCCTTACAGCCATGGCTCATGAAACCTTACACGGTAAACTTGGACAGCAGTAAGGAGAGGTTCAATAACAGTCTGAGTAGGTGCCAGATGACAGTTGAATGTGCCTTTGGCAGATTAAAGGTGTGCTGGCGATACCTTTATGGCAGGCTAGACCTTAATGAGGATAATATTCCCATGGTCATAGCTGTGTGCTGTATGTTGCATAATCTCTGTGAATCATAGAATCATAGAATATCAGGGTTGGAAGGGACCCCAGAAGGTCATCTAGTCCAACCCCCTGCTCAAAGCAGGACCAAGTCCCAGTTAAATCATCCTAGCCAGGGCTTTGTCAAGCCTGACCTTAAAAACCTCCAAGGAAGGAGATTCTACCACCTCCCTAGGCAACGCATTCCAGTGTTTCACCACCCTCTTAGTGAAAAAGTTTTTCCTAATATCCAATCTAAACCTCCCCCATTGCAACTTGAGACCATTACTCCTCGTTCTGTCATCTGCTACCATTGAGAACAGTCTAGAGCCATCCTCTTTGAAACCCCCTTTCAGGTAGTTGAAAGCAGCTATCAAATCCCCCCTCATTCTTCTCTTCTGCAGACTAAACAATCCCAGCTCCCTCAGCCTCTCCTCGTAAGTCATGTGCTCTAGACCCCTAATCATTTTTGTTGCCCTTCGCTGTACTCTTTCCAATTTATCCACATCCTTCTTGTAGTGTGGGGCCCAAAACTGGACACAGTACTCCAGATGAGGCCTCACCAGTGTCGAATAGAGGGGAACGATCACGTCCCTCGATCTGCTCGCTAAAAGGAAGCTAAAGGTGAAAGGTTTGCTCGGGATAGAGTGCTGAGGCAGACCACTTGGCTGCTGATTTTGAGCAGCCAGATGTCAGGGCTGTCAGAGGAGCCCAGAGGAGGGCAGCTGAAATCAGGGAGGATTTGAGGCAGCACTTTGAGAATGAGCACCAGTAATGTATATCTCTGTCAAAGGTGCTAGTTTTCCCAGGACACAATGGTGTCATTTTGGGCCTTATATTCCTGTAAGACAGTAATAACAATGCCTGCATATGTATTGGTAGTGCCTGCAATCTCAATTTGTAGAAAAAAGTAAAGGTGATACACCATTAAAGAACTTTGATTTTATTGAACAAGAAATAGCACACACAAACACAGAGATGCCTGCTAGGAAAGGAGAAACCAGGAAAGGGCAGCTATGATTGTGAAAGTTGTCTGAGGGGGTGGAGTGAAGGGGAAACCGAGAAATCCCAGAAAGTGGAAAGGAATGTGTGGGTGGAGTTTGGGGGGGGCATGGAAAAGTGTTCTGAATGTGCTGCACTGGAGGGTGTGCATGGATATGCTCAGTCTGCAGCACCATTAAGGCCTGCAACATCTGCATTTGCTCCTCCATTACTGTAATCATCCTCTCAGTTGTGTCCTTAACTAACGCTTGATTCTCTTTTCTGTCCTGCTGTTCAGCTTCCCAGCACTCCTTATGTTCCCTTTTTTTTTTCTTTTTTGCATTGGAGCACTGCAGGACCTCCTGGAACATATCTTCTTTGCTGTGTCTTGGGCGTTTTCTTATCTGGCAGAAATGCTCAGCAGGGGTATGTGAGGTGTTCCTGAAGGCTACATCTGGTGAAGCACAGGGGACAATGCACAGAAGTGGGATTGTTAAATTCACAATTGTAACATTTCAGTTAAGTACACCTTTTGCAACACTGCAATCACTTTCTCACTGACCCGAGCTGGGCACATATCTTTGTGAACAGCCAAACCATGATGAGTGTTGCGGGGGTTGGGGTTGGGGGCAACACTCCACATGGGGAAAAGAGCACGCACTCTCTCCAATGGTCATGGTGCAGCATTCTATGGGGAAAAAAATCTAAAATTCTCCCACACTTTTCCACAGGCAGGGGTCATTCTAGCAGACATCCCACTGCTAAGGGTAAGCAGGGAAACAAGGGTACATCTACTCCATGCTTGTGGCTTCCACCCTGCTCACTATGCTGCTCGCCCATGTGCTGCTTTGGTCCCTGTACAAGTGATTGCTGACTGGCGCAGGAAAGTTTCATACAATGGGGGAAGGAACAAAGATGCTCTTCCATGGAGCCTTTGGCAGAGGATTACCGAGTACCTCCAGGAAACTTTCCTGGAGATCTCTCTGAAGGATCCCCATGAGATCTCGCTGTGCATCAACACCCTATTACACCGTACTGATTAGCTACACAGGAAAATGTCCACCTCAGAGAAACACAGTCAGCCTCCCACATTTCTATACACTGAATGCACCTCTGCACTACACAAGCCACAGCCACTTATCAGGAGTCTCATCTCCTGCTTCTTGCTCCCCAGAGAGCGACTGCTGAGACTGACTAGATACTTCAGGAGTGGAGAACAATTCCTGACTGCCTGCCCCACTGGGCGACTCCGCCAGGAGCTGCACATCCTCATCTAACTCCACCTCTTCATCCTTCGGGTTAGGTCCTCTTTCTGCCACCTCTGTTCCCTCCGAAGTGTCCTTGGGGCTCTTGGTGGTGGAGGTGGGGTTGCCATCAAGGATAGCGTCCATCTCCTTATAGAACCGGCAGTGTGAAGGTGAAGCACTGGAGCGACGGTTTGCCTCCCTCACCTTCTGGTACGCCTGTCTCAGTTCCTTTATCTCCGGTCTGCACTGCAGCATGTCCTGATCATAGTCCTTTTAGCACAAGCCTAGAGAAATGTGCCCATAGGTATCCCAATTCCTATGGCTCAAGTGCAGCTGGGACTGCATAGCCTCCTCTCCCCATATACCGATCAGATCCAACAGCTCCGCAGTGGTCCAAGCTGGAGAGCGTTTGATGCAATAACCCATCATGGTCACCTGGGAAGATGCGATGAGGCCTCTCCACGCTGAGCAAGCAGGAAATGGAATTTCAAAAATTCCCAGGGCTTTTAAGGGGGAGGGACAGATGGTTGTATACCTAGCTGCAGGGCAGTGGAGTTCAAACTGCTGACCAGAGCGGTCAGGATGGGCATTGTGGAAAACCTCTTGGAGGCCCACGAAAGTGATGAAATCAAGCATGGTGTCTACACTGGCACTTTGTCAAGAAAAATGTAGAGGAAAAAGACGTAAGTCTCTTGTCGGGATGGATGTATTTAGTAGCCAAACCGGGCATTTTTCCTGACAAAAGTCACATCACAGTGTGTACGAACTCACTGGTTGGTTGACAAAAAGCAGTTTTTGGTGACAAAACTCGGTAGTGTAGACAAGGCCTTACTAAAATTGAAATATATCACATATACTGCTTCCCCCCATCCACAAAGGTTGTTAACCCTGTCAAAGAAGGATATTAGGTTGGTGTGACATGATTTGTTCTTGACAAATACATGTTGACTGTTACTTATCATCTTATTATCTTCTAGGTGCTATGACAAAGTTCCTCCTCTGCCTTGGTGGGTCCTGCACTTTTTGGCAGATTTGCTTGCCTCAGAGGTTCACGGCAGCGCTCAGTTTGACTGCTACTGCTAGAGGCTCAAACCTGCCATTCTCTCAGCTAACCTCATCACTGGCCAGCATGGGGGGAACGGAGAACGATCTCTGCAGTCTCTGTTGTCCCACCGAGTGGGTCAGGGACAGGCCAGATCCTTTTCCAAATTAGACCTTCTCTTCTGGTGTTGCTCACAGACCAGGTCAACTCCTCCTGTGTCTGATCAGGAGATGGGGGAAACCTGTGCCCACCCTCTACACCGGGTTCCAGCCCAGGGCCCTATGGATAGCAGCTGACTACAATGTCTTCTCTATCAGCTGCGTGACAGCTACAACTCCCTGGGCTACTTCCCCATAGCCTCCCCCCAGCACCTTCTTCTTTATCCTCACCACAGGATCTTCCTCCTGAAGCCTGATCATGCTTGTACTCCTCAATCCTCCAGCAGCACACCTTCTCACTCCCTGCTCCTTGCACGCCCTCTACTAACTGATGGGAGGTCCTTTTTAAACCGGGTGTCCTGATTAGTCTGCCTGCAATAATTGATTCTAGTATGTTGTTAATTGGCTCCAGGTGTCTTTATTAGCTTGCCTGTTAATCGGTTCTAGCAGGTTCCTGATTGCTCTAGAGCAACCCCTACTCTGGTCACTCAGGGAACAGAAAACTGCTTATCCAGTGACAGTATATCTGCCTTCTACTACTCTGCTGTACCCAACTGGCCTGGGTCTCTCACAGTGCTTACAAATTGTTTGATGATTTTCTCTGCTATCTTTCTGGGTACTAAAGTTAAGCTGACTGGTCTATATTCCCCTGGATTATTCTTATTCCCCCGTTTATATAGGTACTATATTTGCCCTTTTTCAGTCCTCTGGGATCTTTTCCATCTTCCACGAGTTCTCAAAGATAATCACTAATGGCTCAGAGATCTCTTCAGGCAGTTTCTTAAGTATTCTAGGGTGTGTTTTGTAAGGCCCTGCTGACTTGAAGACATCTAACCTGTCTAAATAATTCTTAACTGGTTCTTTCCCTATTTTTGCCTCAGATCCTACTTAATTTACATTGATGTTCACTATGTTAGTATTCCGATCACTGCTAACCTTTCTGAAACACTAAAGCCATTTAACACTTTGGCCATTGCTGTGTTTTTTGTTATTGTTTTTCCCTTCTCACTGTCTTTTCCCTGTCCTTGGTCTTCATCTTGCTTATAATGTATTTGTAGAATGTTTCCTTGTTACGCTTTATGGCCCTACCTAGTTTAATCTCATTTTGTGCCTTGACCTTTCTGATTTTGTCCCTACATGTGTGTGTTTTTTAAAATCCGTCCTTCATAATTTGACTTACTTTCCTCTTTTTTTGACCTAGTTTCCACATGATAAATCCAGTTGGGAAGCCAGAAGGGCAAAAGACTTAGAAGTGGTGCTCTGAGTTTCTGAAGATGCAGGCAAGAGGTTGAGAGGGGATATTTACTTTAATCATGTCCTGCATGATATAAAATGCTGTATCTCCAAAATATACATACATACTTCCATCTTGAGGATCTGGTGACACAAACCACTTCAGCATCACTTTCCTAGTATGTCGTCTTAGCTGAATCTCTCAAAGGCATTAGTACTGGTGGGTAAAATTCTCCTCTCACATGTACATACATACATTTATGCCAGTGGGACTTGTATGCATGTATTCATGAACAGAGTTTGGTCTATTACGTATAGCTGAGGGTACATTATTCTTTTATTACATTTATATTTTGCACAGTATGCTTCATCACCTGTCTTTCATTGCTGAAAAGATAAAGAAGTGGCAACTATCTAGGAGGAAGGTATAGTACTCTGGACATACTCTTTTGCTAATGATAGAAATGATGCATCCTGCTAACTCACTTAGGGAAGAAAGCTGTCTTAAAATTTCTCAAATAGTTCACTGGGGAGCTAGAATATATTGTCCAGTATACTTGTGCTTTAACTGTACTTTGAAAAGTTTACTGCAGCTGTATCTTTACTTGTTATTGGATCATTTCAGAAAGGAACCAGAGACCTAGAGAAAGTGACATTACTCAGTTGACTGTTTCTAGACATCTCAATTTCAGGAAGCCATGGTGTGTCACCTCGTTAAATGTTTCCACTTTCCCATCATTAAAGAGAAATAACAGAGAATGGGTGAAGAGTTTCAGAGTATGGCAGGATATTTTTATTATTGTATTTTCTTGGCATGAGAAGACCTGGAATGTGGTGTTTTTCTTTTGGATTTGTTTTTATTTTTGCTATGGTTTAAGCAGCCCTATAGCACAGTGCCAGGATCACCTGAAGTAGTAGCAGAACTGAGTGCAAATACAGCAGTTTTTTTAAGCGACTGAAGTTTGCTTGTATTGTCTGCTGTTGAGGGATTTCTTTTGTGGTGTTGTATTGGGAAAGTGCTCTTGGTATTTATTTAGGTCATTTTAATTTTAATAATGTCTGTAGTTTATGCATTCAGAATGAATTTAAATCGTGAGTCTTTGAATGTGCATCAAATGGTTTGGCTAGATGTAAGGAGTGGCAGGAAGCTGTGGGATTGAAATTTCTCAGACATAAATATTTGGATGTTCAACTCCATTTAATGCTATTCCTGTCAGGGTAGGGGAAAGGGTATTGGAGTTTTGGTATTGGTATTGTTCAACCCCTTTTTTCAGAAAGAGAGACTACATGGCTGATTAAGCCCCAAATAACAAAAACAGATGCTGTTAAATCTGGTCTAGCAAGTGAAATAAGTTATCAAAACCACAGCAAAGTTTCCCATTTGATTTCAGTAAGAGGATTTCACCTAAATATCCTATATCCTGGTTCTGGATTTCTACACCTGTGTAAACTGGCTTCCTTAGAGTTGGAATGGTTACTTATACTTGAACTAAGACTACTAGGAACTGGAAAGACAGCCCTGCCCCCACATTGTTTTCTTTCAAATACACTGCATCTAAAGTGACAGGTTTCAGAGTAGCAGCTGTGTTAGTCTGTATTTGCAAAAAGAAAGGCACTTGTGGCACCTTACAGACTAACAAATTTATTTGAGCATAAGCTTTTGTGAGCTACAGCTCACTTCATTGGATGCATTCAGTGGAATGCATCTAAAGTTTTTTCATGGTCCCGGCAGGGTTTATTGTAGTCACATTGTTAAGATTATTACACTGCAACACTTTTTAGACACAGAACAAAGAGACACGTACCTTTGAAAAACTTGTGGGACACAACATGAAGGAAAAGGAAAGTTAGATACAATATAGGATTGCAAACTGCATCTTACATTCTTTAGCTTTGTACAACTCTGATATTTCATAGAAGAGGTAAAACTCCAGTGAACTGACTGGCATTAAACAGACTGGAAGGTGCACTAGACCAAATCCTGTTCACTGACACTAATGTACATTCAGAATAACTCAACTAGTTAGAATGGAGTCACTTTGGTTTTACACTGATGTCACAGAGCAGATTTTAGTCTATGTAGAGAATTCAGAGAAGGTATCAGTTAATTTTATTCTATATTTTTAACCAGAATCCAGAATCATGGAAAACAGAGAGTTCTTATAAACAGAATACCCAGAAACATTTGAAGTTACCACTTACATTCATGAGGGTGATGTTAGCATGGACATAAATGCAAGAAATTAATAGCAGATGCAAAGAAGGTGAATTGAAATAGAAATTCATAGCAATGGAGATCTTATGGTTTGAGTTACACAAAGCAAGCTGGAGCTGCACTCTGTTTTTGAGCACTAGAAAAAGAATATCCTTTCCAGAAGGAGTGGAAAGAATTCCACTGCAAATGTTAAGTATCGTTCTGTGGAAATTACTCAGAAAAATACATCGTATGAAAGATCTTCAATCACAGTAGATCAATAATTGTTGGAAGGTTCAAGTAGTGGATGCCAAAGTTGGATACTAAGCTACAGTAATATTGGAGATGTCATGTTGGAGGAGCTAGAGTGCACATAAAATGTCTGAGAGTGTGTAGGGATAAAGGAGGTATTGATAGCATTAACATTTTGGAGAGTCTTTTCATTTACTAAACAGAGTTTTGCTGAAATCAAGTAATATTACATATACTGAAGATTTTGGAGAGGGAAAGGGATAAAGATGAGGATGTCAGTTTGATGTTTCACCTCGCCCAGTTTTCCTCTGACAATAACTTCTTCATCTCTTCTTTCTTCCGTTATAATTGAGTTTGAGTACAGTTATTTATTAAGCTAACTGTAGCAGCAGCCAGCAAAACAGGGCTCCTTTGCTTGTATATAACTGTTTTTTTTACTGCATTCACCCTCCAATTCTTTTTCTAAAACAAACTTGTTAAAATAATATGAAAAATAATTCTGAAGAAGCTGGAGTTAGATGGGAAGAAAATTCATAGATTCCAAGGCCAAAAGAGACCATTATGATCATCTAGATTGACTTCCTGTATGATACAGAAAATAACTTTGAGTAAATCATTTTGAACCTCTAGGCCTGCATTTCCTTTAGCATTGCCAGAGTATGGGCTAGAGGGACAGAGAAGAAAAAACATGAACTGAATTCAACCATTGCATGTCCCCTGCAATTATGGAATTGATAGCATCACAGGTGCCTTTCTAGTCCAGCTTTTTCCTTTGCCTGGGGGTGCTGAGGATAGCATACAACATACCACACTGATCCTAGTTATTCCCAAATATTGTATAGCACTTAAAATATTGAAAGATTATGTGTGAAATCCTCAGATAATATAAGTTGGCTTCCACTGACTTCAGTGGAGCTGATTTACTTCAACTGAAGATATGACCCTATTTTTTACATCACCAACCACGTGATTCTTTTTTCCCCCGATTACTGCAAGTCATGTCAAAGTCCTTGGATGCGACAAGAAATGGGTCAGTGGCAATTCTAATGCTATTCACAGTTAGTAGCTCCCTCAAGTCACTACCTCGATTATAACTTTTTAAGAGAAAGCTACTGAAAGGTATTTACTGCAAACCTAACTAAATATGTTTTTACAAAATCGATGAACAGACTTCAGTGGGACTCTACATATAATAATGGTATCTGCATGTGCAGCTCTGTTTGCAGGATCAGGCTCTACACATGTAGGATTGGAGTTCCAAAAGACACTAGCCTGACATAACTCTGCTTCCACTGAAGTCAATGTTGAAATTCCCCTTAATGTCAATGGGAGCAGAGTTTGGCCAATGCTGAGCATTTCTGAAAGGCCCACAATGAATGTGTGTTTTGTGTGAATGTGAAAATTGCTGGTTTTAAAGTTCAGAAATTTACACGTTAATCTTGGAGTGACTGTAACAGCTTTATTCCACATAGTGCCTCATTTTTAAAGCTGGTACAACTAATGGGCCCCCAAAGTCATGCTTGCCTATTCCACCCACGAAATGAAGAGGTACTTATGTATACAGATCAGGTAACTGCACACCTAACTGTCTTTTTGAGTGTGTGCAAATGCCTCTTGACTCATCTAAATACGTGGCTTTTTGGGGGCATTAGCTGTGCCCCAGCTTTGAAGATTTGGTCCATAATGTGCAGGTAGATTAAAAAAGGCTATGTGCATATCGTGTAGCCTGATACACAAGAAAGGCCTTATTATAAATGCAAAGCTGATTAATGCTGCAGCAGGAATGCATATGGACATTAAAGGTAAGAGGAGTCAAACTGAGGTCATAGCTTCCTATTTTTCAGCATTTAGCTTTGGGGTATAAAACTAAGGTAGTTCAATACAAAAACGTTCTTGATGGGGTAATATAGTTTTAAGTAATTTGCTCATTTGGGATCATTTTAGCCTGACTTGAAAATTTAGCTTGATGGTTTTCTGGTAGATAGGTGTATCCCGGCCTTTTCTGAGGATTTATGAAAAAATGCCAGTGTCACTTTCGTTTTTATAAGCTGCAGGCAAACTGCAAGAGGAATGTGCTATATGTCCGTTTTTACAGGGATTTTTTATCAGCTGCTGTTTTATTGGATTGGTGAGTTAACACCATTCATATTCAGTTTTATGCCTTAAAGGTTTAAAAGTAATAGTTAATAAAAGAGGGTGGGCACTTTAGCACTTCTCAAAAATGATAAAGGAAAACTTCACACAAGACAGGAAACACCTATGTTGGTTAAAACTAGGGCTGTCGATTAATCGCAGTTAACTCACGCGATTAAGTCAAAAATATTGGTTGCGATTAATTGCAGTTTTAATTGCATGGTTAAACAATAGAATACCAATTGATATATATTAAATATTTTTTTCACCTCATACCAGTAGTGCAGTGCAGTGTCTTTATCATGAAAGTGCAACTTACAAATGTAGAATTTTTTTGTTATGTAACTGCACTCAAAAACAAAACAATGTAAAACTTTAGTGCCTACAAGCCCACTCAGTCCTACTTCTTTGTTCAGCCAATCGCCAAGACAAACAAGTTTGCTTACCTTGATGGGAGATAATGCTGCCCGCTTATTTACAATGTCACTAGAAAGTAAGAACAGGCATGGCACTTTTGTAGCTGGCATTACAAAGTATTTACTTGCCAGATATGCTAAACATTTGCATGCCCCTTCATGCTTTGGCCACCATTCCAGAGGACAGGTTGCCATGCTGATGACGCTTGTTAAAAAAATAGTATGTTAATTAAATTTGTAACTGAACTCCTTGGAGGAGAATTGTATATCTCCTGCTCTGTTTTACCCGTATTCTACCATATAATTCATGTTATAGCAGTTTCGGATGATGCCCTAGCACATGTTCGCTTTAAGAGAACTTTCACTGCAGATTTGACAACATGTAAAGAAGGTACCCATGTGAGATTTCTAAAGATAGTGTCAAGGTTCCTTCCCCACTCTGAACTCTAGGGTACAGATGAGGGGACCTGCATGAAAAACCCCTAAGCTTATTTTTACCAGCTTAGGTTAAAACTTCCCCAAGGTACAAACTATTTTACCTTTTGTCCCTGGACTTTACTGCTGCCAGCACCAAGCGTCTAAAAAATATAACAGGGAAAGAGCCCACTTGAAAATGTCTTTTCCCCCAAAATGCCGCCAAGCTCTACACCCCCTTTCCTGGGGAAGACTTGATAAAAATCCTCACCAATTTGCATAGGTGAACACAGACCCAAACCCTTGGATCTTAAGAACAATGGAAAAGCAATCAGGTTCTTAAAAGAAGAATTTTAATTAAAGAAAAAGTAAAAGAATCACCTCTGTAAAATCAGGATGGTAAATACCTTACAGGGTAATCAGATTCAAAACATAGAGAATTCCTCTAGGCAAAACCTTAAGTTACAAAAAGACACAAAAACAGGAATATACATTCCATTCAGCACAACTTATTTTATCAGCCATTTAAACAAAACATAATCTAACGCATATCTAACTAGATTGCTTATTAACCCTTTACAGGAGTTCTGACCTGCAATCCTGCTCTGGTCCTGGCAAAAGACAACACAGACAGAGAGAACCCTCTGTTCCCCCCCCCCACCCAGTCCAGCTTTGAAAGTATCTCGTCTCCTCATTGGTCATTTTGGTCAGGTGCCAGCGAGGTTGTCTTAGCTTCTTAACCCTTTACAGGTGAAAGGGTTTTTCCTCTGGCCAGGAAGGATTTAAAGGTGTTTACCCTTCCCTTTATATTTATAACAGATAGGTATAGCACTTGACCCAAGGGTTAAGAATCTAAAGTGTCTTCTGAAATCTGAGAGGGACGAGGTGTAGAGCATGCTTTCAGAAGTCTTAAAAGAGCAGCACTGTGATGCAGAAACTACAGAATCTGAACTACCACAAAAGAAAATCAATCTTCTCCTGGTGTCATCTGACTCAGATGATGAAAATAAACACGTGTCTGTCAGCACTGCTTTGGATTGTTATTGAGCAGAAGCTGTCATCAGCATGGATGCATGTCCTCTGGAATGCTGGTTGAAACATGAAGGGACTATAAATCTTTAGCACACCTGCTCATAAATATCTTGCAATGCTGGCTACAACAGTGCCATGCGAATGCCTGTTCTCATTTTCAGGTGACATTATAAACAAGAAGTGGGGAGCATTATCTGCTGCAAAGGTAAACAAACTTGTTTGTCTGGATGATTGGCTCAACAAGAAGTAGGACTGAGTGGACTTTGTTTTATTTTTGAATGCAGTTTTTTTTGTACATAATTCTACATTTGTAAGTTCAATTTTCATGATAAAGAGATTGCACTACAGTACTTGTATGAGATGAATTGAAAAATACTATTTCTTTTGTTTTTACAGTGTAAATATTTGTAATAAAAATAAATATAAAGTGAACACTATATACTTTGTATTCAGTGTTGTAATTGAAATCAATATATATGAAAATGTAGAAAACATCCAAAATGTTTAAATAAATGGTATTTTATTATTGTTTAACAGCGATTAATTTTTTTAATTATGCGATTAATCACAATTTTAATTGCTTGACAGCCCTAGTTAAAACAGATCAGCCGGTATTTTACAGGTAATGGGTTAGATTTAGTCCAGATCTAGGTTGGATTCTGCTAGCATACCCAAGGCATGGGGCCCCCAGCAGTGAAATGTTGGTCATGGGAAAGTTTTGATAAGACTAATGGGTCACAACTTCCCTTCTGCCAGGGTGCTTGCAAACAGCCAACAAATGTGAGCAGAGCTGGCTGGCAAAGATGGTGCAGTCAGGGTAATAGGAGGAATATCTGATTCAGCATATCCTAGCTCCATATGCTATGGACTTCCTCCCCCCAGTGGATATTGCAGCCATGCGCTCATTGGCAGAAAACCAAGAGGAATGTAAATGATAGCATCATGGTATATGGTTCCTCAGTGAATCTTGTCCAGACTTGAGACCAGGAGGTGTGATTTGGAAGTGTATCTATAAAAATGTGACTTTAGCCCAATATTCCTAGGTATTCTGTCTCATTTGGAAGGCTATGTTTTTGTATATACTTGCATAGAAAGTGCTGCTTATTTCTATTCAGCATATTTTGGTGTTATACTCAACATAGTGTATTATCTCTGGTCTAAGATATATTACCTTTTGTTTATAAACTTCACTTGGCACAGTGCTGAGTACAGTATATCACTTCTCTATCTGCCTCCAGATAATAATTGCCACATGTCTGAAAATTCATAAACCAGAAGGATAAAGGGGATATGAATACAGGCAAAGTGTAGTGACAAGATTTAAACCAACAGGATATGGAATAGGAACAAATTTGTAAACTACAATTTCAAATTTTTTTTGGTCAAATAAGAAAAAGTGTCTTTTAAAATAAATGACAAAAGCATGCAAAGAAAGTGGCATTCTGTAGCTGCAAAACAAGGGTAAAATATATATATATAACTCAAAGCTGAATAATGGGGGTGTAGAAGTAACAATAAAACCTATATGAAGAATTAAAGAAATAAATAAAGACCAATAAATAAGAGGAATTGTAAAACATGTGTCTTAGGGACCTTTGTGAAAAACAAGCAAATATCCTTAGGAATAAGGCTGTAAAGTATATACATTCTTGATAGTGTTTGCTTAATTGGCAGAAGTATGCTTGAAAAAAATTCATCAGCACTATTTATTCAAAACCAGCTTACCTGACTGTGGTAAATTTGTCAAATTTCACTGGAATTTGATGTGGAGTCATGGTATTTTATTAACCAACAGGAATTAAATTGTTTAAATATTGCAGCATAATGACCTATGGGTTTCATATCTTGCCAGGGCTAGTAAGCATTTTTCTTTTTTTTTTCATGACTTATATAATGCATTCAGTGGGGATATGCAGACTCTTCTATGTTGTCATAGAAGCTTCACATCCACCAGGTGATTCAAAGAAATATATGTCAATATTGTCCCCTTTCTATGAGGATATGTTGTGGTGGGAAAAGAGTGGCACCTTTGAATTGTCAACAATGAAGCTAATTACTTATGGTAGCTAGATGATAGGAGAAATGAAGAATGCTGCATGTCATGTACTAGACAGTTTGTAAGAAGGTGACTGATATTAGTTTCCATTTTCTCATTAAGTTAGAATTGTGGCAATAGGTGTAGTCATTCATTATGGGCTGCTGAGTACAGCAGTCTCATAGGGTACCTAGGAATAATCCTCTAATCCACTAGAGCAGGGGTGGCCAACCTGTGGCTCCAGAGCCACATGCGGCTCTTCAAAAGTTAATATGTGGCACCTTGTATAGGCACCGACTTCCGGGGCTAGAGCTACAGGCGCCAATTTTCCAACGTGCTGGGGGGTGCTCACTGCTCAACCTGTTGCTCTGCCACAGGCCCTGCCCCCACTCCACCTCTTCCCTCCCCCTCTCTTGAGCCTGCAGTGCCCTTGCTTCTCCTCCTCCTCCCCAGAGCCTCCTGCACGCCACAAAACAGCTGATCGGGAGGTGCGGGGAAGGAGCGGGAAGAAATGATTGGTGGGGCTGCCGGTGGGCAGGAGGCACTGGGAGCCGGGGGAGGAGGAGCTGATGGGGGCCTGCTGACATATTACTGTGGCTCTCTGGCAATGTACATTGGTAAATTCTGGCTCCTTCTCAGGCTCAGGTTGGCAACCCTTGTACTAGAGGTCTGATCCTGAGCCTATTGAATTCAGTGGGAGCTTTGCCATTGACTGCGTTGGGCTCAGGATCAGATCCTAAAATGGCACAGAATCTTCTGGGTTATCTGAGAAGCATGTTTGGACTGTGATATTTCCCTTTCTTATCAAGGGAAGCTTCATTAGAACCAGGGACCCTCTATGGAAAGGGAAGACAACAACGCACAGCTCATTGTGGAGTCATACAAGACACTCCTTCCTCTTAGGACTGTGTGAGAATCACAAACTCAGATTTACCCCCATGTTAGCATGTTTGTTGTGTCACTGCTGGGCACGTCTGGGGGTTATTATTTTATTATTTTTATTCTAATCCTTCCATGAATATCTGACCGATTTGTTAACGTAATGTTGTTTGCTTTTACTTTTGTACCACATACATTTAAATAGTTTGCCATGTCCCCTTGAAAGGCAAGTGATGTTGCTGGTCTCACAGCATTGTAATCAATAATGTTTGTGTTATTGAGCCAAACTTTCACCCTTTTCTTCCCTTCTCCTTGCTGTGCCGCCTGACTAAGGGAGACAACTATAATCTCTAATTGCACAGACTTGCTGAATGACAATTCCCATCCTCCTTCATTTGCTCTAGTGTTTCCAGCAGCCAGGTCCATACTTATAACTTTCGCTTCCCACTATTTGCCTGACAGATTTGAGTTTGGGCCCTCAAGCAATGGTTCAAATTACACATAATATTCTGTTCCCTAACTTTTTTCCCTCAACTTCATATTGTTGGGAATTGGATCAACACATTCAAGTTACTTTCTGAGGGCCAGATTGTGTCTGTATGTGCCAGGTAAGAAGGGGCAAGGAGCCCCTTCCATTTCCCAACCTGATATGCTCTCTGCTCTGAAGGTTTGGGGAAGAATGGGGAAGGAGCTGGATCTATATCCCCTGGAGACTTCTTCATACAAGGGATTTCCCAACAGGGTTGGTAATCCAGATTCCATAGTCTTTGCACCACCAGAGAGGCACATGGGAAGGCTTGGGACAGTGACTCAGGCCCCATATGTCTTACCCTTTCACCCACCATGCTGCAGCTGGCTACAATCTCTTCAAAGCAAAAACAGGTGATTTAGAATATCTTCTAATGTACTTTGATATAACAGGTATTAGAAACTTGGTGGAATGGCAAAATTCAACAAAAAAAAATGTATTACCTGATAAACTATACGAGAAAGATAAAGTACACAAAAGAGGTGGGGACTAGTGTTGTATGTAAAGGATTTCATAGAATCTAATGAGATAACTGTTGTGAGTGGAGAGAACCACACAGTTGAAACTATATGGTGTGACAAAGCTCCGACCTTGTCTGAGGGCTTCCTGATGGATTACGCTAGCCTCAAAGGCTCACTGTGACCCTCCACATAGCCCTTCTCTCTCTAGAGGCAAAGGTCACAGCCTACAGAGCCATTTTCATCACAAGCCAGCAAGGGAGGTGAGGAGAAGCAATCCTCCTCACACAGTCTCTGTTGTCTCCCAGTCTCAGTGATTAGTCAGGGAGGGAATGGGGGAGCCTGGGCCTACCCTCTACTCCAGGCTCCAGCCCAGGGACCCTGATAGTAGCAGCTCTTGGTAGCTGACTTTTTGGAAACAGGACAAATACAATTCCCTGGGCCACTACCCCACAGCAGCCCCCACTTCCTCAAAAATTCATAGGAAGAAGTTGTAGACCAAGCTGGATGAGCAAGCATCTTAGAGAGGTGATTAAGAAGAAGCAGAAAGCATACAGGGAGTGGAAGATGGGAGGGATCAGCAAGGAAAGCTACCTTATTGAGGTCAGAACATGTAGGGATAAAGTGAGACAGGCTAAAAGTTGAGTAGAGTTGGACCTTGCAAAGGGAATTAAAACCAATAGTAAAAGGTTCTATAGCCATATAAATAAGAAGCAAACTAAGAAAGAAGAAGTGGGGCCGCTAAACACTGAGGATGGAGTGGAGGTTAAAGATAATCTAGGCATGGCCCAATATCTAAACAAACAAACAATATCTAAACTTTGCCTCAGTCTTTAATAAGGCTAAAGAGGATCTTAGGGATAATGGTAGCATGACAAATGGGAATGAGGATATGGAGGTAGATATTACCATATCTGAGGTAGAAGCGAAACTCAAACAGCTTAATGGGACTAAATCGGGGGGGCCCAGATAATCTTCATCCAAGAATATTAAAGGAATTGGCACCTGAAATTGCAAGCCCATTAGCAAGAATTTTTAATGAATTAAACTCAGTAAATGTAAACTCAGGAGTTGTACCGAATGATTGGAGAATTGCTAATATAGTTCCTATTTTTAAGAATGGAAAAAAAAGTGATCCGGGTAACTACAGGCCAGTTAGTTTGACATCTGTAGTATGCAAGGTTCTGGAAAAATTTTTGAAGGAGAAATTAGTTTAGGACGTTGAAGTCAATGGTAAATGGGACAAAATACAACATGGTTTTACAAAAGGTAGATCTTGCCAAACCAACCTAATCTCCTTTTTTGAAAAAGTAACAGATTTTTTAGATAAAGGAAATGCAGTGGATCTAATTTACCTAGATTTCAGTAAGGCATTTGATACCGTGCCACATGGGGAATTATTAGTTAAATTGGAGAAGATGGGGATCAATATGAACATCAAAAGGTGGATAAGGAATTGGTTAAAGGGGAGACTGCAACGGGTCCTACTGAAAGGCGAACTGTCAGGTTGGAGGGAGGTTACCAGTGGAGTTCCTCAGGGATCGGTTTTGGGACCAATCTTATTTAATCTTTTTATTACTGACCTTGGCACAAAAAGTGGGAGTGTGCTAATAAAGTTTGCAGATGATACAAAGCTGGGAGGTATTGCCAATTCAGAGAAGGATCGGGATATTACACAGGAGGATCTGGATGACCTTGTAAACTGGAGTAATAGTAATAGGATGAAATTTAATAGTGAGAAGTGTAAGGTTATGCATTTAGGGATTAATAACAAGAATTTTAGTTATAAGTTGGGGACGCATCAATTAGAAGTAACGGAAGAGGAGAAGGACCTTGGAGTATTGGTTGATCATAGGATGACTATGAGCTGCCAATGTGATATGGCTGTGAAAAAAGCTAATGTGGTTTTGGGATGCATCTGGAGAGGCATTTTCAGTAGGGATAAGGAGGTTTTAGTACTGTTATACAAGGCACTAGTGAGACCTCACCTGGAATACTATGTGCAGTTCTGGTCTCCCATGTTTAAAAAGGATGAATTCAAACTGGAGCAGGTTCAGAGAAGGGCTACTAGGATGATCCGAGGAATGGAAAACTTGTCTTATGAAAGGAGACTTAAGGAGCTTGGCTTGTTTAGCCTAACTAAAAGAAGGTTGAGGGGAGATATGATTGCTCTCCATAAATATATCAGAGGGATAAATACAGGAGAGGGAGAGGAATTATTTAAGTTCAGCACCAATGTGGACACAAGAACAAATGGGTATAAACTGGCCACCAGGAAGTTTAGACTTGAAATTAGACGAAGGTTTCTAACCATTAGAGGAGTGAAGTTTTGGAATAGCCTTCCAAGGGAAGCAGTGGGGGCAAAAGATCTATCTGGTTTTAAGATTCTACTCGATAAGTTTATGGAGGAGATGGTATGATGGGATAATGTGATTTTGGTAAGTAATTGATCTTTAAATATTCAGGGTGAATAGGACTAATCCCCTGAGATGGGATATTAGATGGATGGGATCTGAGTTACCCAGGAAAGAATTTTCTGTAGTATCTGGCTGGTGAATCTTGCCCATATGCTCAGGGTTTAGCTGATTGCCATATTTGGGGTCAGGAAGGAATTTTCCTCCAGGGCAGATTGGAGAGGCCCTGGAGGTTTTTTGCCTTCCTCTGTAGCATGGGGCATGGGTGACTTGAGGGAGGCTTCTTTGCTCCTTGAAGTCTTTCAACCATGATTTGAGGACTTCAATAGCTCAGACATAGGTGAGGTTTTTCATAGGAGTGGGTGGGTGAGATTCTGTGACCTGCGCTGTGCAGGAGGTTGGACTAGATGATCAGAATGGTCCCTTCTGACCTTAGCATCTATGAATCTATGAATATCAATGTCACCCTTACCTCAGGGCCTCCTTTCTTGTGCCTGATAAGGTTTGCACTGCTCTGTTTCTCCAGGAGCATGGCTCCCTGCTACAGCTCCTGACACACACACCCCACCTGACTAAGTGGGAGGCTTTTAACTAGTTTCAGCCAGCCTCTGATTGGCTTCAGGTGTCCCAATCAACCTAGCTGTCTCCACTGCTTTCTGGAAGGATCTTAATTGGCCCTAGGTGTCTTGATTAACTTGGAGCAACTGCCATTCGGTTACCATGGTAACAGGGATTTGTTTAGCCTGGGGCTAACATACCTGTTTCTGACTACTTTTCTATAGCCATCTGGCCTTGCCCCGTCACAATGGATACAAGTCCTAAGTGATAAGAAAGTGAATATATTAGTAGGGTTATACTATTGGCCTCCAGTTCAAGAAATAGAAATTGAGTGCACAATGTTGAAAGAAACTAATGAGGCAGCAAAATCTAATAAAATGGCAATAATGGGGGACTTCAACTACCTACCTGTAAAATAGTCAAATGGCAGAATGGGACAAAATTTAGTGAAACAATTTCTCAACACTTTAAGTGTTCACTTATTGGAACAGCAATTTCTAGAGCACATAAGAGGAGAAGTTATTCTTGACAATCATAAGTAACACAGGAGCTAATTTAAGAAGTGATAATAGCTGAGCCACTGAGTAATAGTGACCACAATGTAATTAGGTTGACCATTCAAGGGAACCAAGAGGTAGGGAACCAAAAAAGTGACACAATTGCTCTAAACTTCAGAAAAGGAGATTTCATTTTAATGAGGCTAGTCTAATAGGCCCTAAAGTTAAAAGTAAGGGAAGTAATATCCATAGAAGTGGCATGGATAGTACTTGAGGAAACAATAATAGAGTCTCACAAAGCATGTGGAATGCTGAACAAAAAGGGAACAGTGAAGGCAAGGAGTAAATCAATATGGCTAAATAGCAAAAGTTGAGAGGCTATTCAAGTCAAGCAGAAATCCTTCAAAATTTGGAAATCTGACCCTAGTGAAGCAAGAGCATAAATTATAGTGGGCAATATGTAAGAAGGAAATTAGAAGTTCCACTTGTGGGCCCACTGGAATCTTCAGAGGCTACGGAATAATTAAGGAAGGCAAGGACATCGCCGAGAAGCTAAACAATTTCTTTGCATCAGTCTTCACCACAGAGGATGTTGGGGAGATACCTGCTGAAGACCTGCACTTTTCTGATAATAAAGATGAGTTACTCTTGGAAACTGAAGTGTCAGAAGAAGTAGTACAGGAGAGAATTGATAATTTCAAAAGGAATAAGTCACCAGGCGCAGGTGGTATATCTAGGAGAAATACGAAGAGGCTTAATTACTAATACAGATATCCAATCACTCATCTAAATGTTCCAGAGAACTGGAGAGTAGCAAATATTGTTCCTAGACTTAAAAAAGTTTCTAGGGTTGATTTGGGAATTATAAACCAGTATGCTTTACATCTGCACTTAGCCCATTGTTTTGCACCTGGCCCATTGGTTGAAACAATAATTAAAAATAAAACAACAAAACTCCTGGAAGATCATGAGATAATGCAAGTTTTATGCAAAGTAAAATTATGTCTCACTAATCTCTAAGAGTTCTCTAAATGTGTTAATAAAGTAGTGGATAAAAGAGCACTGGTTGACATAATTTATTTGGACTTCCAAAAGGTCCTGTAGAGGAGGCTATTGAATAAACTAATGGTGTGAGAGGCAGAGTATTGGCTTGGATCAAAAACTGGCTAGGAGACAGAAAGCAAAGAGTAGGATTAAATGGTCAATTTTATCATGGCAAAAGGTTAACAGCAGGTGCCTCAAGATTCTGTACTAGGTCTTGTGTTATTTAATACATTTATTAATAATCTAGAAGGGGGAGAGGTGCTTTAGAGAGACCTACCCAAGCTAGATGAATGGGCAACATTATGGCAAATGAAATTCAGGGTTGATAAATACAAAATAATTAATATTGGGAGGAAAAATGTAAACTACTCAGATACCTTGTAGGGTTATAAATTTATTGCATCAACTCTGGTATTACCTGGATATCACTGTAGATAACTCAGTGAAGAATGCTGCTCAATGTGGTCAAAAAAAGCTAGCAAGATGTTAGAATGGGAGAATATTGTAACGCCTTTATATAAATAAGCCAGTCTCTAAGTATTAAGGATCAGGAGCAGATCTGTGGAGGGAGGCTGATTATCCAACATCTGTCTACTGCAGGGTTTTTACACGTTCCATTGAAGTATCTGCTACTGGCCACTGTTGGAGATGGGATTCTGGACGAGAAGGATCTTGGGTCTGATCCGGTCTGGCAGTTCCTATGTTCCTGAAGCAGTTTGATTGTCAATCATAAGTGCTAAATATTACTCTTTTAGTGTCTATGGACAGCAGCAGCAATGTTAGCATCACTGTGTAGGCGTCCCCAAACTTAAGGGGTGCTGGAATTGTTTTTTTTTTGTAGGGTCCATCTACAGAAAAACACAAGACTAGACTCCTTAAAGTGCGCACTCATTTTTGTATGCATCTATTAACAATCTGGCTGTGATGGGATTTACAGACCCCAAGCTAAACCAGTACTGGGTGGGGTAGCCCCCACCCCAGAGCAGCTGCAGCGCATGCTCCAGGTCGAGGGGCAGTTTAAAAGGGCACTGGCAGCCCAGGTGAGGAGACGGGGAAAGGAGTTACAGGATGTGCCAGGAAGTGAGGCTGATATCCGGAGCTGTGGGAAGAGCAGCTGCAGTACTTGTGAGGCCAGCAGTGATCAGGACCCTCCACCCTTTGGAGCTGGGAACGAAGGAGAGGCCAGAGGAGTGGAACGTTATCCGCTGGCAGGCTAAACTGCTACAGCCTGGGACCACGCCCCAAATAGAGGTGCTCCTGCCTAGTAGGAAGAGATCCAGCAGGGAGTATAGCTTGGGGTTTCTGGATGAAAAATGAAATTCATTTCAATTTAGGCTTAAACAGTTTCTTTTAGCTCTTATGATGTATGTTTTAAAGACAATGCTATTATCACTCATGAATTACAAAACAGATAAGACAAAAAAGTAAGTGGTCAATTTACCTTCTTTGAGGACAGTGTGACTCTTTTCAAATCTCTGGTCTCTGCTATATTCACCTCGTGTCTTCTCCACTCTCTTATTGTCAAACGTCTATCTTTTATCCCTTGTTCTGTAACTTTGTTCACACTCAGTTTACCACGTTACCTCATCTGTGTGCTTATCTACTGTAAATCCCTAATTTCTTCTGCATAAATCCCAATCGCTAACCTAAACTAATATTTCTTCTTCGAGTGCTATCCCTGTTGGTGCTGCACTCCAGGTGATGGTGCATCTCAGTGCCGTTGATTGGAGATCTTCGGTAGCAGTGCCTGGTTGGGATGCACATGCTCCGCTGCTGTCTCATGGCCTCTTTAGAGTCTGCCTGAGCGTGCATGTCCCGCACCCCCCTCAGTTCCTTCTCAACCATCCTCGGCTGAAGACGGGACTCAGGGCAGTGCTGAACCTCTTCCCTGGTCACTGAAGGAAATAAGTACAAAGACATAGAAATAGTTAGTTAGAAACATCCCAGTTATTTCCCTTCCTTTAGAATAGTTACCTAGTTTAAAACAAAAACAAAACAAAAAAAACCCATCTTTTTTTCCCCTCAAGTTCATCTCCCATTGAGACACTCTCCCCTGGCATTCCTAGTGTAATAATGCCAGGGTCGTCAGGATTTAAGAAATGTGACCCCTGTCAGGAGCCTATACCACGGTCTGATGGATAGTCATGCTGTGTGAAGTGCCTCGGCGAGACACACATCCCTGCCAAATGTGTCTGTTGTACCAGCCTGAACACCAGGGCTCGTCGTGACAGGGACCTGTGACTGAAAATGCTCCTGATGGAGAAATCCTACAGCCACACCTATGGAGATGGGCAATAGCAAACCCTCTCCCTCATGCTCCCTGGCCAGGTTGGAACTGATTAGGAGCGCGGCTTCACCCTCTCAAGCGAAGAGGCAGGAAGCTCAACTGTCTCCGTGCAGAGACTTTCAAAAGGGTTAAGGTTCTCCTGCAAGATCCTTACCCTCAGTGCTGACAGCGTCGAAGGCAGGTACCTCTGACCATCCGAACACCTCAGCCATGGCTCCCGCGGAGCGCAGAGGCAGGGACCCGACTTCCCGTAGCGGGAAGGTCTCCTTGTCACCAGTCCCCTGGGCACCGAAAATAGACCCAGTGCTGACAATGCATTCTGCCCCAGTGCCAACAAGAATGTCGGCACTGAGCCTGCCAACCACTCCAGAAGCAGGAGCGGACCTCTTGCAGGGCACCTACAAATGGCATGTGGCACCCGCGAAAGCAAAGCAGAAGTCAATACATGCTTCTGATCACATATCACGCTCAGCAGGATCACAGCCCAGGGAGCAACAGCAATTCTTAAATCAGGATGACATCTTGGTAGCCCCTGAGCCTGACTCTCCGCTTTTTGACACACAACGCTCACTCTTTGACCAGCCGCTCTCCCCACCTGAACTGGCTATCTTCACTGACAGCGAGCCCGATTATGCAGCAGCAGGCAGAGTTCTCCCCACCTGCCTCTTCTCCTCCACTGGAACCATTTATACCTCAGGTCATGGCTCACAAGCACCAGCCTCATTTTCCGTACTTCGCTCACCCATGGGCTGGACCTCACTTCTCTTATCCCATGCCTTGGCCTCAGTGGTACCCTTGGCCGGCTCCTGCTGCCACTTGTCCTCATGATTCTTCCACCAGACCACAAGCATGTTCTGCACTCTATCTCCAGCTCCATCTACATCTAGAGCACCTGAACCCGCCCCCCTGAAGAGGTGGGCTATGAACCATACCCTGATTCACCGACTCCTAACTCTCCATCAGCTCCAGACGGAGCCGTCATGCCTCCGCTTCCACAGAATGTGGACAACTTTAAGCAATTTCAAAAACTTTTCAGGAGGGTGGCACTCAGCCAGGACATCCCTTTAGAGGAGGTCCAGGAGACACAACACAGACTCCTCAAAATCCTCCAATCCTCTGTGCCCTCAAGGATCATACTCCCCATAAATGAAGCACGCCTAGAACCAGCTGACACCCTCTGGCAGACCCCAGTCTCTATCCTGCCAACTTGCAAAAAGGCTGAACATGAATATTATGTTCCTGCTAAGGACATAGACTTCTTATTTTCTCATCCATAACCAAATTCTCTTGTAGTGGATGTCGTGACACACAGGATGAAACAGCCGCAATACCAGCCCACCCCGCAGGACAAGGACCTCAAACGCCTTGATCTCTTGATCCACAAGGTTTATACCTCCTCCACTTTGCAATTCAGAATTGCAAACTATTCCTCCTATTTGCAAGCTACAACTTTGACAATTACAATAAGCTCTTTGATTTTATTTCTCATATTCCAGAAGACAGGAGAGCAGACTTTAAATCAGTCCTTGTCGAGGGTTAATTGGTGTCCAGGATGGCCCTATAAGCATCTCTGGACATGGTGGACACAGCAGCCCACACTACCGCAACTGCGGTAGTTATGCGCAGATCTTCCTGGCTGTCTGTATCCAGTATCCCCAAAGACCTGCAGACCAAAGTGGAGGACCTCCTCTTTGATAAGGATAAACTTTTTTCCCAAAAAAACCAACCAAGTCCTTCACACTGTGAAAGACTCTAGAGCAACCCTTCACATACTGGGCATATATCCGTCCCTCCCCAGGAGACAACACTATCAATCTTATCAGAGGCCACACACACAACAATATCACCAGCCCCAGCCCAGACCATATGCTATAGCCAAGAATCGCGCTAGACCTCCTTGGCGCAGACAAAACCAGGCACAATCAGCTACCTCCCACCCATCGGGAAACAAACAGCAATTTTGAAGTGTTGGTCGAGGGTTTGCGCAACCACTCCTTTACTCCACCACCTATTTGCCCATTTTGCCACTGCCTCCAGCTTTTCCAACATGCCTGGCAGTAGGTCACACAGGACCCTTGGGTCCTGGAAATAGTTCAGTCTGGTTACTCCATCCCTTTTTATATCTTACCCTTCCCCCTTCCCCGTCCCTCTTCAGGGACCCCCTCACAAGAACCTACTTCACGTAGAAGTGGCTCATCTTCTACAGCTAGGTGCAGTGGCACCTGTGCTGACACAACATTGAGGAAAAGGGTTCTACTCCCACTACTTTCTGACCCAAAAGAAGGGCAGGGAATGGAGACCTATACTAGATCTACACCGACTTAATAAATTCGTACATGTACAGAAATTCAAGATGGGCACATTGGAACAAGGGTACTGGTTCACAGCCCTTGACCTACAGGATGCCTATTTTCACATATCCATTCATCCAGCATACAGACGCTTCCTGCGATTCACACCCGGACACGATCATTTTCTATATAGGGTACTCCTTTCGGACTCTCCACAGCACCAAGAGTATTCTCCAAGACTCTAGCTGTAGTTGTGGCCCACCTCCGCAGACATGGGATTATACTTTCCCCCTACCTAGACGACTGATTCATCAAAGACGGCTCATATGATGAGACATTACGAGCTACCCGTTTTGCTATCTCCCTCTTCCACAGCTTAGGTCTGCAAATAAACTTTCAAAAATCCACCCTGACACCCACACAGTGGATCAAGTTCATCAGAGCTCAATTCAAACCAGAGCCTCTCTCCCACACAACAGATTCCTCGCTATTATACATCTCTTACGCACACTCTCCATTCGTCCCAGGATACAGGCAAGAATTTACCTACAGCTTCTTGGCCAGATGGCAGCCACCACCTTCGTGGTCAAGTATGCCAGGCTGCACATGAGATGTCTTCAGGGTTGGCTCAACTCCAACTACAAACCCAGCAGACACAGCTTCTGCATGATGCTAACTCCTCCAGCAAACCTATTAGCCTCCCTACAATGGTGAACAAAACCAGAGAACCTCTGCATGGGCGTTCCCTTCCAGCAATGCCCCCCGGCACTCGTGCTCACCACAGACGCTTCCCTGATCGGTTAGGGAGTGCACATGGGGGGAAGACACGGCACAAGGCCGCTGGTCCCTGTCAAAGACACGTCTGCACATAAATCTCCTAGAGCTCAGTGCAGTCAGGCACACCTGCCTTCACTTTCTCCCCTTCATAAAGAACAAATCCATCCGAGTCCCAGCGGACAATATAGCATGTTTGTTTTCCATGAACAGACAGGCGGGAGCACAATCACACTCCCTATGCCTGGAGGCCATCCGGTTATGGAATTGGTGCATACAACACCACATAGAAATTACTGCTTCATACCTACCTGGATGTCACAACACTACCACCGACACACTCAGCAGACACTTCTCCAAGGAACACGAATGGGAATTACATCCCACGATACTACGACAGCTCTTCTCCCACTGGGGCACCCCGTCGATAGACCTCTTTGCCACAACCCAGAATCATACTTATTGCCCCAGCATGGCCCAGACAGACATGGTATCCTTACCTGCTATGAATGTCCATCTGTCCTCCATGGACTCTCCCCAAGATACCAGATCTGCTTTCTCAGGACAACAGCCGGCTTCTTTATCCGCAGCTCCAGAAACTTCATCTGACAGCATGGTTCCTTCATGGTTCCAAACGCACACACTAGCCTGTTCTGAGCAGGTCCGGTATGTCCTCCTGCACAGTAGAAGAGACTCCACACGTAAGACTTACCTGCAAAAGTGGAAACGCTTCTCTGTGTGGTGCTCCCATAAACGCTTGACACCTCACGCCGTGACCCTCCCTAACATCCTAGACTACCTTTTGAAAGTGAAGCAGGATGGGCTCTCGCTCAGCTCCATTAGAGTACACCTCACGGCCCTCACCACCTTCCATGATTTGCTGGACGGATATTCACTCTGCCAACCCCGCAATAAAATGCTTTCTTATGGGCCTGCAAAATCTCTACTCTGAGATTCATCCACTGAGAGCTGCCTGGAATCTCAACCTAGTTCTTTGCGGTCTTATGAAACATCCCTTTGAGCCCTTAGCTACCTCATCCCTTCTCCACATGTCTATGAAGGTAGTTTTCTTGGTTGCCATAATATCAGCGAGAAGAGTAGGGGAAATAAGAGCTCTGATGGCCTACCCTCTGTATACAGCCTTCTCTAAAGACAAAGTTACCTTGCAACCCCACCCTAAATTTCTCCCTAAGGTGGTGTCAACGTTCCACCTTAACCAACCAATATACTTACCTGCATTCTATCCCAAACCCCATAAGACTCTGCACGAAGTGGCACTACATACCCTCGACATCAGACAGGCAACCGCCTTTTATCTAGACAGGACTAAACCATTTCGTAAATCCCCTTGGCTATTTGTCTCCACTACTGATAGATCGAAGGGTGCTTCTATCTCTAAGCAATGCCTTTCCAAGTGGATCACGATGTGGGCGATGTCAACATCTGTTGCCTTCCTCCATAACGTACCTATTACTGACATCTGCAAGGTGACCACGTGGACATCTGACCACACATTTGCCAAACATTATGCTATCACACAGGATACCAGGGCAGACACCATATTAGGCCACACAGTACTGTCTACAGTTGTCACTGCCACAACCCCAAAGTTCCAGCAGCCTTAGTGGGTACTGCTTCACATTCACCTGGAGTGGAGCACCCACAGGGACAGCACTCAAAGAAGAAGAGAAGGTTACTCACCTTGCAGGAACTGAGGTTCTTCGAGATGCATGTCCCGGTGGGTGCTCCACTCCCTGCCCTCCTCCCCTCTACTTTGGAATACTATTCTGACATCTGTACAGTAGAAAAGGAACAGAGGGGGGTGCAGGACGCGCGTGCTTAGGCAGACTCTAACGAGGCTGCGAGACAGCAGTTGAGTGCATGCATCCCAACCAGGCACTGCTACCGAAGATCTCCGATCAACGGCGCTGGGATGCACTGTCACCTGGAGTGGAGCACCCACAGGGACACACATCTCGAAGAACCTCAGTTACTGCAAGGTGAGTAACCTTCTCATTTTTCCCTATCCTGCTTAAGATAAGTAAGATAACTTACTTTTATCTGTCTGATTTCCAACCCATCTCTTCTCTGCTGTCAACCCCACTGGCTCCATTCAGTTGTTCTTGTCTTACAGCAGTTGTTTATTCTTGGGTTTTTACTTGTTAGCTTGTCTTGTTGGGAGAGAGGGAAATATACCTGGAGCTAATAACTTCCTCTTGACATTCTGCTTCACCATGCTATTTTATAGTTCAGATACACAAACCAGTTTCATATAGTACACAGCCCTGAAGCTGTTTCTGCTAAGTTCTGAAATGCTGCAGCAGCAGAGAGGCATAAAAAAGCAAACATTCTATTTTCTTATAGTACTATAAATAATAGTAATTTTTCTAACATTCAGTATATAGGAACAGCCATACTGGGTCAGATTATTGGTCCGTCTATCCCAGTATCCAGTCTTCTGACAGTGGCCAGTGCCAGATACTTCAAAGGGAATGAACAGAACACAGCAATTATTGATTTCAGAGTAGCAGCCGTGTTAGTCTGTATTCGCAAAAAGAAAAGGAGTACTTGTGGCACCTTAGAGACTAACAAATTTATTAGAGCATAAGCTTTCGTGAGCTACAGCTCACTTCATCGGATGCATTTGGTGGAAAAAAAAAACAAAAAAAAAAACTCCATTTTAATGCATCCGATGAAGTGAGCTGTAGCTCACGAAAGCTTATGCTCTAATAAATTTGTTAGTCTCTAAGGTGCCACAAGTACTCCTTTTCTTTTAGCAATTATTGAGTGATCCATCCCCTGTCATCCAGTCCCAGCTTCTGGTAGTTGGTAGTTTAGTGACACCCAACCAGATATGTCCCTGACCATCTTGGCTAATAGCCACTGATCCTCCATGAAAATATCTAATTATTTTTTGAACCCAGTTATACTTTTGGCCTTCACAATATCCCAATATTCCACAGGTTGACTGAGTGTTGTGTGAAGAAGAATTTCTTTTTGTGTTTTATAAACTTACTTGCTATTAATTTCATCAGGTGACCCCTAGGTCTTGTGTTATGTGAAGGGGTAAATAACACTTCTTTATTCACTTTCTCTCCACCTTTTCTTGACTTTATAGACCTGTATCATACACTCCTTAGTTGTCTCTTTTCCAAGCTGAACAGTCCCAGTCTTTTTAATTTCTCCCCATATGGAAGCTGTTCCATGTCCTTAACAATTTTTATTGCCCTTCTTTTTACCTTTTCCATTTCTAATGTATTTTTATAAGATGTGGTGATGAATACTGCACACAGCATTCAAGGTGTGGGCATACCATGGATGTATGTAGTGGCATTATGGTATTTTCTGATTTATTATCTATCCCTTTCCTAATGGTTAGTAACATTCTGTTAGCTGTATGTTTGAGTAACACAATTCATTACACAGTTCTCTAACAGGGTGGACCAACAAGTAGTCTGGTCACCGAAATACTCTTTTAGGGCCTGGTTCTGGACCCAGTGGAGTGGGAGGGCCCCAGTTCCTCTACCTTGCTCCCATCCTCCCTCTGTCATGACAGAACCCTGAGGGAAAAGGAAGGGATGCACAAAGGAGGGCTGAGGCCCTCCAGAACAGAGAGATTGAAAAGAACTGTGGAGCAACAGCCTGACCACTAGGCCAGCTGTGTTTCAGACCGACCTGCTACACTGGCCTGTTAGTTAATTGTTATGAGAAAGATTTTTAATAAAAATAAGCACATAACGAAAACAGTGAAATGGCCCAGTAGTAGTATCTGAAGCTCAGAAGGAAGGCAGCATTTATTACACTTGGTTATTATGTGCTAGGATCAAATCGGGCAAATGTGCTGAGATCAAAGGGGAAGAAGTAAACTATGCAACAGATGCTTTTTAAAAAATTATACACACAAATGATGAGGCAGAGAGTAATCTGCACTGCTCCATCTGGCAGCTGTGAGGAGAAAAATAACAGCACTTGAGAATGTTATTAATTAGGGATGAAGTGGGTAGTTTCAAGTACTGCAAACTTCTAAAATAAAGACCAACTGGGGACCTAGTGAGTACCTGGAGTGGCTTCCCAGAAGCTGCATTCAGGGAGTCAGACTGAGCAGCCAAACAAATGGTGGTTGATATTTCATGTCAGCCATAAGTTGGTTATAAAACAGATGTAAATGGTAAAGTAGGATAGTGTGCACCGATTTGGCATTTAGTGTGCATGAAAAACAATGTGATGTAGGTCTCAGGTGCCAGAGGGGTGTAGTAGAATAAGCTACTGCCAGGAAGTAAAGAATCCCCCCACCCCAGCAGGGAAAGTTCCAAACAGGGAAAGTTCCAGTATTACCACTTATCCTGTTTTACTAAGTGATTTACACCTGTTCTGTACCTATTCCACCAGATTGCCATGCTGAATTTGGCATTGAGATTTCCTTTTAAACCCATTAGAGTTCTGCCCAGACAGTGAATAGCACGCAAAAATGTTTATTGTTGTTAAAGTAAATATATTAATTTGGTTACTTTTAAAAATATCATTACGGGCCAAAATCTGTTCTTGGTAGGTTCTGTGGAACCGAACTGGGACAAATTCACCCTTAGGGTATCTCCACTGATTTCAATGGACTTACCCCAGAGATGGGGTTGGCTTATTGTCTTGAGGTGTGACTGAGGGTAGAATTTGGCCCTCTGCATCCACATTGAAAAGTTTACAGCTGTTACAAAAGCCAGGATTCCTCTGGGATTTGGACTGTCACTAGATGGAGTGAGGACATAACTTTAGTTGTGGCTATTTTATGTTGGTTGCAAATCAAATTATATGATGACTTCCAGGTATGTCCTCTTGGTGTATGTGCTATGGAACTCTGGCCTGAGGTATTTTTCTGCTACAGTCACAACTTACTGAAGGTCACAGCCTGAGAGCAATATCCAAACTTGCTGAGGAATGGTGAAAACTAAATTACTCAGATATCACATTGTGTCATTTTCTGCTGCACTGGCTATTGCTCCTCTGCCATCCTTTGTGTGTCTCTCTGACCTTTTGCCTTGGCTGTTGCTTTTTGCTCATAGGTTCCTTGTTGGAGTTCCCTATGGATAATGGGATGTATTATTATTAGCTATATTGTAGCAGTGCTCAGAATGTGACAGGCACTTGCCAAACACAATGGAAGACATAGTCTCTGCCCTGAACAATGCACAATTTAAAAGACAGAGACAGAAGAAGGTCAGTGGAGAGGTACACAGCAGACAAGCAAAGTGGTCAGGGAGATGATAAGTGCATGTCTTATTAGTTACACATTTGTTTGTTATGGATTCCAATTTTGTATATATTTTAAAAGTTAAATATACTAAATTCCCATTCTTCCTCCATAATCAGCTCTTGCCCTTTCCTCTTTCCCTGCCCTGCAGCTGTTCCCAGGTTTAGTTCCTGCAGTTCACCACAGAGTAAAGAAGGGAATAAGTAGATGACTTTTTCAGCTAGTTTCTTGTAGGTGCTGTGGAAATAGGTCTTCAAGAGGGATTTAAATTCTTGGCTGGAAAAATGAAAGCTTCGTGTTTGTTGTTATTTGTCATCTTGCTAGAAATGTAATGAACTCTAGGTAAAAGTCTGGGATATTGGTATCCTCAGGTTGATAAAGCCTGTACAGAAAGCATTGCTCGCACCTTTAAATTACAAATGTGCAGCATTATAAACAAACCATGTGGAAGACAAGTTCTTATAACTTTTATCTCTTTCATTTTCAATGTGCAATATCCTATCCATTATTAAACAACCTGAAACGTGGCTAATAAAAATTAAACCTGAATCTATTGGCATTCTCCAAGACCTGCTACAGACCTGGGTTCTCTGAATTCTCATTATGCCTAAAATTACTATCTGGGAATGATGTTAGTATTAGTCAGACATTGTTTCCAGAAGCATTCCCCCACCTACCCCCTCATTGTGGTACCTCAAAACAGAAAACAGATACATGGATATACCTGTTGTGGGCAGATACTTTCCATTGATGGTTCTGTGTATAAACAGAAAACATCAAACAATAAATTAACCCCAACCTTATCTCTCACTAGAAAAAAAACTCTTAGGACCTTCAAGAACCTTCTCTGTGGTTCAATTAATACAGGGGATGGCATTCTAGCCTCTCAGGCATATTCTTATTTAACACCCAAGGCATAACTCTAGTAAATGTCCATGCTGGCATGTGCCACTGTTCATCTCCGCTGGAAGTAAGGTGACCAAACATCCCAATATCAGGGGCTTTGTGTAATGGGCATGTTATTCCTTGACTTTAGCAAAGCTTTTGATATGGTCTCCCACTGTATTCTTGCCAGCAAGTTAAAGAAGTATGGGCTAGATGAATGGACAATAAGGTGGATAGATCCTTGGCCTCAACAGGTAGCGATCAATGGCTCCATGTCTAGTTGGCAGCTGGTATCAAGTGGAGTGCCCCAAGGGTTGGTCCTGGGGCCAGTTTTCTTCAATATCTGGCATTCATTGCACCCTCAGCAAGTTTGCAGATGACACTAAACTGGGAGGAGAGGTAGATATGCTGGAGGGTAGGGATAGGATACAGAGGGACCTAGACAAATTGGAGGTTTGGGCCAAAAGAAATTTGATGAGGTTCAACAAGAACAAGTGCAGAGTCCTGCACTTAGGATGGAAGAATCCCATGCACTGCTACAGACTAGGGACCAAGTGGCTAGGCAGCAGTTCTGCGGAAAAGGACCCTAGAGGATACAGTGGACGAGAAGCTGGATATGAGTCAACAGTGTGCCCTTGTTGACAAGAAGGCTAACGGCATTTTGGGCTGTATAAGTATAAGCATTGCCGGCAAATCGAGGGACGTGATCATTCCCCTCTATTTGGCATTGGTGAGGCCTCATCTGGTGTACTGTGTCCTATTTTGGTCTCCACACTACAAGAAGGATGTGGAAAAATTGGAAAGAGTCCAGCAGAGGGCAACAAAAATGATTAGGGGGCTGGAGCATATCACTTATGAGGAGAGGCTGAGGGAACTGAGATTATTTAGTCTGCAGAAGGGAAGAATGAGGGGGGATTTGATAGCTGCTTTCAACTACCTGAAAGGGGGTTCCAAAGAGGATGGATCTAGACTGTTGTCAGTGGTAGCAGATGACAGAAGGTGTAATGGTCTCAAGTTGCAGTGGGGGAGGTTTAGGTTGGCTATTAGGAAAAACTTTTTCACTAGGAGGGTGGTGAAACACTGGAATGGGTTACCTAGGGAGGTGGTGGAATCTCCTTCCTTAGAGGCTTTTTAAGACCTGGCTTGACAAAGCCCTGTCTGGGATGATTTAGTTGGTGTTGGTCCTGCTTTGAGCAGGGAATTAGACTAGATGTCCTCCTGAGGTTCCTTCCAACCCTGCTATTCTATTATTCTATGATTCTATGAACTATGCCCTCCCGCTCCCTGCCCCCTTCCCCCCAAAAAAATATGTTCTGATTTTTCACACTTACTATCTGGTCATCCTACCTGGAAGCAGAAGATTTTATAAGACTCCTGTGATGATCTGGAGAATCTATGTACAACTTATGAATTCAGTTTAATATTGGGGACTCTTTATACGGATCTGTGTCAGACTGCATGCTCCACTTTGATTCTATTTGTTTGCATTCTCTGTTGTGCTTTTATTGCCATATTGGATTGGTGTTCCAAGGGGTAGTGGCACAGGACTAACAGTAGTTAAACCTTGATGATCCTCTATTGAAATAGAAGCACCTTAGACAAAAAGCTGACTTCTATCTTGGAAAATTGGTTTCTCAGGGGAGATGTTGCCTGACAATGAATTTGCTTGGCAGGGGTCAGTTCTCATCTGTTGAGACTATCAGGACGTCATATGAGGGAGGAGACTGGAAGGTTATAAAAGGGCAGTAGCTGCCCTACTCTGGGTTTTTGGTTATTTTCACTTGTTTAAACTGATGAAAGTTGTTGCAGGGGCCTGATCTGGGGTGGAGGGAATCCTGTTTGTCTGTCCTCAGATGGACTCATAAGGGAAAAGGTGAGCTAGAGTGAGGGGCATTGAGTTCAGGGTGATCATTGTTATGTACATGATTGTGCCTTATCTCTTAGGAGTAATTCAGTCAGAAACCTTTTGCTAAGCCTCAGTCTATTTACTTTCATTGTCAAGTGCCTCTGAAGAGGTAAACTATAAACTGCAAAGCCCATGTGTTTGGTGGGATTCTGAGGAATATACAAAAGCTTTTGGGGAGGCTTGGGATAGATGGGATTAGTTTCAGTGTCTTGGTAGTCCCCACTGTCAAGATGGGTGCCTGTGTAACCCACACACCTCCTCGGTGTGGTGTTCTGTCCCATTTAGTGGCACCAAGACCACTTAGAGAGAGATTAATGAATCTGCTCTACAGCCTTAGCTAACAGCCAGTTAGTTTTTAGTTCATGCTGTAGAGGCTCATGCACTAAGCTCCAGAGGTCCCCAGTTTGATCCTGCCTGCTGATTCTCAGGGTCTGTTGGCAGTATACCTGCACCTGGAGTGAATGCCTGGAGTCCCAACTCAGAAAGAGTGTATAAACTCTGGACAGTTCTAGAAGCTAAGGGCATGTGGGATTCAGTGTTTGGATCCTCTCACAGAAGTCTGAGTGTCCAGCATGGGGAGCTCAACCAGATCTGTGACAACTCCAAGTGGTATTTGTCAGTGTCTCTCTCCATAGTTAAGGTTGTGACTATCTTTCTGTTGTAAACCCAAATTTAACTCTCAACCCCCTCACCAGGTGGAGCAGAAATAAATCAGCTGAATATTTCTTATGTGTGGTTCTCTGCCAGAGGACAATTTTGTGAGGGAGGGGGTAGATTTGGGGGGTAATTGGATAAGACAGTTTCAGTTCAGAGGCATTTCAATTTTGTAAAATTATTCTAATTCTAGAAGGGGCCTAGAAACATCATACTGGTGTGTGGGTGGGGGTGGGGATTTTTGTCTTTTTGTCTTTTTTGGTCCTCAGTAAGGATTGTGGCCTTTGACTATTTCTGGCAATGTAGGGTGCTAATTTTTAAAATAATTTAATGTGCTTTGGGGAGCTCTGAACTCTAATGCATACGCTGTAATCTCCTGAAGTCTGATCTGGATTTCCTGTGGCATTTATACACTGTGTTGGAAGTAATGTGATCCAGGAGGAGCAATGGGGAGCATTCTGCCTCAAGGAAGGCAAAATACCTCCCAGAGCTCCTGGACAACCCTACTGAGACAGTCACCTTCGCTTTCCACTGTTACTTACAAAAGGGCTAGGAAGAATCAGGCTTTTTAAGAGTCATGTGTGTTTCCCTCTGAATAAATTATTCTTTATAGTGATGATACAGGCTGTGAAGTCAGGCTTAATGAACCTTGGATCGTCCTAGAATGCATCCCACCATCACTATCTCATAGCTGAAACTGCTGTGGTATGTATGGGAGAAAGAACACATACATATACTACAGGGTTGTAATTATCAGCATTAATATAATTTACAAATAAAATATTTGTTATTACAAATTTATCCTGCTTAATGGAGGCAGTAAAAGTTTTTCAGTTAATGTAGCAGATTTTCCCTTCACCCAGATAAAGTCTTAAGGAAAATAGCATCGTGACAGAATAGTATGTAGAGAATAGCTCAGTCTTGTTGCCAAAATGAAATGAATAGCTAAATCAACTAAATGGAATGCTATAGTTGGGATACATTGCTTGTCTCTATGAAAATGCATATAAATGTTAATACAAAGTGACTGATATAAAATGATGTGAATGTGATATGTCACAAAATGGCCAATGCAGAAAGATGCAGTTTTCTTAAATACGAATGGGGAGAAACGTTTTATAAGGAATATCACGTGAAGAGAAAATCACTTCCACTTAAAGAGCTATCAGGTAAAAGACGCTGCTATGATGAGGCATGTCTAGTTGTATCCAGCTGCGTAAGCCATTGGATGATGTGAAATTGTGAATCCATCTTAAAATTAATAATCACCAAAGGATACTTTTAAAACCTGAGTATCCCATGTGAGTGTTCTAACCACTGGGCTATCTGCTATTCTGGGTTGGAGTGGGCTGTCTCTCTGGTTTTGACCAGAAATTCCATCCTAGATCACAGACATGATTTTGACGAATTGACACTTTCTAAAGAAAAAAAATGATTGGTTGATAAGTTCCCAACTAGCTCTAAACATAACATGTTGCCTTTGGGAACATTGCCAAAGGGAACAGCATCCTACTGTGACTGGCAGACTATGAGGAGGGTCTGGTTCTTTGACTGCAGTATTTGCTTGGCGGTGATGAATTCTTTCATCTAAACTTTCTGTTCTGGTGGTGGGGTGAGTTCATTAATTTACTTGAGGTAGGCAAACAATTTTTATGCCATTAAGTGGCCATTGATAGAGAGCATTTTGCATTTTTTTCTGTTCCAGTGATATGGATCATATGTGTTAAATTTAAGTTTCATATCCAGTTTACAGGTTTCACTGTTCATCTGCTTTTACAAGGATCAAGAATTCTGATCTGGTCAGATTTCCCCAGACAAATGACATTGGCTTGGAGACAATAGGATATTATGGTCTCATAAGTCTGTTTGATGCAATGTGATTTTTTTGAAATCTTTTTCTGGGGTGAAAGAGATTCTTAAATCAAAGTGATATGTATTGTCATAGCATTGTTTGATATGATAGCTCTTGCTCAGTAGGGCCACTATCTCTCACTCTTAGCCCTCTCACTCTTGGGCTAAATTCACTGATGGAATCAGACACCATAACACAATTGAAATCAATGGGGTTGTGCCCACTTAAGTAAGTCCTGAATTTGGACATTCTTGTCAGCTTTCAAGAGAGCAGAATCCAGAGTTGCAGTGCAGTGAGTTAAACTGTCCCCACACGGTCCTCCTTTTGGAGATTCATGAGGCCACAACATGTCTATTCTGTGGAAATCTCACTTGGGAGCATGGAAAATGCGAAAGCAATATTTTCATGTCTCAACAAAAATAATTAATTCTTTCTGTCATCTCACTCAGCTCTACACAATGTCTCTGACAGGACTATTTCACTGCAAGAAATCAGAGTCTAAAAATATCAAAAACAGATAGCTGTTGTTAAATAGATATTAGGTCACTTTTTTTTTTACTTCTAAAAATGTAAATTTAGAAACTCATTAAATTTTGGTCCTCCTGGATTAGACATTTTAAAACAACTGCAGGAATTTCTTTGAGGGATTTTTCAAATTTGTTGACGTGATTAAGGACAAAATGAAGGGCATGATCCAAAGCCCATTGAAGTTAATGGAAAAGCACTCGTTGATTTCCAAGGGCTTTGGATCAGATCTTAAGATTCTTTTTTCCAAAAAAGTTTCTTAACTTACATATTGGGGAGGTAATAACGTACTATTACTTTCTAAAGAAAAACCTGGCACTGATTCAACCTGAATGAAGTATATTGTTTGTATACAGTGGTTTGTAAGGCTCTAAATGCTTCTTTATGTGTAGTAGGAGATGACATTGACATTGCAAATATAAGCACTCATCCTCAAAAAAGCAGTTCCTGTTAACAGGTAACTTTCATTTAAGGAAAGAAAAGGAGTACTTGTGGCACCTTAGAGACTAACAAATTTATTTGAGCATAAGCTTTCGTGAGCTACAGCTCACTTCATCATGCTGGCTAATGCATCCGGTGAAGTGAGCTGTAGCTCACGAAAGCTTATGCTCAAATAAATTTGTTAGTCTCTAAGGTGCCACAAGTACTCCTTTTCTTTTTGCGAATACAGACTAACACGGCTGCTACTCTGAAACCTTTATATTGATGCTTATGTAAGTATACTGATGTTTACATCAGTCCTTAGGTACCTGAGTTCTGTGCAGAGGTGCACAAAATAAATACTCAACCAGGGTGATATTCAGCTGTATTATTCAAATTCTTCATCAAAGGCTCCATGCTTTTACACATGGTGAGCATGACTCATCAGATTTGCCTGCACTGCTCAGATAGCCCTTCCTTAACTTTTTCTTTCATGGTCTTTCAGCCAAAGCAAGTTGGATATTTAAATACTTTTAGAGCCACTGATAGTGAATAATAATGATCTGAACAAGGATACATTTTTGAGTACATTCGTGCACTAAATTCATGCAGAAGTGTTTCATGTGAAGCGCAGATTTTTGTGCTTTGCAGTAGGTGGAGAATGAAACAACTTTTAACCTTGTAAATTGAAATGTTTATATAATGTAGAAATGTATAGTTCCATCATCAGCTGTGGCACTTTTTTTTTTAAACCAAGCTCAGTGTTCTACCAGTGACCAATTTCACATATAGAGATTCTTGCACTTTCTGGGTGGTGATAGTGCCTAGATATTCCATGAAGCCTTATTTTTTAGAGAATATGAGCTTGCCACACAGTAATGAATCAGTTAGTTCATTTTAAGGCTGATTATTCATTGTCAGAATATTCATTCCCATTGATATTCGAAGTGAATCTGTATGGGGATTATTGATATAAGGTAAGTTAGTCAGCCCCCTTATTGTGAAATAAATTAAACTTGGGCTTGTGTGCTGCCTCAGGAATACATACAGAATGTACCAAACTAGGTACTTCTGGTTTTTAATAGAATTGTATTTGCATTTAATTTAACATGAAAGTAACATTTCCAGAAGCAAACTGCAGCATTAAATTGTTCCAAATCATCATCACAGGTTTTCCATTTTAACAGCTGGATATTTACATGCCTCATTAATGTTATATGTTAATAACATTGCTTATAGCTACTAATGTTAATTTATTAAGGGATTGTTGGTGCACTCGACTTTGACCTCTGGTGACCTATATTCACATTCTGATGGTGGTCATGAGTAAATTGAATTTTTTCCTAATCTCTAGTTATGCACATACTAAAACCACTCTGCAGTTCAGTAAAGTGCTAAACAATCTGCAGCTTGTGTTAGACTACAGGGGAAGGACTGATGCAAGTAAGGATTATTAGTGCATTGGCAGAATAGTATGTGGGAACTTGCTCTATGCATGTGTCAAGACTACTTATTAGTCCATATATTTTGTGAACCTTTAATGAGTGATGTTTACCCTATAAGCATTTTTTTTATTTATAATATACCCACATCAGAACAGAGCTTAGGCACTGTATAAATGGTCTTGTCAGACAATAATTGGGCTTTATAATTTTATAACACAATTATTATGGGAAAGGACCATACTCTTCACACATTCCTCCCTGAGTGTTTTGCTTTGCTTGTTATTGTTTTGTTCAGTTTGTCTCCAGGGAGCAGTGGGATCACGATTGTGCTTCAGGAAGGGAAAACATTTAGCACTTTACTTACCCCCTTGCACATCCATGCACCAGCCAGGCACAGTCTAGCTCCTGATAGCCTCCAGTTCCACTAACCAATGAAGGCCATTGGAAGTGCCTATATACCTTCAGAATGTCAAGCTATATTGAATGCTCTGCAGAAACACAAACTTTATTTTCATTTTAAAAAGTAGCTACTATGTATATGCAGTAATTGTTTTCCTCTAGCAAAAATGACATAAGCATTGTTAGCATTCAGTTCTCATGGGCAGTAGTTGCAGAGATGTCATGGTCCTTCAGATGACTATTTCCCATTTAAAGCAAACTCTAAATATGTATATTGAAAAACAAAGAAGCCATTATAGCTGCTGTCACAGTACATGGGATAAAAAGTTCATAAAATTTACATTTCCAGGATAGTCTTCAAAGGTTTGGAAGAGCTGTCTTATGTTCTATCAAATCAATAATATGAGGTACATTTTAGAATTCCATCCACACACTGGATAGTGTACACTTTTGAAAGAGGACATACAGGAATGATTTTCTTTTCCTCTCTCCCCATTATTACACTATCTGGAAGGGAAATGAAAACGAGACTAAGATGGATTAAAATGAAAAAGTCAGTTCATCCCATTATGCATAAGCACAGGGTTATTTGAACATATGGTAACTGATATGCCTCAAAGCAGATTGCTGCTGAAATCAGGGGAGTCACAGACAGAAATTAATTTATGTTTCCATGTTCTTCAGACCATAGCCCCAGTTCTACAAGGTACACTATGATCAGTCCCACTGAAGTCAGTGGGATTCTGCTGGAGTAAAAGTGCTATTTGAAAGATCAGGGCCTATAGCTGGCTTCAGTTAGATGCATTGGACCAGTTTAATCAGTTCCATGACACGTTCTGTAATAATATAAAAATACATTTACAGTAGTTGCTGTTGAAAAGTCAGTATTTACCCAGAGTTACTGCAGGTATTTCAATATATCTAGAATGGAAAATAACTGTGGTATCTCACTTGTGTAAATGTTTACTTTTTAATGGCAGCTCCTATAAGAAGTAATTTGGTAATCATTAATTAATAGGTTTTTAGAGCTATTGTCTGCCTGAAAGCAAGCCTGTGAGTGCAGTGTGAATCATGTTGATAAATTGCATAGTCAATTACTTCACCACAGTTTGGTTTGGTATGAAATATACTCAAGAGGCCAAATAACCAATTTTAGTCAGGTTTATTGCTCTAAGCAATAATAATATAGTTACAGGATAAAGATTCTACACAATACCAATCTCCAGGAAGCCTCTTTTCCAGCAATGTTACATTCACCTTATACAGGAGGTGTGTTCCCCAAGTTATAAATTTCAGCTGTTATTATTTATATGATGATTTTACTAGTTACATATTGTGACACTCTGTACCTCGGGGAACACCCAGCACCGCCAAGTTCACCCTTATAAAATGATTTTGTGGTATCCAATGCAAAGTTGTGTGTCTTCAAAAGGCTCATGATGCACTGAGTAATGTTGTTATAATGATGTCATAGTAATTGTTGTTACAATAATGTTATTGGTTGTAATTTCATGTATGTAGTCATGAGGCTGAAAATGTGTCCTCATGGCTTAAACCAGGCCCAGGCAAAACTCTCCAAGAGCAGAGAGGCAGTTCACACCTCATCAGGGCATGTATGGGACAAATCCAGGCCAGCCTCTCAGGAACAAAGGACACTGGCCTAAGCAGCAACAAAGGATCTGTTTGACTCTCAAGTGGGTCACCCCCATTCCTTTCGTCAGTTTGGGACTACGATGAGATACTGATCACCTGACCCTGAAGGGGGTGCAAAGCCAAGAGGGAAGAAATAACATGATAAAAGTGAGAGACGTGAAGCACTGATCAAAGGGGAGAGCCTGGCTGAAGAGCAACCAGCCAGCCTGTGGTGAGAAGCATCTAAGTTTGTAAGGGCACTGAAAGTATTAAGATTAGCTTAGAATGCGTTTTGCTTTTATTTCATTTGACCAAATCTGATTTGTTGTGCTTTGACTTATTATCACTTAAAATCTATCTTTGTAGTCAATAAATTTGTTTGTTTATTATTCCTGGAGCAGTGCATTTGGTTTGAAGCATGTGAGAGACTCTCCTTGGAATAAGAAGCCTGGTACATATCAATTTCTTTGTTAAATTGACGAACTCATATAAGCTTAGTGTCCAGTGGGCATAACTGGACACTGCAAGATGGAGGTTCCTAGGGTTGTGTCTGGGACCAGAGATTTTGGCTAGTGTCATTCAGTTGCATAATCCAAGGAGCAGTTTACATGCCAGAGGCTGTAGTGAACAGCCCAGGAGTGGGGGTTCTCACAGTAGAGCAGGGTAAGGCTGGCTCCCAGAGTCAAAGACTCGAGTGACCTAGCAGATCACCAGTTTGGATAACACCAGAGGGGAACATCACACACATCTCTTGACATGTCACTAAAATCCAACCTATTTGTCCCAATTCCCTAACTTCTTGTTCTGTTCCTTCCTTATCTTTGTTTTGGATACTAGCATTTCAGGTACCGGTCCATGGAGGTACTGCCATAGCTTGTACTAAGACATAGAACAAATGTATCTTGATTTTTGACAAGTTTCCTGTTTGCTTATGTCCAAGCTTACTTAAAGGTGTTATGGGATACTTTGCATAAGAGAACAGGGTTGTAGTAAAGGCACAGGCCAATTTAGAACTGCTATACTATTTGTGCTTAATGCTATTTGTGCTGAATGCATACTAACAAATATAGGGTGTGGCTAATAGATATTATCAGTATAATATATATATATATATATATATATATATATATATATATATATATATATATGCTAGCCAGCATATATTGGTCAACAATTGCATACAGTAATAAGATAAACTAGTTTATTTGGTTTTAGTGGTGTTACACCAGCAGTGAATTTGTCCCTTACGGGATGCAGTAATTTGAGCTTGATGTAGTTTTTTGTATTTCAATATCATATCTTTTTGAATAAGATGCACTGATATTTCAGTTGACCTGGACTCATTCAAGATGCCTCCCCTACATGCTTAGATACTTAGGGCCAGATTCTGATGTCCTCACTCATGTTGAATAGAAGCTTACTTTGAGAGGAATATCACTGAAATCAGTGGGACTACTTGAGCAGAAAGGTGCCAATCCTGCACAGATAGTTGGTTCTCTGTACCCATACAAAGCACCACTGAAATCAGCTTTGGTTTACTTACAGAATCAGGTCAGAAGGTACTACTTAGCATGAGTAAAAGTGGCAAAACCTGGCCCTATTAATTAATTATAAATAAAATTGCTATTAAAGTGAGCCTGTAAAAAAATTTACCCAGGGTTAGCACACCACATGACCATGATATATCCTATTCTCAGGAAAATACCTGGAGTATATCAGATGCTGTGATGTGGAAACTCGGTAAATAACAGGTTTCTGAGTAGCAGCCGTGTTAGTCTGTATTCGCAAAAAGAAAAGGAGTACTTGTGGCACCTTAGAGACTAACAAATTTATTAGAGCATAAGCTTTCGTGAACTACAGCTCACTTCATCGGATGCATTTGGTGGAAAAAAAAAAGTTTTTTGTTTTTTTTTTTCCACCAAATGCATCCGATGAAGTGAGCTGTAGCTCATGAAAGCTTATGCTCTAATAAATTTGTTAGTCTCTAAGGTGCCACAAGTACTCATTTTCTTTCTGGGTAAATAGTGGCTTTTTAATAGTCACTTCTGTAAATGCATTATTATCAATTGTGTTGGATCACATTAAGGAGATGTGTTTAAATTGCTTTCTATAAGTGCTTTGCATAATGACAGGTTTCAGAGTAGCAGCCGTGTTAGTCTGTATTCGCAAAAAGAAAAGGAGTGATCTTAAGTGATCACTCTCCTTACAGTGTGTATGATAAAACCCATTGTTTCATGTTCTCTGTGTGTGTATATAAATCTCCCCTCTGTATTTTCCACCAAATGCATCCGATGAAGTGAGCTGTAGCTCACGAAAGCTTATGCTCAAATAAATTTGTTAGTCTCTAAGGTGCCACAAGTACTCCTTTTCTTTATAAGTGCTTTGTATCTGCTATAATCTGTTAAGTATTTTAAAATAATTGATACATGACTAAAGTATTTTCTAATTAAACTTATTTATTTAAAATTTCTGTTAATCATTTCTTAATTATTAAATTATTGATGTTACTTTAATTTTACCTGTTACTGAATATGCCACAATATGCAGCTACTTTCTCCATAATAATATTGAGCTGAAGTGTACTGTATTGAGGGCAAGATTAATACTGAAACATTATACATAATGTCCAGTTCTAACAAGAAAATAGGCATGAATCTCTATTAATTCGCAGTCCTGTTGCCTGTTTTGAGTTTCCTGTCTTTAATGGCTTCAAAGTGAAAGACCTGCAAAATTTGTCCAAATGAATTAAAATTCATTAAGCAATTTACATTTTGTGCTATAATTTTGTTTTGGTAAGAACTATATCCACATAAAGGGCAAGGTTTTCAAAATTGCTCAGTGTTAGTCTAACTCTGTTACTATTGAAATCAGTAGGAACTTTAGCAGTAGTGGGTCAAAAGTTCAACAGAGAAACTTTCATCACACCAGCTGCAGGTGATCTATTGGGGGAAAGAAACACAGAGTATTGCAGTATATGTGATGTGGCAGAGCTATATCTATATCTAAATCTATATCTATATATAATCTATATATCTATATCTATCTATCTATAACTGTATAAAACATTTATCCTGTGTTAGTAGTGTTTACATTTAATCATTTTTATTGTATATTATGGGAGCCCTAATCAATGCATTCTTGGAAAACAGATACTAACAAATCTTGCAAGCGCTGCTTTTTCTGGAGTGAGACAATATTTGCCTGTAGTATTTATTGACAAAATGTATTTGAGTGGAGGACACATTACAATAAACACATTTCTGCTTGTTTTACATGTTATTTAAGATGTCTTAGGCAATCACATTAAAATAAATGAAGAACACAATAGTTAATGGTTCAGCAAGGCCCAGAACTCATTACAGCCCCCAGATTGAGTAGCTGGGGAGAGGCTCAGTGGGTAGTGTGAGCAAACCTTACTCTCCTTAGTGTAGAGCCACTCTGGTATATCTACAGAAGCTACTTCAGCCCAATCCAAGTCCTTAATCAAGAAACAGTCCTGTTGGTCTGTTCAATAGACATCATCACGTTGTTTCAATCACTGGTTTCACTATAGTTGTAATTTGTAGAGCCCTTATGGTTTTCTAAAACAGAAACAAGCAAGAAAACAAAGAACCTTTCTATACTCAGAGAAGATATGCTGTTTCTCACACCTGCCCGCACTAAATAATTCAAATTAACTAATCGAAACCAATTTGGCACCTCTCTGCTGTCACTGCATATTAATAAACCTGTCCGTGCAGATTCCCTCATGGTTTATTTATGACTGGACCATTGTTTGAACGATTTTATTGTGTAGGGCTGGAGCAGTCAAGTGTTCCTTAGACCAGTGTTTTCTCAATGACTGGTCTATGAACCGGCGCCAATCCCTAAGATCTCCATGACACAGTTTAGGAAGGCAACAAGTCAGTTCCAGGTATAAAAAGGTTAAGAATTTTTTAGGTCATTCATGTTTAGGTCATGGTGTCTAAAATATGTGGCCTAAATGGCTCCCTTCCATGTAGGATTTAGTGAGGTGAACTCTGTGTCTATGCATTACTTCTTCCTTTAAGGTAGGAGATACATCATAGATTTATGCTTGGGACTCTGAAGGTGTTGGCGGGAGAGAAGTCTGTCATGCAGGAGCTTTTCCTCTCTCCAGCCCCAAAGCCCCACTTCAGTCCAAGGACACCTAGTCACATGGTGTTAGTGTGGAGTGGCTTCTGGACATTCCCCAAATGGCAAAATGTGATGTTACCACCTTCTTTCATTGCTTTTGGGGCTATTAGTTTCTCCTTTATTCCCTTTGCACTGTGCAGCACAAGGGAGCACCTTGACCTTTTGTTATCCACATGTGGAAGGGGCAGTATTATTTCCCATAACAGAAGTGTTTTTAAACCGAGAAACAAATTTTGAGAAGAGGAGCACTTACATAAGGGGACAATGAGCTTTGAAAGTGTTCCTGTAAAGGTAAGTTAAAAGTGGAGCTTGAATAAAGGGCATGTGTGTGCTCTTTGAAAGTGTGCTTTGGTCCAGATTCTTCCTTCCACTTCCTGTCTTATCCTATCAGTGTTTCTGCTCTTCAAGCCTTGCTCACATCCACACCATAAGAAAACCAGCATGCTCTGCTTCAGAGTAGTATCACAAAGGAGACTTATGTGGGAAAGTAGCTTCGTGATTTCCATCAGCTCTGGCTTTTTCACTGGAAACAGTGTGAAATTTTCTAGCATCTCTGCTATTCAGTGGCACAGTTTTCAAGCTGAAACTTCAAAGTTGGGCAGGGCAGCATTTGCAAAATATGAATCTTTAGTCGACAGCTCATTGCAAATGGAAAGGCAGAGAAACAGCCAAAACAGCGAAAACTCAGTGTGAATGACAGGTAAAGATAAAATAAATGGCAAAAAATAGGTAAGGCCAAATGTTATGTTAGTTTTAATCGCCAAAGCTCAATAGAGTTACTCTAGATGAATAGGTTTCAGAGTAGCAGCCGGGTTAGTCTGTATTCGCAAAAAGAAAAGGAGTACTTGTGGCACCTTAGAGACTAACAAATTTATTAGAGCATAAGCTTTCATGAGCTACAGCTCACTTCATCGGATGCATTTCTAGATGAATAGTATTGCAAGTGAGAGCAAAATTTGGCCCTTAAATGAAAGGGACATATAAATTAGATCCCTAATATAAAATTAATCTTGGCACAGGTTACACTATTATTACTAAAATCATTAATCTTTCTACAGTCTCCTATTCTAAAGCTGCATAAAAAGTTTCACACTTAGGGTACGTATACGTTTGAGCTCGGTGGTGTGAATCCCAGGGGGCTCTGGGCATGCCGCTCTGGATACACTGCTGTTTTCAGTGTGCTAAATGGAGGAGAACTAGTGCAGAAATGTCTAGGCAAGCAGGGAATCACATCTCCCAGCTCAAATGTATCTGTATGGTGAAACTGTCTATCTAAAATTAAAGGATTGTAGATATTGACTAGTAGAATGGAAGAGACCGATGAGTAAAGAGTGCTTTATTATAAAATAATTTGTCCACACAAACCGTAAGAAATGACTGTTTTGTTAAGATGTATATTGTGTAATAGATATTGGCATGATCACATTTGACCATACAGATCTAGGCCCCAGTTCTTCAACTTCTTGGAAATCAGTGGACTTCTGCTCTTGCTCAAAATTGCATTGACTTCTCTAGGACTCAGCGTGGACTCAGCAATCTGCCTTCATGCTGGAAATTGCATTAGAATTCTAAGCTGGAATTCCTTCCACATATAGTACAGGTTAAAAATCCACTTTTGAAAATCTCAGGCATATTAAGTTTAATTACACATACATTTTCAGAAGAATTAAATGATCTGTGATTGATTGCTGTCTTCAGCTGTACAATCATTGCAGTAATGCATTTGAGTTGAATATAGCAATCCAAACATTTCTGCTGAAATTCTAAATTCTGCCCTGACTCTCCTTCCCTTCCCATCTCCCGTCCCCCCCAGTCAGCAGGCATAGGTCCTCTCTAGCCTCCTCTTTATGTCCTTATCCTAATGGGCTCCTACTTCATCCCTTCCTTGCCTTCCTAGTGAGGAGCAGAGCCCATCACAAGTTCTTTATATTATTTATCTTTGTGTTTCTACCCTAAGAGCTAGGTTGTTAAGAACAATCTGCTCTAAGGAGCTGTATGTAGCTGTGATGCCCCCAGAGTGGACTCTGAGAGTCAAAATACCGGCACCAGATTACTTCCCTCTCCATACCAGCCTTGCTGTGCTGGTTGGTAACTGCATTCTGAAACACAGAGCTGTACCCACTTCCTGTCCTGCCAGCCTACTTGCCACCCACCCGTGCAGGAGTGTGGAGTAAGATACAGAATAATCAGAAGATTTGGGCCCAGTTTGCTGCTAATTAGATTACATGTTTGCCCATGACACTGATCTTTAAAATAATATGACCCATTTTTCTACTTAGAAAAATATTGAGGTAGTTATTAATGCATATTGGACAGAGAGATAAAAGAGGTGAACACAGACCTATAAACAAGGGGAAACAAAACTTTATATCTGCTTTGAATTTTTTAGGGCAAAATGCTATAGTTCAATACATTCCCTCTATACTAATTGTTATGGGAGGGAACCATAAATGAAAGTAGGCTAACAATAGAATACATGTTTAATTATATTATATACATGATAAATTCTGAACAAAAACTTGGTTCATATTGGTAAAAGTAGCAACAGAGGGCCTGAGTCTGCCTTCAGATGTATGCATGCACATACTTTTAAAGTCTAAAGCAGAGGTTCTCAAACTGTGGTCCGTGGACCACCAGTGGTCTGCAAGCTCCATTCAGGGGGTCCGCGGATAGTTCCCTCTAAGGGGTGCGCGCCTAGGTGGTTGCACACAAGAGAATGAAGGGCCACCCACCTAATTAGTGGAACTGCGCAGGCGTGGCTCCACTAATTAGGTGCCTGGACCCTGGAGAAGCACATGTAATGTGAGGTGGTGGCATTGGGGGGAATAGGGCTAGTTGGGAGGGGGCAGTGGGGTGAGAAGAGTGGGTGGGAGGAATTTCGGATGTGCAAGGCTGCGATTGACAGAGAAACAGGTGACTTTCCCTAGGTCCAGGGCTGCGGCTGCTGGGGAGAGACAGCCCTCCTTCCCAGCCTCAGCTCTGTGGCTGCTGTGGCTGGGGAGAGACCCCCCTCCTTCCCAGCCCCAGCTCAGGGGCTGCTGTGGCTGGGGAGAGACCCTCCTCCTTTCCAGCCCCAGCCCCAGCCCGGGGGCTGCTGCAGCGGGTAGAGAGGGCACATCTATCACATTAGAAAGGTAAAACTACTGATATGAAAATATGAGTTGTGTGCTTTTATTTATAGAATAAAAAAGTTAATTATTGTTACTTTTTTTATATATAGTACTTTTCTCCAAAGCGCTTTACAATAGTTAGCTAATGGTACAAACAGCATTTGGAAAGATCCTTAACTGGTCCACCGAGACTCTCAGCAATTGTCAAGTGGTCCGCGGAAAAAAAAAAGTTTGAGAACCACTGGTCTAAAGGGCATAATTTGGCCCATAGTCTGTTAACAAGTTGATTTATTATAAACCTAAATTTGCAGTGTACAGTGAATACTCTAATGCTCTACAGAAAAGAATACACACATGCACACACCATAAAGATGGGCGTCTTGCAGAATTGGATCCCTGTTGTAGGGGGGAAAAAGTACCATTAACTTGTTAAACAATATCTCTCATATGTTGAATCTATCGGTATTTTTCTACATATATTGCAAAGTACATATTTCTTTTAGAGGTTTTCCTTAATATATCTAACATGGTAAAGGCAAACTTTGCTAAGCATGAAAATTTTTGCTACGCTTTAATGCTGTTTTTACTATAGTGTATGATGGGATTCAAGGGATAAAACTTCTTACTGGGATCATTGCATGTGTTTCAGAGTCTTATGTACATTATGACTTTCCCGATCAGATAGAATATTCTGTAGTTCTCAGATCATTACAAAACATTATCTTGATTAAATGCCTCATGAGAGACTTCATCCAGAATGGGGATTTCCTAAAAATTGTGGAAGATTTGGTATTTGATGTTTTTGTTTCAAAGTAGAAGGCTCAGTAAGGGTCATTCTTTACTACATTTCAGTAAATGATATGCCAGAATTACTTAATTAAATATGTGGTCTTTGTTTGATTCAGTGTTGTATGTGCTTAACGTGCAATATTTGGTAGGTGATGTATTTTATTAGATTAGTGGTAAATTTAATTCAGTATATGATGCAGTTGATTCAACAGTCAATTTTTCTATTTTAATAACAAAATGCTATTGGTTTGATAAGTGACATACTCGACAACATTAAGCAACAACTTTAGGATTTAAACATTTTGGGCTGATACATTATGATTTTAAAGGAGGAAAGACTTCTAGAGGATTTGTAGTATGAGATATTCGGTGACATATGTGATATTCTTCCAGTATCTGTTTCCCAGTGTGATAAACAAGTTTTACAAGGAAATGTACACAAAGTATTTTAAAACTTAATGTATATTCATGCACTCTTGAGTTGCTATAATATTTCTGGATTCTGAATTGGAAAATTTGCATTCTTTTTCATTTAAAGGCAGTTTTCTGAATCAGCAGATTTGGTAGAATGCTTTTACAACTGGAAGATAAAAGACTAAGTAAATGTATAATTTATTATAGCACTGTAGGCTGATTTTTACAAGAATAATTGTGGTTCCCTGTCTTTAGTGATGAAGGACTTTTCTTTCTATACCCTTTGAGTGTTTTAAACATTGTAATGTAATTGCTACTGGATAAGAGAGCACAGTACAATACACAGAGGCCAACATTTTTCAGTGTTCATTTAATTTTGAATATCTGTTTTTGGGTGCCTGACTTGAGACATCTAGAAGCTGATTTTCATAGATACTGAATGTCTGCAACTCCTCAGAAATTAAAGCCTTGATGTCAGTGGAATTCATTTTATGGGCCAGGAAATCCACTGCAAGACAGGTGGAATTTGAAGACTTCAGGGCTGCGATTGTGTCATTTGGCAGAGTGCGTAGAAATAGATGGTTAATCACATGATGAAATTACCACCATGTTTAGCTCTAACATAGCCACCTTGCTGGAGTGTCTGCAGAGAAGTCAAGGATTAAATAAATGCAGAGAGCTACCTTCTCACTACTGGAGAAGCCCCCTCCAGGTCAGGCTTTAAGGCACATACGGTACAATAGCATTGAGAAGTAAGTATAGATGCTTATCTGTTTTGTGGCTAAAGAGAGGACTTTTTTTCCAGTTGTGTAGTCAGTTAGGCCAGTGGCTCTCAACCAGGGGTCCAGGCCCACCTGGGGGCTGTAAGCAGGTTTCGGGTGGTCCTCCAAAATAAACCAGAGAACAGTGCCAGTGTTAGATTCACTGGGGCCCAGGGCAGAAAGCTGAATCCTGAGCCCCGCTGTGCAGGGCTGAAGCGGAAGCCCAAGCAACTTAGCTTCTTCACAGGTCCCCTGTGGCGTGGGGCCTTGGGCAGATGCTCTGTTTGCTACCCCCTAACGCCGGCCCTGGCTTTTAATCTACTGAAAAACACTTATGGTGGCATAGGTGGGCTGTGGGATTTTTATAGCATGTGGGGGTGGGGGGACTCATAAGGAAAAAGGTTGAAAACCCCTTAGTTATGCTGTACTTTTACTTATATGCACACACATGCAAAGAAGTGAAAAGACAAGGATTGCAAAGATGCCAAGAGACATTGTTTCTGGATGTGACACTTTTTGTAAGCACAACATGCAGCTTGTCAGACCACAGCAGATATGAAAATACGTTTCAGTTTGAAACATATGTTGACAGCTTAATAACAATAAGTTTCATAGACTCTGGTTAGGGACACTGTTGACTAGGTTTCTAAAATACTTCATATACTAATGCCAGTATTTTAAATAAAACATTGTAAAATATCACACAGGCAGTAAATATCGTGCTGTCATAAATGTGATGTCATAAGTTCTATAAGTCAGCTATGATACATCTTTCAAACTAAAATATTTTCAATTGTGTTTTTAATGTCTCATTTAATACTCTGAAAGGCAGTTACTAGCTAAAGGAATGAATTGGCTATGTGGCATTGTTAACAGCCGGTATGAGACTAGCTATTACATGAGCCACTATAAGAACTTTAGAAAATTAGGAGACCTCATTGCATAGTCAACTACAATGAAACAATAATGTTTGTTACCCACAGTTAACAATTTTATTAGGAAATGCTTTGATGCTAAATTTGAGGGATCGCAATACTTCAGAAGAAACTCTTGTCTGTGGTAATGACTGTTTTTGAGGAGGGTGGCCTTATTAAAAAAAAATCAATTTTTCAGTTTTGGTTTATAGTCAATTCTTTACCAATTTTAACATAAGAAGCATTTTGCTCAGTGATTAAAAATGAGATAGACTAGACAAGATGACTTACCCAAAATAAAAAATTATTATTTATTACTTATTTCCTCTGCTTTTACTTTTTTCAAACATATGTACATTCCTCTGGCTTCCATAGTAGCAGATTTGTTTCATTTGTTAGTTTAATTTGAGGTCAAGTTTTCTTTTTTTCCCATTCTCTAAGCTTCAAAGACAAATATGAGCTTATTTCTCAGTTGTTTCCTAACAAAAGCATGTAGGGACAAAAGATCACATCCATTGAAAGCTGCTTCTGCTATATCTCCCCTACTTTATATTCTGACAAGAGCTGAGCAAGGACTGATATATACACTTGAGACACAAATAAAAACCTGTCTTTATTAATGTGTAAAATAATTCAGTGATTATTGTAATAAAATCAACAGAAATGATTGAGTGATTACAGTGCATATATTGCTTATAGAATATCAGTACGTCAAGCTAATAGAGATCAGTTGAAGATAAGTGTTCATATGTCAGGGACTGGATGGCCCAGGAAATTGGTACGGGGAGACAGATCTTTTCACCCTTAGACTGCTAGTTTAAATCCAGAAAGTGTCAGCTGGGACTGGACGCTATTGCTGTTCAGCCAGTGTCTTCTCAGTGGCAGTTGTGAAACGAAAGGCTGGTCTCAGGCTTGTTATATCAATAGAGAAGAGTCCATGTAGCAAAAACCATCATCAAGCTTTGGCACCCTTGCTGGAAGTTTCATCAGACAGGCCAAGAGCTGAATAAGCTTGGAGACTGAGGCACAGTAATAGCATGTCATGGTGCCAAAATTGTACTTATTCTCTGGTCAATAGAGGATGTTACTTCCAGGGCTGACAGTACGTCACCTTTCACAAGCATGTAGTCATGGTGTTGCGATATCACAGTGGTAGGTGCCTTATAAAAAACCCTCAGATCTATCTATTTGTTCAGGGTTGTGCATTGGTCACCACAGTTTGAGTGCCTCACAAGTTAAGTAGAATGGCATAGTGAAATCTCTAGTGAGCTTCATAGGGCCTTTAGCCCCTGCCCCTTCTCTTATTTTAAAAAGCACTGCTTGGGGTAGGGATTTTTTGGGAGATGGGTGCAGTTGTTAAAAAGACAATACTTAAATTCACTCAGAGTTGTAAGGAATTATCTAAAAAGAGTGATTATTGTCAAGGACTTAAAGGCCATAGAGCACAATGCAATGCCACTTTGCTCAGTATACAGCTAATAAGCCTCGTTGCGCACCAAGGGTAAATGCTACCGTTTAGCTTGGTGTGTAAAGAATCTATTGTAACTTTGAACAATGAAGTTAGCTGTAGCTGATATAAGGATGATGTGAAGAATTCAAGGATCTTGTGCTAGTCAGAAAAAGAATCTGTCTTCCTAGTCAGAAAAAGAATCCATCTTCCTCTAATAATTTCCATCTGATTACAAAGTATGCTTTGTGTCTGTATTATTTTTGTCTGTCCATTAAAATTTTAAACTCCATAGAGCAGGGAGTGTCTTCCTATGTTTTGTGTGTGTGGCTAAGTACACAGTCATGGTATAACAAGTACTGTCGGAAAACTCAGCCATCTGTGCAGACTGTCTCAGTGGGCATTCCCTTAACACAAGGAGCAAAGCTAAACCCAGGAATATTGTGAGTCATTGAACCTGGAAAGAATCCATCCATAGACTCCTTTGTAACAGTCAGGAATGGGTAGAAGTAGACACTGAGGTGGAAAACCTGTCAGTCACTTACTTACTTTAGCTTTGCAGCCTATGTGGTGTCTTAAAGAGAGGTGTCAGAGATGCCTGTTCTCTTATACCCTTTTGTGTTAGTTGACTTTTTTTTTCCATAAAAGAAACAAACATAATTCAGATTACTACTTTCTAGCCCCACTTGCTTCCTTAGGGACTGATCCTATGAAGTGCTGAGTACTCTAATGAGAGTTGAGGGCACTTGGCTCAACACCTCATAGGAGCAAGTCCTGAATTCTCAAGTCAAGGAAATCTTGGCTATCTGTAAATCTGCAGTTTTCCATAAAAGGGCCAGTCCCTCATTCAGACCTGGTCTGTCAGTGCTGACAGCTAAGAATCTAGTCTTCGACAGAGCGGGAGATGGTGGTCAGCTTCTGTTCTGCCTGATAATTCTTTGGCTTCGGTTGTTATTGCAGAGTCTAGTTGAAGTTTGTTTATGCTACCAGAAAAAAAGTAGGCTTGTATTCTTCCTCAGACATTGGCATGTTTCCAGTAAGAAGAGTGTTTGTATTTCAACTGTCTCAGGGATTCATTGTGTAGTAATTGCTACTATTAGAGGAATAAGAGAGAAGGACATTTGTTTAGTCTCCCATCACCACATACTGATATATATATATTTTTAGTCTGCATTAGGAATCTTTATTTCTCTGTTGAGCTCTTGACCAGCAGTCCTCAACAAAAGGCTATCTTGCACATGGTGAGTAGACCAGGGCCACGCAAAAGCCTGCCCCTGAGTTTATGCCCACAATTTTTGCCCTTCTAGAGTCAGAAACAGATCCCAGTTAGACTCCTATTTAGGTGGAAAGGTTTATTTTTGGGCAGGGAAAGTCCACAGTGAATTTCTGTAGAGGAGTTTTTTTGCTTGGGCTGCTTCCTCTTACGTTTCTCAGGATGTTTTCAGATACATATGAAATTATTACCAGAGCATGAAAAATCCCTGTACTGTGAGGCAAATTTCTATTGCTGGCAAGAGCCAGAAAAACAGGAAATTAAGTGCTCTACTTGACAGGTAGCCCTGCAGCCTTGTACTGAGAGTAGTCTCTGCCCTCCTTGTGTAAAACATGATGTAGACCAAGTGGCTGGGAATGAGAGAAATGGCTTTCCTGGTGCTATCCCATAACTACAGCACACTCTGTAGATAAGCATAGTAGCAAGGCCCTCCCTACCACTGAACTCACAGAGACAAGTGGAGGTGATGTAGGGAGACCGAAGCCAGCAGTCAAACCTGACGACACCACAGTAACCATTGCCACAGGCACCAGTGGGTACAGCATTGATGTAATGGGAATTGCAATAATTCTTAATCAGGGTATTCCTGGCATAGGGTGAGTATGTCCCTGGTTCAGCAATTTGCTGCCTCTAACCCCCCCTTTGGGTTGTGGCTAGGGCTGGTTGAAAATCTTCTGTCAAATCTATTTTTAGATGGAAAACTGGGTTTTAGATCTTTTTTTGGGGGGGAGAAGGGGTTATGTCAAAAGTTTCCACACAAAAAAAACCCCATGTTGTGACTAGATCTAGTTCTGTCAGTGAAGGAGGGACAACCCAGAAAATAGTTAGCTTATCAGACAAGGTTAAAAGGTAACTTGAACGGAGTCTATAAGTAGCAAGAGAAGATTTCTGATAGTAGAGGATTCTTTAATCCTGTGCACAAAGGTATAATAAGCTCCCATGGCTAGCAGTTGAAGTTAGTAAAGTTCAAATTGGAAATAAGCACAGATTTAACAGTGAGGGTAACTAACCATTGGAACAATGTACCAAGGGATGTGATTGATTCCCCTAGAAATGGAAAAATGTATTCATCACTTTAAATCAAGATTGGAAGTCTTTCTAACTGCTGTAGTTCAACCAAAAGTTATGAGAGTGAAAAGTTGTGGTCTGTGATATACAGGAGATCAGACTAACAAATCATAATGGTCTCTTCCAGTTTAAAATATCTGAATCCTTATAATTGCTTTTCCCCCTTACCTTCAGGCTCCTCAGGGTGCTATCTGCATTCTGATCTAGTACCTACCCTGCTAGATCAATTACAGAACCTTTCTATCTATCTAGATACGTCTGTAGCTTCATCACTGTACTATCTGAGCTCAAACTTACTTAATAAAATAAGGGGTTTTCTTTTTATTGTCTTTTTAATGAGTCATGGTGGATATATGTATATGACATCATCTGATTTGCAATTCCCCTCTGATTGTTTTACCCATTGCAATTCATCCTTGAAGTCATATCTGCCTTTTATCATACAGGACTCTGGGAATAGTAATATCTTTTTGTCTTAATCCTAAAAATTCACTGGAGATGTCTTTCCAGCATAGACTCATAGATATTAAGGTCAGAAGGTACCATTATGATCATCTAGTCTGACCTCCTGCACAATGCAGGCCACAGAATCTCACCCACCCACTCCTGCAATAAACCTCTCACCTATGTCTGAGCTATTGAAGTCCTCAAATCATGGTTTAAAGACTTCAAGGTGCAGAGAATCCTCCAGCAAGTGACCTGTGCCCCATGCTACAGAGGAAGGTGAAAACCCTCCAGGGCCTCTTCCAATCTGCCCTGGAAGGAAATTCCTTCCCGACCCCAAATATGGCGATCAGCTGAACCCTGAGCATGTGGGCAAGATTCACCAGCCAGATACCCAGGAAGGAATTCTCTGTAGTAACTCAGATCCCACTCCATCTAACATCCCATCACAGGCCATTGGGCCTATTTATCATGAATAGTTAAAGATCAATTAATTGCCAAAATCATGTTATCCCATGTAGCTGTTGGGAGAGTAAAATGTCAGCATTTTTGTTTTTTCTAGAACTTTCATTTTTTACAAAATTACTATATTTTTCCGTACATATTATTAATAAAATAGTGATGATAGCTATGAGTAGCTTGTTAGTTCTATTATTCTAAAGTATTTTCCCAAATTATTAAACCACAGTTATTGAAATGTATTGTGTGAAGTATAAAGCAATCTAATATGTAGACGTGTCTAGCCTGGCTACTTAGGTTTTTGTCATTACATATAATGTGAGGAATCTGCTGTGGTTTGGATCAGGCCCTTTGAGCTCTTTTCTTAGACTGTAAATTCTTGAGGGCTATGTAGCTGTATAACATCTACCACAATGGGGCCCCTACCTTGAATGGAACCTCTGGGCACTACTGTAATATAAACTTCAAAAATAATAATAATAGTCCTGTACTGCTGGTAACAGCACTATAAAAATGGCTATTTCTCCATGAAGATTGTGGGAGGTATGGGTCTCTGTTGTGTCTACATTGAACTCCGAAGGATATTTTGTTTCCAATATCCATTGTAGCTTAAAGTGGAGTTCAGTTATTTAGGAAAGGGGCTGCTTGCCCACTATTGAAAGAACCAGAAAATAAAGAGAGACTTTGTTTAAAGTATATGTTTGTGTCAGCTGGATAATATAGGTAACCAGCTGTGATCTCTCTTATGGAAAAGTCCTGTATAATGTAAGAGAAAATTATAGCCTTTGTCTAGAATTTTGGAAGCCTCCAATAGTGTTTAATACAGGATTTAATCCCTGTTTATAGAAAAGGTACAAAAAAGGTACGAAATAAAACCTAGAGAAGCCAGAATGGAAATCATTTTATCGTAAATTTTATAGGTTTAAGAGTAATTTCTGTAGAATCCTACTGACTTAATCCCCATTGAATTAAATTGCACTTTTCCATAAGGGATTGAGAAGTTGGTTAAGACCAACTCACCAGTCCTCAGTAGGTAGCAATGTACCATGGTTAGGAAAGCCTTCAACAGAAACAGCTGATTGCAGACAGATGGTACAGTCAGAAATTGTTAGCTGGGTTATTTTTGGCTGGGCATTACAAAAAAGTATGTACTGACAGATCTGTATATATAAGAAAGAAAAGGAGTACTTGTGGCACCTTAGAGACTAACAAATTTATTTGAGCATAAGCTTTCGTGAGCTACAGCTCACTTCATCGGATGCATTCAGTGGAAAATACAGTGGGGAGATTTATATACACACACAGAGAATATGAAACAATGGGTTTTATCACACACACTAAAAGGAGAGTGATCGCTTAAGATGAGCTATTACCAGCAGGAAGAAGGGGGGGAAAGGAGGAAAACTTTTTGTGGTGATAATCAAGGTGGGCCATTTCCAGCAGTTAACAAGAAAGTCTGAGGAACAGTAGGGGGTGGGGTGGGGGGAAAAATAACGTGGGGAAATAGTTTTACTTTATGTAAAGACTCCTCCACTCCAAGTCTCTATTTAAGCCTAAATTAATTGTATCCAATTTGCAAATTAATTCCAATTCAGCAGTCTCACGTTGCAGTCTGTTTTTGAAGTCTTTTTGTTGAAGGATACCTACTCTCTGAACTTTGTGACTTTGTCCTCAGCCATAACTATTTTACATTTGGGGACAATGTATACCTTCAAATCAGTGGCACTGCGATGGGTACCCGCATGGCCCCACCGTATGCCAACATTTTTATGGCTGACTTAGAACAACGCTTCCTCAGCTCTCGTCCCCTAATGTCCCTACTCTACTTGTGCTACATTGATGACATCTTCATCAAACCCAGTGTTTCATGTTCTCTGTGTGTGTATATAAATCTCCCCACTGTATTTTCCACCGAATGCATCCGATGAAGTGATCTGTAGCTCACGAAAGCTTATGCTCAAATAAATTTGTTAGTCTCTAAGGTGCCACAAGTACTCCTTTTCTTTTTTGTGAATACAGACTAACACGGCTGCTACTCTGAAATCTGTATTTATGTATCAGTTCATAGTCATTTATTTAGAGTCATCTCCTATGCAGTACATGGTATAGCTTAGAGGGATTGTTTAGATAAACTATTGGCCACTGAATAATAAGGAGGAGGAGATGATCGTCTGTGTTAAAGAACCTGGGGTTTTGGTTGTGTTTGATAGATGGCTGGCAGAGAGATGCAGCAGCAGAATGGCTTCTAGGGAAAGTCGTAGTGCTGACATAAGGTGGCCGCAGCCTGCCCTCGGCTGGGAGGTAAGTGGTCTGTAGTGAACCAATGCAGCCTGAAAAGCGGGTGGTGCTGGCCAAGAAATGGGCATGGCTGGGTGACATGTGAGTCAGCATATCCATTTTAGCAACCTCTGCTATATGGAAATTAAAGCTGCTACAACCAACAGACAAACAGGGGGAGGGCAGGCGACAGCATCACCACCTGCTCTTCCTTGGGATGAATTCCCCTAGTGTGCAGAGGCCATGTCTGGCTCAGGGAGGTGCAATTTATATCCTCCCTGTGCCAGCTTCAATAAATCTTCCCCTCTAGCTGCTCTACCATTTGAAATTATACATAGAAGAGAAGCATAGCTGTGTTTTATTTATGACTGATCTCATTTGCCTTTGGATCTGTACCAAGCTATTTCTGATTAAATCATGACACTGCAGAGAGAACTGCACAAGGGTCTTTGATTTGGATTTAAGGTTTACAGAGGTGGCAAACTAAAAGGTTATACTGATATCTCAAAAAGAAAAGGAGTACTTGTGGCACATTAGAGACTGGACTGGGTAGTGAACAAGATTTATTCATTGAGGGGTCAGTCCCTGAGCTGATGTAAATCAGCATAGCTGTATTGACATCAGTGGAGTAATGCTGATTTAACTAGCACAGGATCTGGTCTCAAGCACTTGGTAAACAATATACTTGCCAGCTCTCGTATTCTGGTATGGAGCTCCTATATTTGGGACTCCCTCCCTGTCTCTTGTGTATTTTGAAGAGCCTTATGTTTCTATTACCACCAAATATAGCTCTAAGTCAGATGGAAGTTTCTTCTGTTTGTTTTGTTTTTTTTACTCACTCTCCAGAAATAGGGATAGGATACAGAGGGACCTAGACAAATTAGAGGATTGGGCCAAAAGAAATCTGGTTCAACAAGGACAAGTGCAGAGTCCTGCACTTAGGACGGAAGAATCCCATGCACTGCTACAGACTAGGGACCGAGTGGCTAGGCAGCAATTCTGCAGAAAAGGACCTAGGGGTTACAGTGGATGAGAAGCTGGATATGAGTCAACAGTGTGCCCTTGTTGACAAGAAGGCTAATGGCATTTTGTGCTGTATAAGTGGGAGCATTGCCAGCAGATTGAGGGATGTGATCATTCCCCTCTATTTGGCATTGGTGAGGCCTCATCTGGAGTACAGTGTCCAGTTTTGGGCCCCACACTACATGAAGGATGTGGAAAAATTGGAAAAAGTCCAGCGGAGGATAACAAAAATGATTAGGGGACTGGAACACATATCTTATGAGGAGAGGTGAGGGAATTGGGCTTATTTAGTCTTCAGAAGAGAAGAATGAGGGGGGGATTTGATAGCTGCTTTCAACTACCTGAAAGGGAGTTCCAGCCTGTTTGTGCCCCGACCCTGCAGGCTCCACAGTTGCCTCCCAGGCAAGGGCTTAGCACCCTTTTCACCAACTCAGTCCCCTAGGCACACTCCCCTGCTAAGCCACCTCCCTGGCTGGGTTCACTGAAGCCCCTGCAGTCAGGTTCCCTGGGCCCTAGTGCACAATGCATCCTTAGGGCTTAATCCCTTCTTGCCCACGCTGTAGTTGGGGGACAGGAGGCAGCTAGGTTTTGTCAGTGGCTATGTTAGCTGCCTTTCGACACTGTGTGGGAAGGAAGGAAGAAGCTGCTTCCAGCCAGCGAGGAGTGTGTGTGGGGTGAAGAGATGAGCTCTGCAAAGATATGGGTCAGGTCATCCCTTACTTCCCATCACCCACCCCATGGCTGGAAGTTGCTCCCATCCCTTCTGTTCAGTACAGTGCCGAAAGGCTGCTGCTGGTCACATTCTGATAGGCGGGCGGGAGGGCACGCAGGGTCACATGCCTCCCCCATGGCAGAAATCGGCAGGGGGGAGGCATTCAGTCCCGTATTCAGCATACGGAAATATGGTCACCCTAGTCATCATAGCAAGCACTTGGGCACAGAAGAGTAGGTGGAGGGTGCAGATCATCTCCCTTTTGGACACCATTGGAAAAACAGGTGAGTTAGATTCTGATCCAACAAAGCAGATAAGCACTTGCTATCTGCTTTGCTGAATCAGGGCCTTAACACAACCTGAACCTCTGATTGTATTAGCTTTTTCACAATCCTCTTTGTGCTGGGAAATCCCTTTGAAGAATGTATCCATGGGGGTGATAGCAACTAGGGGAATCCATGACAGCATGCCACCCATGGAGGCTGCTGGAGGTATGTTACAAGTGCAGCAGGATTGTTCAAACTATTCTGACTCCATTAGCTGGATATGCAGATATTCAGTCATAGGCCCTGGCAGAGCATATGGAAATCATTGGCTCATAGACAGGACAAAATCACAAAATTTCACCTATGTACCCCTACCTGAACACCAAAGACTTTATTTGGACTCAAGCATTTCACTCCTCAGGAGACTAAACTGTGTGCCACAGACAGAGAATGGGAGACACTGACATTCTATCAATCCTGAGGCCCCTGTATTGTCAGGGAATTGATTAGGTGAGATATGCCCAGTTGATCCCAGTTGGTGAACTACCATATCTGTTGAGGAAGATGAAAAATCCTCAAAGTCTCTGCCAGTCTGACTTGGGGAAAAAATCCTTCTCAATCCCAAATCTGGCAGTCAGCATGATCTTGAGCATGTGAACAAGACTAACAGGAGTGGGAAAGAATCCATTGATTATCCTTCATGTGGGAACAAATGATACGGCTAGATTCTTGCTGGAACGTATCAAGGGAGACTATGTCAGGCTGGGGAAGAAGCTAAAGGAAATCGAGGCTCAGGTGATCTTCAGTGGGATTCTTCCTGTTCCTAGAGAAGGGCAACAAAGGTGTGACAAGATTATGATGCTCAACAGATGGCTCAGGCAGTGGTGCTATAAGGAGGGCTTTGGGATGTATGGCCAATGGGAACCATTCATGGACAGAGGACTGTTCTCTCGGGATGGACTTCACCTGAGTAAGGAGGGAAATAGATTTCTAGGATGGAGGATGGCACAACTGATCAAGAGAACTTTAAACTAGGAATTTGGGGGAGATGGTTGGGAGATGTCCAGGTAATCTCCATGCCAGTTATTCTCTTTGAGAGGGAAGAAAATGAAGTAAGAAAGGATACAGCCATGGGTAGGAGAATAAGCCAGAAGAGCAGTGTACATACCAATCTAATAGGTAATATTGGCTGTAGAATGTCTGTGCCCAATTGGGTAAAGAATGTGAGTGAAGCCAAACGGCAAAAATTAAGATGTTTGTACACTAATGCAAGGAACCTGGATAATAAAATGGAGGAACTAGAGCTACTGGTGCAGGAAGTGAAACCAGATATTAAAGGGATAACAGAAACATGGTGGAATAGTAGTCATGACTGGAGCACGGGTATTGAAGGGTATGTGCTGTTTAGGAAAGACAGAAATAAAGGCAAAAGTGGTGGTGTAGCATTGTATATCAATTATGAGGTAGACTATAAAGAAATAAGAAGTGATGGAATGGATAAGACAGAGTCTGTCTGGGCAAAAATCACATTGGGGAAGAAAGCTACTAGAGCGTGCCCTGGGATAGTGCTTGGGGTGTGGTATAGACCACCGGGATCCGATGCGGATATGGATAGAGGCTTCTTTAATGTTTTTAAAGAAGTAAATACTAATGGGAATTGTGTGATCATGGGGGACTTTAACTTCCCAGATATAGACTGGAGGACAAGTGCTAGTAATAATAGGGCTCAGATTTTCCTGGATATGATAGCTGATGGATTCCTTCACCAAGTAGTTGCTGACCTCACAAGAGAGGACGCCATTTTAGATTTGGTTTTGGTGATCAGTGAGGACCTCATAGAAGAAATGATTGCAGTGGACAACCTTGGTTCGAGCGATCATGAGCTAATTCAGTTTAAACTAAATAGAAGGATAAACAAAAATAGATCTCGTGAGCTACAGCTCACTTCATCGGATGCTGTAGCTCACGAAAGCTTATGCTCAAGTAAATTTGTTAGTCTCTAAGGTGCCACAAGTACTCCTTTTCTTTTTGTGAATACAGACTAACACGGCTGCTGCTCTGAAAAATAGATCTGTGACTAGGGTTTTTGATTTCAAAAAGGCTAACTTTAAAAAATTAAGAAAATGAGTTAGGGAAGTGGATTGGGTTGAAAAACTTGTGGATCTAAAGATGGAGGAGGCCTGGAATTACTTCAAGTCAAAGTTGCAGAAACTATCAGAAGCCTGCATCCCAAGAAAGGGGAAAAATTCATAGGTAGGAGTTGTAGACCAAGCTGTATGAGCAAGCATCTCAGAGAAGTGATTAAGAAAAAGCAGAATGCCTACAAGGAGTGGAAGATGGGAGGGATTAGCAAGGAAAGCTACCTTACTGAGGTCAGAACATGTAGGGATAAAATGAGAAAGGCCAAAAGCCATGTAGAGTTGGACCTTGCAAAGGGAATTAAAAGCAATAGTAAAAGGTCCTATAGCCATATAAATAAGAAGAAAACAAAGAAAGAAGAAGTGAAACCGCTTAACACTGAGGATGGAGTGGAGGTTAAGGATAATCTAGGCATGGCCCAATATCTAAACAAATACTTTGCCTCAGTCTTTAATGAGGCTAATGAGGAGCTTAGGGATAATGATAGGACGACAAATGGGAATGAGGATATGGAGGGAGATATTATAACATCGAGCTAGAAGCCAAACTCGAACAGCTTAGTGGGACTAAATCAGGGGGTCTGGGATAATCTTCATCCAAGAATATTAAAGGAACCGGCACATGAAATTGCAAGCCCGTTAGCAAGAATTTTTAATGAATTTGTAAACTCGGGTTGTACCATATGACTGGAGAATTGCTAACATAGTTCCTATTTTAAGAAAGGTAAAAAAAGCGATCTGGATAACTACAGGCCTGTTAAAAGAAAAGGAGTACTTGTGGCACCTTAGAGACTAACAAATTTATTAGAGCATAAGCTTTCGTGAGCTACAGCTCACTTCATCGGATGCATTTGGTGGAAAAAACAGAGGGGAGATTGATATACAGGCCTGTTAGTTAGACATCTGTAGTATGCAAGGTCTTGGAAAAAATTTTGAAGGAGAAAGTAGTTAAGGACATTGAGCTCAATAGTAATTGGGACAAAATACAACGTGGCTTTACAAAAGGTAGATGGTGTCAAACCAAACCACTCTTCTCCTAGCGGTAGATATGCCCACTGGCCTGTGATGGGATGTTAGATGCGGTGGGATCTGAGTTACTACAGAGAATTCTTTCCTGGGTGTCTGGCTGGTGAGTCTTGCCCACATCCTCTAAATTTTTGAAGCAATGTCTTAATCAGCACCACAGTAACAAAACAGCAGCTGCCATGTCTACATGAGCCCCGTAAGCCTGAGACTGTCGCCCCGGGCTCAGAGCAGGGGGCCGTGTAGACGTACCCTGAGAGGGCCGATCATCTAGGGCTCTGGCTAGATGACACAAAAGCTGCTTTTTTTCCAGTTCATTGTCGCAGATTCAGAGATTTTGGGGGACAGTTAAATTATCAAGGCACTAAACTGTGTCTACAGGGGGGTGCTAGGGCGGGAGGCGTTTCCCAGTTGCTGAGTCCATTTCTCTAAAGCACCTTTCCTTGGTGGTCTGGAGGCGCGCCGCGTGTCCTTGTCTTGTCAGAGCCTGAGATACACGTGCGTTCGTCGCGTGCATCAGTGGATCGTCAATTCTCTGCATAAATGTCATGCTTAAGGAAAGGCAGAAGACTCTCTAAAAATAACCCGGGGCTTCCCGCCCAGATGGCATGGAAGAGAAAGTCTCCTCCTCCCTGCAACGCCTAGTTCCTCTAATCACAGCTTTTCGCCTTCCACCTTCTTCTCCCGGCCCCACCCTTGGCAGCGTCTGCGGCAGAGCCTTCCCCCTTTGGAGCTGGGGGTGGCCCGTGGCACTTTCTGAGCGTAGCTGCTCAGATCACGTGATCAGAGCCTCAGGCTCTCAAAGCGGTAGGCTGCTCCCATGGGGTCCCATTCAGCTGATGGGGCGGACGTCCTAGGTTTGCACGTGACCGAAGCTCTCGCAGCCATGTTCAAAGCACCTGGGGAGGAGGGGGCTGTTGCGAGACTGCGCGCCTGGGTGCTATGCGCTTAATTCAGGTGAGAGGTTTTTCGCAGGAGGGGGTGGGTGAGATTCTGTGGTCTGCGTTGTGCAGGAGGTCGGACTAGATGATCAGAATGGTCCCTTCTGACCTTAGTATCTATGAATCTATATTACAGTATCACTGAGATATCTCTCTGTGAAAGCGGGCCAGGAAACCCAGCTAGCTAATATTTATATATTTTGTTTTCCCATAAGGTGCTGATTTTGTGCAGCTCCATGTTGCGTTTATGCAAATTGCTTAATTATTTAATTTGCATATTCACTTATTTGCACATAATACAATTCAGCTTATGATCAACACACTCTGTCCTAAGCAGTGGCAGGGTCAGAACAAGGAGCTGTGGAAAATTTGGTAGTGGCTGTTCAGGTGGTACAAAGGGGGAAGTTAGGTGGGTGCTGGGGTAGCTGGTAGTGGGGGGATGATGTTTCCTGTGACTGCTGGGGTGTCGAGGGTTGGTTGTTGTTTGAGGGTGGGCAGGAGGTCCTTGGTGTTAGGTCGCTGGCTGGGTTGTGGTTGGTGCCAGTACGGAAGTGGTGATGGCTGGTGCACTATGGTTTTGGAGGGCAGGGGAAGACAAGGGATATACCTTGTACAGCTGCTGACATCCCTTCCTCCAGCTGCTGCCTGGACCCAGCAGGGAGAGTAAAGAGGGAGAGGTGTGGCAGGGTGTGCCACAGTAGTCTCTAGCTGCCATAGTGGCTGTAGTTTCTGTCTGCAGCTCAGCCAAATGTATGAAATTCTGCAGCTGAGCTGAAGTTCGGCATGACAGGGCTGCCAAATGAGTGAATGTCATATGCGATGCTTAACATTGTGTGCTCATGATTAAATCCATTGCTTTATCAATGCCCAACTTTCAGGGCATAAGTGTGTAGTTGTGTTAAAGGCACAGGGAGCTTCTATTTAACACAGAAGTTATTTTTATTTTTATTAAGTTTATTATAGTTGCACTCTTGTATACTTTATTCAACATGCTTCCTGTAATATGGCACTCACAACTTTGTACAATACAATTAGTATGGTCTCTCTGGTTCTTTGTATGATACCATCAAGTGGTCTTCTGATTTGTGCTTTGATCCTCCATTGATATATCTCACCTATCCTATTTGCTTCTTTTAATGACACTAGAAGCCACATTTTTGAAGGAATTTAGGCATCTAATGGATGCAGATAGGCACCAGTGGGATTTTCAAAAGTGCCTAGATGCCTAATTCCCACTGAAATCATTAGGAGTTAAACAATACAACTCCGCCTAGTGTGGATGCAATTATATCACTATCAACCTTCTAATAGCAGTGTAGCTTATTCCTATATGAGAAGGGGAATAAGCTGTATTGATCTGAGAACTTTTATGCTGATATACCTCTGTTCACTCCAAAGCTTGAACAAGTACTAAATGTTTTGGTCAAAATAAATAAAAAATCACTCCCCGCCCCTCCACCTCCCTGACTGAAATAGTTATACTGGTACAAAATTGTGTGGATCTGAGGCCTGAGACAGTGGTTTTAAGTTTCATTTCACAACCACACTCTGATTCTTTCTGTTAACTGTGGGTTTGTAGCATGTGATCCATTAGGATTGAATCATTTCTCCTTTTTATGACCCAGTGTTTGTCGCTTTATTTGTTAATCACATGAACTGCTTTTCAGCCAGTATCTTCATTTTGCCCCTTGGACTCTTTCCAGTGGCTTTAATGGGCATTAGATTAGGTCCTTTATACAGATAAGGGGGCACACTGCTAGTGCAATGCAAAGGAGCCTTGGTGTAAATGAGATCCAACAATGCTTTACACTTTGAACTTTCTGTATATGCATATCTCTGTTAATTAATTCAGTCTTATCCAAAACACACTGAAGTCAATGGAAAGACTTTTGGGGCCTGATTCTTATTTGCACTAAGTTTCCACTGTACTGTTCTGGCACTACCATAATGGTATCAAGGGACCTTAGTGTAAATGAGAATCAGGCCCATTGACTTCAGTGGGGTGTGGCTGAAGCCCTGGTATGGTATTAAAAAATAAAAACAAAGTTATTAGTATAACTCATCATTACTACTTGGTCCTCTGTCACAGATGCCAATGTCTTACATTTTATATGTCAAAACCCCAGTGTCTGAATTTTTATATGCTAGTACTTTTCTTGTTTTCATGTGATTAAAATCACTGGACATGTGCAATGCTTATAAAAGCCTTATAATTTAGCTAAATTTAACAGCAGACCATGACTATGAGCTAGGGAATTACTTATGGGAAACTTTAAGAAATTAAACTATGGAATTAATTATGGTAAACTTTAAGTTTCTATCCCCAAAATGCTGAAGCACTAGATTTGATTTTTTAAAAAAATATTTTTTTATAATGGTAAAAGTGTTTGTTTATTCCACTCATTTGTTAAAATGGCTACATCATTTTTGCTCAGTGTTTTTTAAAAAAAATTCTGGGACTAAGAACAAACTTGGAAAATTAAATCCAAAAGGTAAAAAAAAGTCTGAGGGAGTCTGAACAACAGTCTTTTCCTGTTAAGAATAGAGATGTCTGTGCATCTTTAACTAAAGGAGTCATTTTGAGGTCCTCCAATCAACTCATCTTTTGTAATCCAAAGCTTTGGGGGAAATGAAGCACAAATCTGAAATTCAGAGTTAATTTTTACTGCTCTTTAGAAAGTCTGATTCATTATTTCAATACAAAATTGTGTATTGGCAATGTTTGTAATGCAGCTAGTAAGAAACTCTTGGAAATGTCTGACCATAAAGCAGAATAGCTTTTCTTTTTACTACTAATGGTCTGTGTTTTCATGAGTGAATGTTCTATGTTTCCATGACTGAAAATTGAGATAAGGATTTAAAATGTCACAGAAGGAACATCCCTGCAAATTCTGTGAGCAAGCACTACCATTGTCAAATAAGGTAATTAGGCAAGAAAAGCAATCCAGGAATGATCTCCCTCATCCATCTCCCCATCACTTGTCTAATAGTGATATGATTATTTTAAAACTACGACATCATATAATTGTTTTAGGTCATTGACTACAAATAAAATATAAACATTCTACAAACATGGCAAATAAGTAATGTACTGGCTTGGTTTATTGAATGAAGGATTCTATGCTTGCGGTGGGTGAGTGTTAGAGGGCGGGTGTCTGATGGATAGGCATAAGAGGGTTTTTGATCTGGAAGTTGAGTCTTGGTTAGAATCATGGGGAAGAATATAAGGTTGTTGTTTGAATGTGTTTTATGATATTTTATAATTGTACATTTTGGTTAGAGATTATATGAACTATATGAATATTTGGAATATTTCTCTTTTTTAACTGGGTCCTTTTAGATAGCTAAGTGGGTGGTGTTCTTTGTAGAGTTTGTTTGTTACTGTGAGATTCCTTGGTGTCCAGGACATATATTTTAATTGTAATGGCAAGTCTGAATTGTAACTTAAATTACAAAAGATCTTGCATGAACAAAATCAGATCTAACTAGACTCTTTGGTGTTCTTCCTGTCATTTTCTTTCTACCCATCCCAGTATCTTTCTTTGACCTCAGTTGCTAAGATGATTTTTTTATTCAGATGAAAATTTTATCGTCAATATTCTAGTTAATACATTTATATACTAGTTTATTTTATGTGGTACGATCTGTGTTTGAAAGCCTTCTTCAAGTCCCAGGAGATTACTTTATTGTTGTATGGGTTAGAATGCCAGCAGATGTATTTAATTCACCTAAGAAGGCATTTTCTACAGTGTGTTTTAATCTATTTAATGGGTATTTTCAGCCACACCCAAACACTTTTTCTTGTTCCGGATCGGATGGCATATGTTAATTTACAAAACTCTGTTCAGAATTGAATGTTTGGGATTCCTGTCCCTTTCAAAAGCTTTTTATTACAAAGGAGAGTTTTTGGCACACAAAAAATAATTGCATTGGGCCCAAGTTTCCTTGCCCAAGTTATTCTTATATTGGAGTGAAATTTTGCCTTTAAGGGTCGGGTTGTTTGTCTGCCCCTCACCATGGAAGAGGCTGGTGTTTAGCTCTGTAAACCCAGAAATATCCTATAATCCACTTGGATTACTCTATCAATAGTTAAACTCTCAACCAATCTCATTTTTGGACATTTATGTGCTTCTTCAGGCTATTAAGTTCAGTAAGTGGCTTTTTGATTTCACAGAGTCTGAAAACCTGTACTTTCCTTGATCAGAGGTGTAGCTATTACTTCTGTACCCAGCGCTGTGAGGTGCTGAGCAACCACAATTGCATGAGCTCAGCATCAGATGTTAAGACATATCTGTTTTCTTTTGCAGAGTCATGCTATATGACAGACATGTATGGAACAATGGCATTCTGTTTCTGTACACTTGGGTGGGAGAAGGAAGACTTGTTGCTGGAGGGTGATCAGTAGCTGATTCATTGGAACTGGCTTATGCTTCTATACTGTTAATAGATTTTGTAGAGTCCGGGGAGAGGGGAGGGTCTTCAGTAAGGAGTTGTTTATTAATAACAATAATAAATACAAATTAAACAGATCGGATTTTAAAGCTGGGACATAAACTGAAGATTATTTCCCTATACCTGATGCTTTCTTTTTCTCCCATCCATGTGCTTCTCTCCATGCTCTAGTTGTGTAGCCCTTGTCATGATTATCTCTTGCTCCTGGACCAATTTTTAATCCTATCTCTGATTTAGTAGCCTTCCCATTTAGTGATCTTCCCATACTCCTAATTCCGCTGTCCCTCATCCCAGCTTGTGTTCTCGTTTCCTTCTTCGGCTCTTCTTCTCTTACTGAGGCTGCTCTAAAGCTCAGTTTTGTTAGTCTTTCCATTGAGTTCAATGAGCTTTGGATCAAGCCCATTCTTAACACCAGTCCTTCTTGCTGCATTCAAAGTGCAATAGGGTTCATCTTGAGATAGGAAAGCATTGTTAAAGAGCAAAGGAGAGCATGTTGGTATACGGAACTAACCACTCAGTGAAATAAGAAAGGCCAGAAAGACTTCTAACAATCCTGAAGCACACAAAATTAATTCTGGAACAAACCTGCAACTAGTGAGAAGAGTTTAGCAATGGCATAATGGGTTTGATTTTTCTCAGTTTTCATCCATAACCTGGCAGATGCATTTTACACAGACAGAAGCTGAGCTGAAAGGGTATCAAGTAACCCAGTGAGAAAAGCACCATGATTATCAACCCATGAGACAACAAAAAGCCTAAATCAATGGTGTGAGTGTTACAGCAGGCCCTCATAATAGCATTGTTATGCAGCTGTTAAAAAGAAATCTTACATATAAGTTTAGAGGAGAAGTTGGAATCAAGACTACCGCATGTTATATCTGGTCTTAGAGCTAGTGATGATTTCCTAGCCATTGAGATGCACTTTTGTAGTAGGGGCTTTTTGCCATGAGGTATGAGAGGGGTCCGAAAGCAGAGCTTTTGCTAGAGCTGAATTGATCTGGAAGAAATTTTGTTGTGTAAAAAGTTTTATGTACAACAAATAAATCTTTTACACCAAGACAGTAGAATCAGTATTGTTCTTAAGTAAAATATAAATCTGCTTATCCTCAACAGAAAGTAGAAACCCAAGCCTGTATTTTTCATAACCTGTTTCAAAAGCAACATCTAAATAGTGAATAAGAGTGTGGCTTAGAACAAATCTTTGAGGGACTCCTTAAGTGACATCAGCAGGAGTCAAACAAAAGTCTGCTACTGAAACAGAATTATGTCATCAAATTGAGTAGGAGAAAAACTAATGCACTCTGGCCCTAGTCAATGCAGCCCCAGTTCAAAAGGATGTCATCATCTATAGTGTCAAAGTAGCACTTAAGTCCAGACAAATGCAAACACACACAGACAACCCCAGTCAGACTTCATCAATAAACCATTAAAGCCTTGACTATAGCAAAGTCAAGACTATGAAAAAATACAAACCTCTGACTACAACAAATAGACATAATTTGCAATTAAAAGCTGCAACTGAGAAAACACTAGTTATATAAGAAAATTTGGATAAAAATGTCTAATTCCAGAGACATATAATTACTTATGTCTGGATCCCATGTGTGTTGAAAACAGGAGGTACAGCACCTGTTGCCCAAGAAACAAAAATAACTGTTTTGATTGAAAGAATAATAATCTGAAGGATACATTCTAGTTAAAAAAGTGTAAAGCTTACAATCACTAAAAGACTTAATTTTGAAATAATCAGAGCAGTATCCATGGAGCTGAGTTTAGTGAATTGACAAACAAAACCAAAAACAACCACCCCCACCACCAAAAGAAGTTATATTGTTAGTTATAGGAAAAAACTGAATAATTGTGACCAATAATCACAGATGAGAGTGCTCAGTTTTCCTGCAACAAAATGTAAGACAAATAATTATTCTTGTCAAAAGAGCAATAATCTGAGTGATACAAACCCTACTCTAAGGGTTTTGCTGCCATAGGTGTTCTAGAGAACATGCTTTACCAGTCACTTTCACAATAAAGAGTTGTTAAACATTTTGCTGAGCTTAATACAATTTCCCTTAGGCAAACCTCAGGTCTATCTATATGATAGTGCTAGCCTTAATATTGTTAGGTTTCAGAGGAATTTCACCATACTTTAACAAGAAGCTCTCTAGGATTTAAGAATGTCATACAAGGGATGCAACTCTAATAGAGCTAGTGGAAATACAGAGTAACTTCAATGAATTTACACTAGTGTAAATAAGAACAGTATGTTGACAATGAACAGTAACTAGATTTTAAAATGGGCTGGATATGGTTATAACACTTCTAGTTATGACTGTTAATATAGGAGTACTCATTCATGCTTTGAGCTGTTACTTGGTCCCTGTAAGGTACAAGGGAAAAGATTTATATTCTGTAATACTAGATAGTTGGCTATGTACAGATTCTCACCTTTCATCTAGCGAGATATTAGTTGTTGTTGCCAGGAGATGGACTTAAGTGACCTGGTCTAATACGATATTGCAAATCTTATGCTCCTGCTGAAAGTAGTACAGTAAAAGCAAGGTTACACATATCCTTCATGTTTTTCTAATAGCTTTCCAAAGACTACAGACAGCATCTTAAAGGCCTTTCCCTATTGTTTGAACCTTCTGCAAATATTTTTAATTGAACCAAATTCATCAGCTACCTATATATCTTGGCACACAATGGGTTAACTTCTTTGCTGATGTAACTAGATGGCTCAGTTGACTTCAGTGTAATTTTACCCATTTATACCACTTGAGAATTTCTCACTGTATTTAAAATATGGTCACCCCATTCATCAGAATATAATAAGGCTTATATAGATCCTGGCACAGTCTATGTAAATTATGATTACCAAATAGAGCTAATCAGAAAGTTTTGATGAAAACCAAAACAAGATTATTTTAACATTTTTCATAAAATTTTATTTTTCTACTTCTGGTCAGCCATATTACGAGATACCTCCCAATTTAACAGAACTGCACATCAGTGAAGGAACTATCAGCTGTAAAAAATAAAAGTTCTATTCAAAAAGGAGTTGCGTAATGAATAATGGTCATATATATATAGCCACAACTGTTGCCAGTGCAACTCAAACTCAGCACCTTAATCTCCAAAAACCAGAGCTCTAATGCTTGAGTTAAAGAAGATGGTTTTTGCTGTCTAATTAGCAGACTGTTAGAGTCAGTTGGGCCAGTCACTAAAGGGAAACATGACCATATGCAGTAATGGCTTATCCAAGACCTTTTGAAGTCAATGGAAAACCTACTATTGACTTCAGTTAGCATTGAACCAGGGCCTAAGCCATATTCATAGTATGGAAAGCCCTAGTGGAAAAAATAGAATGAAGGGAAACTGTCTTAAGAAAACAGAATTTAATGTGACATCCACAACCATTCTAAAATGGAGGAAATCCAGTTTAAAGAACATTACAAAAGTATTTGATGTAGGGAGATCAGTCACAGACACACTGAAAATGGATATCCGTGTGATAAAAACAAGTCAAGAATATGCATGTGGGAATAACATCAGGCTCTAACATAGTTTGACACAAACCAAAAATATCTAGCAATTTCAAGAATTCTGATGTCATAAGAGAAAAATGATTAGCTACATAAATACTGAAGTCCTCTAATAACGTTAGACTAATTGATACAGAATGAGGACAGATTGTCTCAGTATTTCTATAAAAACATGTTTCAGAATAGCAGCCGTGTTAGTCTGTATTCGTAAAAAGAAAAGGAGTACCCGTGGCACCTTAGAGACTAACAAATTTATTAGAGCATAAGCTTTCGTGAGCTACAGCTCACTTCATCGGATGCATTTGGTGGAAAAAGCAGAGGAGAGATTTATATACACACACACACACACACACACACAGAGAGAACATGAAACAATGGGTTTATCATACACACTGTAAGGAGAGTGATCACTTAAGATAAGCCATCACCAGAAGCGGGGGGGGGGGAAAGGAGGAAAACCTTTCATGGTGACAAGCAAGGTAGGCTAATTCCAGCAGTTAACAAGAATATCAGAGGAACAGAGTGGGGGAGGGTGGGAGGGAGAAATACCATGGGGAAATAGTTTTACTTTGTGTAATGACTCATCCATTCCCAGTCTCTATTCAAGCCTAAGTTAATTGTATCCAGTTTGCAAATTAATTCCAATTCAGCAGTCTCTCGTTGGAGTCTGTTTTTGAAGCTTTTTTGTTGAAGGATAGCCACTCTTAGGTCTGTGATCGAGTGACCAGAGAGATTGAAGTGTTTTCCAACTGGTTTTTGAATGTTATAATTCTTGACGTCTGATTTGTGTCCATTCATTCTTTTACGTAGAGACTGTCCAGTTTGGCCAATGTACATGGCAGAGGGGCATTGCTGGCACATGATGGCATATATCACATTGGTAGATGCGCAGGTGAACGAGCCTCTGATAGTGTGGCTGATGTGATTAGGCCCTATGATGGTATCCCCTGAATAGATATGTGGACAGAGTTGGCAACGGGCTTTGTTGCAAGGATAGGTTCCTGGGTTAGTGGTTCTGTTGTGTGGTGTGTGGTTGCTGGTGAGTATTTGCTTCAGATTGGGGGGCTGTCTGTAAGCAAGGACTGGTCTGTCTCCCAAGATCTGTGAGAGTGATGGGTCGTCCTTCAGGATAGGTTGTAGATCCTTGATGATGCGTTGGAGAGGTTTTAGTTGGGGGCTGAAGGTGATGGCTAGTGGCGTTCTGTTGTTTTCTTTGTTGGGCCTGTCCTGTAGTAGGTGACTTCTGGGTACTCTTCTGGCTCTGTCAATCTGTTTCTTCACTTCAGCAGGTGGGTATTGTAGTTGTAGGAATGCATAATAGAGATCTTGTAGGTGTTTGTCTCTGTCAGAGGGGTTGGAGCAAATGCAGTTATATCGTAGCGCTTGGCTGTAGACAATGGATCGAGTGGTATGATCCGGATGAAAGCTAGAGGCATGTAGGTAGGAATAGCGGTCAGTAGGTTGCCGATATAGGGTGGTGTTTATGTGACCATCGCTTATTAGCACCGTAGTGTCCAGGAAGTGGATCTCTTGTGTGGACTGGTCCAGGCTGAGGTTGATGGTGGGATGGAAATTGTTGAAATCATGGTGAAATTCCTCAAGAGCTTCTTTTCCATGGGTCCAGATGATGAAGATGTCATCAATGTAGCGCAAATAGAGTAGGGGCATTAGGGGACGAGAGCTGAGGAAGCGTTGTTCTAAGTCAGCCATAAAAATGTTGGCATACTGTGGGGCCATGCGGGTACCCATCGCAGTGCCGCTGATTTGAAGGTATACATTGTCACCAAATATGAAATAGTTATGGGTCAGGACAAAGTCACAAAGTTCAGCCACCAGCACTTCAATCTCTCTGGTCACTCGATCACAGACCTAAGAGTGGCTATACTTCAACAAAAAAGCTTCAAAAACAGACTCCAACGAGAGACTGCTGAATTGGAATTAATTTGCAAACTGGATACAATTAACTTAGGCTTGAATAGAGACTGGGAATGGATGAGTCATTACACAAAGTAAAACTATTTCCCCATGGTATTTCTCCCTCCCACCCTCCCCCACTCTGTTCCTCTGATATTCTTGTTAACTGCTGGAATTAGCCTACCTTGCTTGTCACCATGAAAGGTTTTCCTCCTTTCCCCCCCCTGCTGCTGGTGATGGCTTATCTTAAGTGATCACTCTCCTTACAGTGTGTATGATAAACCATTGTTTCATGTTCTCTGTGTGTGTGTGTGTGTATATATAAATCTCTCCTCTGCTTTTTCCACCAAATGAATCCGATGAAGTGAGCTGTAGCTCACGAAAGCTTATGCTCAAATAAATTTGTTAGTCTCTAAGGTGCCACAGGTACTCCTTTTCTTTTTATAAAAACATGGTATTAAGTTTTTGAGGATGATAAATTACCACAAATACTGTTATTATACAGATAATCAAGAATTTTAGTTTAATTCCCAGAATGGAGTGAGGCACAATGACTACACTTCCAACTATGTTAATAGCATGTGTAGCTGATGTAAAAAAGGAAGATTTGAGGAACTGTGTGTGGTATAACTACGAAGTTTTTCATCTTCACTAAGCAGATCTAGTACATCTGAATATACTTGCAGACTGGAAGGAGACTCTTAAGGGTCTGTCTACACTGCAGTAAAACACCTGGGCTGGCCTGTGTCAGCTGACTAGGGTCACAGGACTCGGGCTGCAGGGCTATAAAATTGCAGTGTAGATTTATGGGCTCAAGTGGAGCTCAGACTTTGAGACCCTTCCCACCTCACAGGGTCTCAGAGCCAGGGCTCTAGCCTGAGCCTGGACATCTACTCTGCAATTGTATAGCCCCACAGACAGAGTTCCACGCGCTTGAGTCAACTGACAAGGGGCCAGCGACAGATGTTTTATTGCAATGTAGACATACCCTGTAATACATCAAGGAAACAATCCTGTATCTTCAGGGGGCTGTGAAAAAATATGACCCAACAACCTTTTCCATCTCTGTTTTTTGTGCTCATGGCTTTAATGAATAATACTATAATTTAAAAATATACATTTATTTTACAGAGATCATATTTAATGAAGTAGAATTGAACTTGTTCAAGATTGTGCTTCAGTAGAACAAATATCTAAAAACAGAATATTGTACCATGGGAGAAGCAGAAGTAATGCAGCCAAACATGAAGCTAGGAGTTCCCACACTGGATCTGACCAGTGGTCCATTGGCGGAGAGAGATGGATCAGAATTCACGTCACACTCCCCATCAGTACTCAGCTCAAGCCAGGGAAGCTAATGATCCAACCAGCAGACCAAATTCAGTGATCAATCCTGAGGCACCTTGCACATAAACTAAGAAGAAGTGGTCCATCTATTTCAGTATCCTGTCTCTGGGTCCAAATCCTGTTTAGTTCTTGAGCAAAAACAAGTTGTTTGGTCTTATCCAAGTCCTCATTTGGCCGTAACATCACTGACAGGTTTATGCTGATATTCAGAACATGACAATAGAGCTTTTACTGGTATTAATACAAATATTTTTCCATTATTCATTATTTGTTTTAAGACTGAGGGAGCTCAGATCAGATGTGTTTGGGAGTTAAAATTCTATATGTAAGCAGCTGTGCAACCAAAGATTAAGATTTGTTTTGTAGTAAATGGAGGTCTTTTGCCATGCATTTGAAATCCTAAGAACTACATGGAAAATAAATTAATCTATTTAGAGAAGCATAAAATACAAATGGCTTTACTAATTACATCAGCTGAAAATCATCTTGTTTGTCCAATGATTATCAATTTGTCTTTCAAAACAATTATTGTCTAATATTGTGGTGGGGTAGTTTGCCCCTTAAAGGCCGTGGGCCACCTTGCCATGTGACATGCCCTTTTAAGTCTTTAAGGGTTCATTATATGAACCTAATGGGGACAGAGAGAAAGTGGTCCTGGGAATAAATGATGCTTGGGAGGAAATCTTGTCATTATATCTTTAAGAATCTGAGGCCAGGAGTCTTTCAGAAAGGGCGGGAAAGGCTCCTCTCTCCCCTCCAAACAACTGGGAATGAGCTGGGAAAAGAGGTCCAGCATAAATTCTGTCATCTCTCTCATAGCAGGTCAGATGCCTGCAGACACTGTAGGGCCCTAAAGAGCAAGAAGACACCAGCAGGAGAAGGCTGCCTGCTGGATCCTCCTAGCCTAAGGATTAATTGAGGATAAAGGGGCCAGCAGAGGGAGAAGTTAGTTAAGGCCCTACAGCTGGAAAACTTATAACCTGATCCCAAGGAGGAGAGCTGGGGGGGCTCCTGCCATAAGGAGAGGCAGTGACTGAAGCACAACACCAGCTCCAGGAAGGAGGGCGGGGGCTCCTGAACTGGGACAAAGAGCTGACCGGGTCTTTTATTGGGACCCCAGAAGGGAGATCTGGAGCAACGAAGTAAGTCATCCATTGTAGAAAACTTAATAAATCAGACCCCCAGGAAGGGAGTACATGTTCTTGAGCCAATTCAAGTCTGGTAATTAAAAGAACACGAGGGTGGAGTGCCCTGGGAAGACCAGAAAGGGCCATGGCTTACTCTTGACAGATATATTGGAGCATCTTGCAAAATGCTAGACTGGGAAGCAACACTAATATAGATCTGGTAGGTGTTACAGCTACAATTCTTGTAATGCCTTTGGCTGTGCTGCAGTGAATATAGGTTGGATGAAATCCTGCTCCATGGAAATCACTGGGAATTTTGCCACTGACTTCAATGGGGATAAAATTTCACGTGTAATTTATGGTATCCATTTTACAACATAACTTGAGTATATTAATTTATACTCATATATATGTTTGTAATAATGAAGGACACCAGGACTACTCATTTCAATTAGCATTTGCTAGATCAGGTCCTTGGTATCTGACCTAATTATTAGTATTAATGGGATTGGTAGGGAGATTAAAATAAATCTTTTGTACTATGAAAGGGTTGAAAAACTAGAAGATTTTACATCAGATGCTCAGATAGTGTAAAATCACCATTGACTTCAGTATAGCTGTGTAGATTTATACAAACTATGGCTCTGGTCCTTAAGCTGTAAAGTATAATACAAAGGAACATATAAGAGAGGTGAAAATCTTTTTCAAATATAATATGTAAGTATGTGATGCTAGACGGTGGTAGAGTAGCAAATGGCAGAAGCAAAAGCATCAAGAGTAAAAGTGAATTTAAAAGACAATGGCATGGGTTGGCAAAAACTGAGTCCAGAAGCTTCCTCTTGGTGGTGGAAATCTGCAAATCAACCCCGTTGAATCAGAGGAGTGAAGTTTTGGAATAGCCTTCCAAGGGAAGCAGTGGGGGCAAAAGATCTATCTGGTTTTAAGATTCTACTCGATAAGTTTATGGAGGAGATGGTATGATGGGATAATGGGATTTTGGTAAGTAATTGATCTTTAAATATTCAGGGTAAATAGGACTAATCCCCTGAGATGGGATATTAGATGGATGGGATCTGAGTTACCCAGGAAAGAATTTTCTGTAGTATCTGGCTGGTGAATCTTGCCCATATGCTCAGGGTTTAGCTGATTGCCATATTTGGGGTCGGGAAGGAGTTTTCCTCCAGGGCAGATTGGAGAGGCCCTGGAGGTTTTTTGCCTTCCTCTGTAGCATGGGGCATGGGTGACTTGAGGGAGGCTTCTCTGCTCCTTGAAGTCTTTCAACCATGATTTGAGGACTTCAATAGCTCAGACATAGGTGAGGTTTTTCATAGGAGTGGGTGGGTGAGATTCTGTGACCTGCGCTGTGCAGGAGGTCAGACTAGATGATCAGAATGGTCCCTTCTGACCTTAGCATCTATGAATCTATGGTACTGTAGGAGGGGGAGGAGTACATAGTCTTTCCCCTAGAAGAATGTTGTTGGAAGGGAAGGATGGACTGTGAACTACTTCCTAAAATAACTGCCCTTAGGGTGGGCAAGGTACTACGGGAGACTGTGGTGGAGTGCTGCTACCACCAGGGGTGGGTTACAGATAAGGAAGGAGGGTCATGAGATGGGAGGTCCTCTTAAAGAATTTGGTTAGTTTTGGATAAGCTTTGCAACTTCAGTGCTTATCTAAACCAAACTTTGGGAATCCAAAGAGACTCATCCAGGACTAGTTTATGCAAGACTTGCAGAGCACAGCATATAAAACCTCAGATTACCTTTCTCCCTCTGTTTCTATGTATAATCCACTATCTCACTGTGTACTAATCATTTCTGACAAATGACTATATATTGCCTTCATGTTCTATAACTTCATATGTACTACATATGTTTGCATATTTTAGGGGAGGGTTTCTCAAACTTCATTGCACCGCAACCCCCTTCTGACAGCAAAAATTAGTTCATAACCCCAGGAGGAGGGACTGAAACCTAACCCCACCTGAGCCCTGCTGCCCTGAGTAGGAGGGCCAAAGCCCGAGCCCCACTGCTCCATGCAGGAGGCCTGTAACCTGAGCCCCACCACCTAGGGCTGAAGCCCTCAAGCTTCAACCTAGATGGTGGGACTCAGCCTTTAGCCTGGGGCCCCAGCAAGTCTAAGCCAGCCCTGGCGACACCGTTAAAATGGGGTCGCAACCCACTTTACGGTCCCTACCAACAGTTTGAGAACTGCTGTTTTAGGGCTTGTATTCATGGAGACACTCAGGAAAGTTAATCAGAATTAAATAAAGGTATGAATTTAAAGTGGATTAATTAAACTATATTAAACCCCTATGTGGACACTCTAATTCAGAATTAAAATGGTCCTTAGTTTACTACCTCCCCATAAGGGTGATAAGTGAAACCTAGTCTACTAGAGAGACAAGGTGGGTGAGGTAATAGCTTTTGTTGGAAATATACTGCCTCACCCACATCGTCTCTCTAATATGCTTGGACCAACATAGCTACAATTACATTGCATTCCCAGTCTCCTGTCATTTTTATTTCATGGACTGGCTGGCACGTGAAGTGACTTGGATATATTAGAGATCTAGAGTGCCAAATGCTCACCTAATTTCAACTGGGGAACTCCAGTGAAGTCAGTGGAGCCATTGGGATTATGCCAGATGAACACCTGACCCAGCATGTCCACAGACATTAATAGGGGCTGGTAGAGTCACAGTTATGGTCTTGTATGGAGAAGTAGTTTTCTGTATTACAATTAAACTACACCCCATTCCATGAACATTTTCTTTAGAGGAAGTTTTCTACCTGCAGAGCTTTCATATGGGCCAAGATATGCATGGTCATCTGTATTGGAAAATTCTGATTTTTGGCTTTGGTTCTCCTTATGGACCAAGTTCTGCTCCCATTTAAGTCATTAGGAAAACTGTTTGCTTCAGTGGGAGGATAATTGACCATATGTGACTCTCTCAAGGGTGGAAGTGAGCCCATGGAATTGATGTATGCTTATTTTTTGAATCTCATACCTGAGGGAAATCATGCTCTCTTTCTTCACCTGAGGCCAATGAAAATATTTGTGTGAGCAGGATGGGGCGAGCAGGATTTACCTCTGTGATTGGCTCTTGCTATAGCACAAACTCTTTTATCTCCATGGTTGTACAAAAGTAACCCCATAGTTCACTGTATTATTCTTGTGTTTCTAAAATTGTATGTAGTTACATAGCACAGAAAATTCAGGAAGTTTAGGGTAGGGATTAGCAGAAATTGTTCATTGCCTTTCTTCGGGACTTTTATTGTGTTGTAGAGAAGCAACGACCTTGTCATTTACAGTAGTTTAGACTCAAAATCAACAAGGAATTAGGCTGATTCTGCCAAATCTTAATGTTTTTTAAACTACTTATAGTATCAGCAATAACTGGTATTATCTTAGAGAGAAACAGAACTGTTTAAGGTACATTTAAGAGGAGATATCTGCTGTGATTACACCAAATCAGAAATCTCCTGTCTTATATAGGCTCTGACGCTAGTGCACAAAAGCAGACCTGTGTGTATAATGTGAGTTTTTTTCTTTTTAATTTTAGACTCAACCTTGTCCTATGTTAGGCAGCTGGAGGCAAGAGTAAGACAGCTGGAGGAGGAAAATCGCATGCTACCCCAGGTGGGTGACTTCCTGTTGATAGGAACAGTAGCTCCTAGCTAGATAGTAACACTCATGTATTAGTGTTTAACATCAGTGTTTTCTGCAGTGGGACACTGATATAATTGAACTCTTACAGTGATCAAAGGCTCTCATTACAGTAATCAAAGCCTCTAGCATCTTTTATTTTCATTTCTCATTGCTGATTATAGTGGAGCATTTCTACTGGTGTATTTGAGATCATGACAATACTTCAGAGCATTTTTTTCTCCTTTACAAGTGTTGATACCTTGTAAGAACTCACTGGGGGCTGAAACTTATGTTATAATTAACAATTAAGAAGTTTAAAATTACAAACAGCTGACCTTTGACAGTCCTAGTTTCATCTTAAGAGTGAATTTATCTCTTCATAACTTTCTAAAATATAAAGTTTCAAATGCTATTGTGCAGTCAACTAAAAACATTACCTTGATTCAAAAATGGAAATTTGTCAAGCAATTAAAATAATAAATTTGTTATTGTAATTTTTTGGGTAGGATGTATTAGGTGCTTAATGGGGAGACTGAAATTACATTTTAAAACTGAACAAACAAACATCAATGATTTGGAGTTAAAGCTCTCCTGGGTACATGCTTTTCTTTTTATTTTAACTGTTTTTATTTATTAGCAATGAATTAATAATATTTGCATTTTTTAAATATATGTTAATTTTGTATTGACTAAGGCATCTTGCTATTATATTTCATTTAAAAATACTGTGGAAATCAGTACCTTTTTAAAATGAAATATCTTGTTCATTTAAAAAAAATACCCATGTAATGCTAGTTCATTGTACTGACTCAGAATACTATGACTTGTGTGTAAAATCGAAGATAGTGGTAAAGGGAAGGGGCAGTGATATTCACAGACTCTGATTTAATCATTTTATAAAGTATCGAGACAAATGCATTAGTTACAAGGATGGCTCAGGATCAGAGTTGGTGATGTCCTTGATAAAGCAGATTTTAAGCAAGGTTTTGTCTAATAGTTAAAGGGGGGTGATCTTGGTTCTATTCTTTGTTCTGCCACTAACTAGTTATGTGACCTTGAGCAAGTGATTTAACTTCTCTGTACCTTAGTTTATTCATCTGAAAAATGGGCATATAATACTTACCACCTGCAAGGGGTAATGAGGATTATCATATATAAAATTACATTTGCTGAGCCTTTGAGATGCAAGATACTCAGTGATGCAGAGTATTATTGTCTTGCCAAGCAAGATGTTCAAGGCAAATGAAAATGATTGACCAAAAACACAATCTCTGATTTGTCTTGGTGTAATGCAGCAGTAGGAGGAGATGGAGATAGATCATTCAGGAAAGACATTAGGGCCAAAAATGTTCAAGTTACTAGTGATTTTGTTTGTCTCCATTTTGGGGTGCACACCTGAGACACTGTAAAGGGGTCTGAGTTTTCAGAAAGTGCAGAACTCCCAACTTCTGAAAATCATGGCCCTTTAAGGTCTCTCATGTTTGGTATCCAAAGTCACTAGTCAATTCTAAAAATAGTGCCTAAAAGTCTACAATGGGGCAGTGGTGTATTTTTTTTGGGGGAGGGGGTCACAAGCTGAGGGAAATGCAAAGAGAATAATTAAGTAGGCAACAAAGTCTGCATCTTGCCATAAATATATGCTTTATGGCCAAATGTGTGTCTATATCTTGGCTTGGTTTATTGGTTCTAGAAGCTAACCAAACACCTGTGAACACGTTATCATTAGAAATTATGAGAATGACATGTGTTGGCCTTTCACAGCATGTCTGCTCATCCTAGGAACTTCATTGCTTTCAGTACGAGAAGGAAGTATAGTCAACGGCTAGCCCATTCTGAAGTCATACTCAGTTATGTTAGTGTTCCATTTATATGAGACAGTAGGGACCTGGCCAGCATGTTCTTTAAAGAATTTTCTGGGGCTTTCAGGGGAGTTGGTGAAAGACACTTGTTCAGGCAACATTCTATCTGACCTGTTTTTCTACCTTCAAAGTTACTAAGGTTAAAAAGGGCAGTAGTGGCTAACCTTGTCTGTTGTCTGGGTTGGTTGTCATTATGGGAAAGATCGTAACTATACTCTAGACCCTTGTCAGGCTGAAACAGAAGTAGAAAGACATAGAATGGGATTTTGATTTTCAAAAGCTCTTTCCACATTGTTTTAACTCTCTTTCTGATGAAGGTGATGGGAGTTTTATGAGGGTTAGGCTGACTCTCAGTGCTTTTGACAATTCTACTCCAAGGCCACGTCTACACTACCTGCCGGATCTGCGGGTAGTGATCGATCTATCAGGGATTGATTTATCGCGTCTAGACGCGATAAATTGATCCTTGATCGCTCTGCTGTCAACTCTGGAACTCCACCAGGGCGAGAGGCAGAAGCAGAGTCGACGCAAAGTAAGTGATTCTAAGTCGATCTAAGATACGTCGATTTCAGCTACGCTATTCTCGTAGCTGAAGTTGCATATCTTAGATGGATTCCCCCAGTGTAGACCAGGCCCAAGTGTAGAACATCAAATGAAGTTCCTTTTCTGTTATGGGTATAGACAAAAAGAAAAGGAGTACCTGTGGCACCTTAGAGATTAACAAATTTATTAGAGCATAAGCTTTCGTGAGCTACAGCTCACTTCATCAGATGCATTTGGTGGAAAAAGCAGAGGAGAGATTTATATACACACACACAGAGAACATGAAACAATGGGTTTATGATACACACTGTAAGGAGAGTGATCACTTAAGATAAGCCATCACCAGCAGCAGGGGGGGGAAAGGAGGAAAACCTTTCATGGTGACAAGCAAGGTAGGCTAATTCCAGCAGTTAACAAGAATATCAGAGGAACAGTGGGGGTGGGTGGGTGGGAGGGAGAAATACCATGGGGAAATAGTTTTACTTTGTGTAATGACTCATCCATTCCCAGTCTCTATTCAAGCCTAAGTTAATTGTATCCAGTTTGCAAATTAATTCCAATTCAGCAGTCTCTCGTTGGAGTCTGTTTTTGAAGCTTTTTTGTTGAAGTATAGCCACTCTTAGGTCTGTGATCGAGTGACCAGAGAGATTGAAGTGTTCTCCAACTGGTTTTTGAATGTTATAATTCTTGACGTCTGATTTGTGTCCATTCATTCTTTTACGTAGAGACTGTCCAGTTTGGCCAATGTACATGGCAGAGGGGCATTGCTGGCACATGAGGTGATATATGCCATCATGTGCCACCACTGTACATATTAGAAGAGAGTGAGAGAGGTGAACTGTTATTGATACACTTGTTAGTAGCTATTCTATCCCTGAGTGAGTATGATCAGTGCTACTTACGATGCTTACTTTTTCCTGCCTGCTCACCTCTCTTCTTCTGCTACGCCTTCTTTCTTCCTCTTTAAGCCCTTTCCTACCCTGCCCTATTTCTCCTCTTCTAGATATGCATTACTCATACCAACTTGTGTAATGATGTGACCATTTATACCCTGCATAGAGCACAAAACTCCTTGGCAACCGACTAGTTATCTCCCCTTTTCCTTTGCCTTTCTTGTCTTTTTCTTACATATTAGTTTTTATTTCGACCCCCCACTACCTGAAATTTAAAGGTTTTATTAACATTTAGCAGCAGGCATCTCTTCAGAAAAAAGTGTTTCAGTGATGACATCTTCACTGTTCAAATTGAATTCTGAGCTCTAGTTTTCTGCCCTATGACAGGAGACTACAATGGCTAGGGGAAAAACCAATAGCTACAGTGAGTCAATATTTCAGTCTGATCAGGGAATAGAAATGGTATAAAAATGCTCCTATTCATTTAAGACTGCAAAAGTCTGCCAACATTTGCTCATGTGCTGCTTGATTGCATCCTAGTAGGTTTAAGAGTTATGAGAAGCTACAGACAAGTTGTAAATTTGCTTTGTTGATGGGGGTAGCAATTAGCATTATATTTGTTTTCAGATGGCAAACAAAAGATATAATCCAAGCACATTCAATATATGGCCACAGATATGAGTTTTGTGAAAGAAAGCAGACGTTTTCCAAAACTTACAGCATGCAACAGGGTCTTTCTACCAGCTGCCAAACTACATTGGCTGGGCAGGAGGAAACAGTATATTATTGGCCACCTTTCACATGACAGTACATGGCTCTGTGAATGCTGAAGAGAATGGAGTTGCTTGTTTCAACTAGAAGCTGACTCTGGTTTGTCTACTATCACTAGGCTGTAAAGATAAGAATAAAATTATTTATATAAGAAAAGCGTTTTTTATTAATGTGATAACCAACACAACTCCCATTAAAATTATTAGTATTTGTCACTTATATTACGGAATTCTCAGCCAGGTTCTGGCCCCATTGTTCTAGACACCATATGAGAGAGTTGCAGTTGCTTAATCCTAAAATCAGTTCCCCAAGAGTTTCCACTGATATTTACTTGACTTAAATTTTGATTCATTTCAGCAGTGTTCATGTCTCTCTGTTCCAGACAAGTTTCCAGCAAATTAGGACTAAATTTTCTTGGACTGAAATAGAAAACTCTGGGTGGTTAGAGGACATGAACAAAGTAGCAGAATAGAAGGGATAAAAAAAATGAGTGGTTGAACAGAAGTCCCCTTCTGTTTAATTAATAGATAGGTGAGAAAGGTGGGGTGGTTAAGAGCATAGAGTGGGAATCTGCTTGGGAAATTTCTGAATGTTTGGAGGCAGTGGCTGCTATAAAAATTAGGCCCTTATTTTCAGGGTTTTTTTGTCCCCATGCATAAAAGCAGAGGGTGTGATCTGACTTCACATTTTTATTGCATGCAGTAAATAACATACGTAATATTGTAACCAGAGTCCTTAACCAAAGAATTGCAATTAATGAGTTGGCTGTATTACAATGCAATATGTTATAAGATAAACCATACGAAAACAACCTATGCATCACCCTTTTCGTGTGCCTTTTCTGCTGTTAGTCTCTACCTATTGATCAGCTCTTGTGCATAGAATTTTAGGCTATCTCTGATAGTATATTCTGCAGTTAGCAGAGACATAATGCCTGCTTGTACTGAGACATTTTGCAGTAGTCAAGAAGCTTTTTAAAAGACAAAACTGGATTCATACTTCATTTACATCAATATTATATTGATGTAAATCCATTCGGCCACATTCTGATCTCAGTTATATTGGTGGATGTCTAGAACAGTGGTTCTCCACAAGGGGTATGTTTACCCCTGGGGATATGCAGAGATCTTCTAGGGGGTACATCAACTCATCTAGATATTTGCCTAGTTTTACAACAGGCTACGTAAAAAGCACTAGTGAAGTCAGTACAAACTAAAATTTAATATAGACAGTGACTTGATTATACTTCCCTATATACTATACACTGAAATGCAAGTACAATATTTATATTCCAATTGATTTATTTTATAATTATATGGTAAAAATAAGAAAGTAAGCAATTTTTCAATAAAAGCGTGCTGTGATACTTTTATATTTTGATGTCTGATTTTGTAAGCCAGTAGTTTTTTCAGTGGGGTGAAATTTGGGGTACTCAAGACAAATCAGACTCCTGAAAGGGGTACAGTAGTCTGGAAAGATTGAGAGCTACTGATCTAGAATAACTCCACTGATTAGGCAATCATTATTCCAGATTTGCCCTCATGTGTAACTATGAACAACATCTGTCCCATTGACTCCTTATCTACACTGGTGTGTGATCGGAATCAGGCCTCCAAAAGTCAGTTAAATGAAAAAGAAGCTTGTGAATTGAACAGGTTGATTATATTTCTAGGGGTGATGATAACATCATACGTTGAAACAACACAAGTGTATGTGTGCCACGTAGTCAATGAATGTACTTGGTAAGAACATTCCTGGTGAGCCACTCTCTTCTTCTTAAATTAGTTCCATTTTAAGTTGTATGGTGGAGAGAAGGAAGCATGTTAGGATTAGAATGGAAAAAAAGTCTCTGTTTATGTAATTTGGCTACAAGTCCCACCTTTTTATGAAATAGGAAGCCAGAGGCAAATATTGCCAGGACAACCAAGTCTGATCAAACAAAAAGAATGTTGTTGTTGCCAGAAGTTTATATGAGCGTGCAAGAGCTTGAGGAATTGAATTCTCAAATTCCATGGCAACGCAGCATAAGTCTGACACAGCAGAGCTTATGCACAGGTTAGCCAATGAGTCAGTGAAAGAATCTATGAGGTTATCTAGCACTGTGTTTCCTTCTGTGCATTCTGTCCTTTCTTTTCAGTTTCTTGATTCTTGGCCTTTTATTTATTTATTTGTTTGTTTGTTCATTTATTTATTTATTATTGTTATCATATTACCAAAGGCCCCCTGTTGAGGCATAGGATCCATTTTGTGGGGTGCTATTCAGACACAGAGGAGACAACTTCTGCCCCAAAGAGTTTATGATCTAAATAGACAAGACACAGATGGTGATAGATAAACAACAAATAAGCAACTGTCTAAAGTACAGACCATGTAACTATTTATCCCTTCCCCATCCACACTCTGCCCAGGTTTCACAGCCACTGTGCGTTGTTGCTGCTCCTCTAACACTTCTTTCTTCTTCAGAAACTGCAGAGCTACAATTCATTTGCAAATTTAATTCCATTAATTTGGGCTTGAGTAGGAACTGGGAGTGGCTGGGTCACTACAAAAGCAGTTTTCCCTCTCTTGATATTGACACCTCCTCTTCAATTATTGGGAGTGGACCACATCCACCCTGACTGAATCAGCCCTGTAAACACTGGTTCTCCACTTGTAAGGTAACTCCCTTCTCTTCATGTGTCAGTATATTTATGCCTGCATCTGTAATTTTCACTCCATGCATGTGAAGAAGTGGGGTTTTCACCCATGGAAACTTATACCCAAATAAATCTGTTAGTCTTTAATTTGCCACTGGACTCCTCGTTGTTTTTGTAGCCTCAAGTCTTTTCTTCTGTTGCTATAATAGCCAGCAACAGAGATTTTGAAGAACTTCCCGAAAACATTGTTTTTGAACTCAGTCACAGCACTCAGTACAAGGGTCACAAACAAGTGACATCTTCCTGCAGTCATTGTAGGCTTTTTACAGGGGATCACTAATTTACCAGCATTATTTGTCTTGTGGTCCCATGACAAATTCACAGTGACCTCCCCACTATCAGTCCTTTAAAGATGCTTCAGATTGCAAATGGAATTATTCAGCTTCTTCCTATACTTGCCTCTCCTCTGCTACAACCAGGCCAGATCAGAACAAAGAGACAGAGACAAAACTTCTCAGGAGGCTTTGGTTTCTTGGTGGCATAAAACTGACCAGGAACCGACCAAACTGTGTGGTGAAAAGGAGCTGCAAGCAAACATGCATGGAATGGCACTAGCAGAAAAAGTGAGCAAATGGAGATCATTATTACCACAGATTCAGAAGATACTGCTAGTACTAGCAACTTCAGACAGGTGGAGCCAGAATGAAAATATGAGCTTACTCCAAAAGAGTTGCTAATTTGACACCAATATCTAATAAATGATTTAGAGAGGACCTAGGAAATTCCATATCATTAAGTGTGCTTTCTGCTTTAGGGGAACACTGAAAACACACAGAAGGGACAAAATGGGAGAAGACCTCCACCAGTACAATTTCAGCATGGATTGCTGATAAACATGCCTATCAAAACTATTTATCTTCTTGGAGGAAATAACAAATATGATTTTAAGGGTCTGTAGAAAGTCATAGATATATTCTGTTTAGCTCTTAAGAAGGTTTGTGGTACAATAACACTTAAAAGACCTGTCTATAAGGTCTATAAATATAGTACTATCTGGAGTGAGTTGTAGTCCCATTGTGTTGAGTAGGTATGTAAGATAAGAATTGATTAACTCTTAGACTACTTTATTGTAACTTCAGTGCGGTCACTCGAGACTTTTCTATTGTACTACCTGTAATTAGAGCTCCCAAATTTCTTCTTGTACAGTCAAGCACCATCTAGAGATTTAATAAGGTATTGCAAGATTTTCATATAGTAAAAATGCTCATGTTATACAAAATATGCACTAAATTAACTTTTAGACGTTGTCTAATATGTTGATCTCGCAATTGGTTTAATTGTATATGTTATAATTTCCTGTCAAATTGCCCGGTGAAAGCATATGTTTTTTTAAAATTACATCAGATGACAATTCAGAGGGAATTTTTTTCCAATGACGTTTAAAGGACTGTCCAGAATGTGAAGTTTGAATCATCTTTGCTTCATCAATATGCTGTTTGAAAGTGGTTGGTAGTTATGGTAAAAAATAAAGCAGAAAATAGATGTGATCTAATGTTCTGAGCGTAGGACTAGGAGCTAGGAATTCCGACCTTCTAATCCCAGGTGAGATGCTGACTTCCCTTGTGGCCTAGTGCTGACTGACTTCACTTCTCTGCCTCAGTTTCTCAACTGACAATATTAATAGAGCATTAGGAGGTGTGTTGTGGTATTCTAGCAGGGCTAAGCATGGATCCCAGCCAGGCCTTTCAAGTTCTTCGCTTGCTCTGACTTTTCTGTTTATCCATTCAACTGCATAATAGGGTCTTGACATTGTGAGTTTTTTGCCAAAGATTTACTTCCCTTCTGATATCACATGATATAGGAGGCATATGGGATTGCTAATAAGAGACTGCTTCATTTACTGGGTCATGGTTACAAAAAGTTATGCCCCTGTTACATGTCAGTTGTCAGTATCCACTACCTTTGAGATTTTTTTTTATTTTGTAAACTGATTTTTTTTTTAAATGGCACATGCACTCTTTAGTTTTGCTGTTCAATGTCCAGTTTAGCTGTAGATTAGTGCATGTTTTTTCAGGCTCTGTGCTGTGGGTTGTGAAAGGCTAGTCTAGTTATATCAGTATTTATTGATGAGATCTCCTCTAAATAAGGATTCAGAAACAGCAAGTGAATGCAGTTGGAAATATCCATCTGAAAAGGTTTTTGACCGTCAGATGGGAATTCAGAGACTATAGTTCTAAGATACCTTCTTCATTGAAGAAATGTTAAAAAAACATGAAAAAATGGAGGTTTTCTGAGATCTACAAAAGCAAGAAATGAAGTGAACAAAAATGACATAATGTACATTTTAATCAAGAGGATTATTTCGAACCAACTCCTTGCTGGTTTGTCTGAATGGCCTTTTCCTCACAGCATGGCCTTGTAAGTGCAGTTTATTCTGCTATCCCAGTTGCTTCCTTTCCCCCCACTCCTCATTCTCTTGAGAATTTCAAACAAGTCAACAAATATACCCTCTGTCTTGCAAGACAGGGGAGGGTGGGTAGGACACTGCACCCCATATTCTTCATAGAGATATTATGATATGATTTGGCATAACTATGGTGTATTTTATGCAAGATAGGTCATGTGATATATCATTGGAAAGGTTATGATTTACTGAATATTATTATCCTATTTGTATACAGATGTCACTTTGTATCTGAAGTTAGGAATATTGACAAATACCTGGGAAACGCACACTAGGCAAAAGATGCTCAGTCTAGATGGCTGGCTAGGAAGGGCCCATTCAGGTTGATAAGCCATTAGGAGAGAACAATAGGTTTTAGATGGCGCTCATCTCCCAACGGGGAATCTGCCTGAGGACACTACAAACAACCTCTGAGCAATGGCTGCTGTGGTACTACAGGGACATGTAACCAGGTCACCTGGTGCTGGACTCCATCTTGGAATACCAGTGTTTTTTAACTGACTGGTGTGGGAACCAAACTTTGAGACAAAGGCTTCCTGCCTCATGCAAAAGCTATTTAAGGCAGGGGAGTGACATCATCGTAGTTGTTCACTGACTCCTGCCCCAAAGAGACTCTAGGAAACACCTGAGAAACACGGACTGAACTGGGGCAAGGGATTTTTAGCCTGTGAAAGGAACACCTGGGGTTTTTAAGCTGTAAGCAAGTGCAGCTGGCCCCCTTAAGAATCTGCAGCCTGCTTGAATCATCATCTAGGGTGAGAATTTGCAATTTATATACAATCTCTTGAGTATATTAAGCTTAGTTCGCATGATTTGTTTGTTTGCTAGGTAATCTGCTTTGATCTATTTGCTATCCCTTATAATCGCTTTAAAATCTGTTTTTTGTAGTTAATAAACTTATTTTTGCTTTGTCTAAAACCAGTGTGGGAGAGTCATAACTTTGGGCAGAAAGCTGTTGCATATCATTCTCCACATTGAGGGAGGGGGCGAATTTCATGAGCTTACACTGTACAGATCTCTGTGCAGCACAACACGGTATAATTTTGGGTTTAAACTCCTGAGGAAGTGTGCACTCAAGCAGCTGGGCAGTTCCTTAGCTATAGCCTCCCCATGCAGAGCTGATCACAGCATCTGCAGCTGGGTGTGTCCCTACCTGTATGTGTGCTGGAGCATGTCAGGAGCCAGAACTAGCTGCCTCAGAATAAGGTGTAAGAGGTCCTGCAGTTATGGGGTGACAGAACCCTGAGTTCACTGATTTTAATAAAGAAGCAAGGACCTGTTTCTAAATGCTTTCTTCAATGGAGGTGGATTTCAGGCCACTCCACTCCTCTCATGTGGCAGGCTCCTGACCACCCTAAGAAGTTCCTGTTGTAATTAGTAACTATGTAGGTACTTTTTGTGGGTATTTAATAGCATGCTGTGCTGCAGAATCATCCAAGACTTCACTTGGCATCCATTAATCATCAGAATACCAAGACTTTTACCCAGCTTCACTTTCAATATAAGAATCAGCTTTAATTTTTTTACATTTTCCAAACATAGATCATGATTTTCAAAAGTGATTATAGGTTTTGTTTGCCTCAGTTCTGGGGTGTCTCTTTTGAGACACCTCAAAGAGGCTTGATTCTCAGAAGGTGCTAAGCACTTTCCTTCTGAAAATTGGTCCCTTTTTGGAGGTCTCAGGTTGAACACCCAAAAATGGAGGCACTCACAATTACTACAGTAAAACCTATTTTATCTGGCATGTTGAGGGAATTGGGGGTGCCGGTAAATGAAAAATGCCGGTTAATTAAGATGAAGGAAGTTTGGGTGCAAGAGGGGGTGCGGAGCTGAGAGTTGGAGTGGGGGTGTGTGTGGAATGTGGGCTTTCTGAGGGAGTTTGGGTGCAGGAGGGGGCTCGGGGCAGCGGGTTGGGGCACAGGAAGTGGGGCATGGTGCCAGATCTGGGCAGTGCTCACCTTGGGTGGCTCCCTGAAAGTGGCAACCTGTCCCAGCTGCTCTTAGGCAGAGGCGCGGCAGGCGGCTCCATGTGCTGCCACTGCCCCGAGCACTAGCTCCACAGCTCCCACTGGCTGGGAAGCACAGCCAATGGGAGCTGCAGGGGGCAGCACCTGTGGGCAGATGCAGTGCGCAGAGCTGCCTGCTGCACCTCCGCCTAGAAGCACCTGGGACAAGTCGCCACTTGTGGGAAACTGCCCGAGGTGAGCACCCCCAAGATCCGGCACTGCACCCCTTCTCCCACGCCCCAGTCCACTGCCCCAAGCCTTCCACATCCAAACTCCCTCCCAGAACCCGTGCTCCACACCCCCTCCCACGCCCCAGCCCCGCCCCAGCCCCGCGCCAACCAGACTATAAACTGGAATTTCAATGAAGATCAGAAATACCGGTTTATAGAATTTTCCGGATGGTGAAGTGCCAGATAAAACAGTTTTTACTTTTACGCCTGAGATGATGTGGTGTCCAGGATTTCCAGGTTTATGGATCTTGGGTAGCAGATAGAATACCCTAGGTCGGGGTTCTAAGGGTGTGTCTGAGCAGATTTGATCTTGTGCTTTTTCAGGGAGTTTCTTGAGCAAATGCTGTAGTTTCTTTTGGTAACTCTCAGTGGGATTAGAGGGTAATGGTTTGTAGAAAGTGGTGTTGAAGAGCTGCCTAGTAGCCTCTTGTTCATATTCCGACCTATTCATGATGATGACAGCACCTCCTTTGTCAGCCTTTTTGATTATGATGTCAGAGTTGTTTCTGAGGCTGTGGATGGCATTGTGTTCTGCACGGCTGAGGTTATGGGGCAAGTGATGCTGCTTTTCCACAATTTCAGCCCGTGCACGTCGGCGGAAGCACTCTATGTAGAAGTCCAGGCTGCTGTTTCAATCTTCAGGAGGAGTCCACCCAGAATCCTTCTTTTTGTAGTGTTGGTAGGAAGGTCTCTGTGGATTAATATGTTGGTCAGAGGTGTGTTAGAAATATTCCTTGAGTTGGGGACATCGAAATTAGGATTCTAGGTCACCACAGAACTATATCATGTTCGTGGGGGTGGAAGGGCAAAAGGAGAGGCCCCGAGATAGGACAGATTCTTCTGCTGGGTTAAGAGTATAGTTGGATAGATTAACAATATTGCTGGGTGGGTTACGGGAACCACTGTTGTGGCCCCTTGTGGTATGTAGTAGTTTAGATAGCTTAGTGTCCTTTTTCTTTTGTAGAGAAGCAAAGTGTGTGTTGTAAATGGCTTGTCTAGTTTTTGTAAAGTCCAGCCACGAGGAAGTTTGTGTGGAAGGTTGGTTCTTTATGAGAGTATCCAGTTTTGAGAGCTCATTCTTAATCTTTCCCTGTTTGCTGTAGAGGATGTTGATCAGGTGGTTCCGCAGTTTCTTTGAGAGTGTGTGGCACAAGCTGTCAGCATAGTCTGTGTGGTATATAGATTGTAATGGATTTTTTACCTTCAGTCCTTTTGGTATGATGTCCATCTGTTTGCATTTGGAGAGGAAGATGATGTCTGTCTGTATGTGTACGACTTTTTTCATGAAGTTGACAGATTTCCACTCTATACGGCTAAATTCTGTGCCTTGCATAATGACAGGTTTCAGAGTAGCAGCCGTGTTAGTCTGTATTCGCAAAAAGAAAAGGAGTACTTGTGGCACCTTAGAGACTAACAAATTTATTTGAGCATAAGCTTTCGTGAGCTACAGCTTACTTCATCAGATGCATTTGGTGACTTTGGGAGAGTCTTTGTAAACCACATTGAGCTGCTCAGATGTATGGCAATCAGGGCCAGCAAAGCACCTTTTGTAGCACATAGGAAGCTGTTGCCTCTTGTGAAAGGACAAAAGGGGATGGACGCCCGAGGGGAAAAGACTACTTTTTCAAACATCTCTTATGAATGTGTGCATTGGATTTGCCTTTAGAACAGTGGTTGCTTTGAACCATGAATGTTCACAACTAGTTCTCATGTTCAGTCAGGGGCAATGAGGGGGGTAAGCATTCTGTGCATACACAGAAGTGACTTCCTGGAAGAAAGCATAGTGCCTGCAGGAAGGCATGGCCTCTGAAAGTAGCACAACTCACAGGACTCATATTTTCTGGGATTTGGGAGGTTTTAGATGTGTGTGCAGAGTCTTGTATTTTCCTTGCTTTTAATATCAATATTTTTACACAGTTTGAAATTGGCCAGAGTTTTAAAGGAACTGAAAATATTGACTCATAAGAAAACAAAGGAACCTGAGAGAATTTTTCCCAAAACAGAATTGCTCCAATCTATTTTATTACTCCTTTCTTCCCGCCCCCTTGTACACTTATTTCTTTTTCAAAAGGGTAGCTTTAGGCTTGTCCAGATCTATAAATTTTTACTTTATATAACAGAAAAATAAATCCAAATTCCCATCCTAAATTGATACCAGTGTATCACTTTGGAGAACTGTAAGATTCAATATATATTGTGGTAAATACATTTGCATGTCAGTGTTATCAGCCCAATTACTAGGTTCATATACCATCAGTTACAATTGTTTTAATCACTTCCTTATAAAAAAGAAAAAACCCAACATCCTTTGAAAAGATGAACGGTACAGGATGAGATGCTTGAGAACCTAAACTAGTTTCAGATGCTGATCTAAACACTCATTTACATGTGTTCAACATACAATTTATGATGTCTATATAGGAGCATTCTCATTTCTGTAGCTATGCCTTTATTTCTAGGATTTTTCACACATGGGGCTCAATCCCACAATCTCAGTATGCTGTGAATTCCCAGGAAGTCTCAGGATCAGGCCCCCTTGTCTGTAATTATCAGACAATTCTCTATTCCCTTCATCTTATGCAGTCATTTACACTTTGTACTGGTGTAAATATCTACATCAGGTGTAACATAATGGAGATGCAGGCCCAAAAAGTTTTCATGAAATCACTCAGAACATACAAACTCAGGCTGTTTCTTATGCAATATTGTCAGGGAATTCAGTTGCATGTCACTTTCCTGTGCTTGTTTCCCTCCCTCCCTTTGTCTTTTCTATTTAGATTGCAGGCTCTTTGAGAGAGAGACTGTCTCATATTATGTGTTTGCACGGGACCTAGTACAATGAGGCACTGATTTTCATTGGAGGCTCTTGGCATTATTAACTATTATTATTATTTTTTATTATTATAGAAATGCATTTCCATTTCTACAGAACAAATAATTAAGAAATTTTGTATATAATACAGTGTTTCCAAGAAAAAAATGCTGGAAGGAGACATGTTTTCCTCTATTTTAGCAACTTCTAAATGCTTTGCTTTGCTTTGCATGGTTTTCTTCATTTTTAAATTAAGTTCTGTGTGAAGAATGAAAACAGCAAGGGATCATATTAGAACAGGTCAAGTTGAAAAGATCAGTACCTCCTAAGTGTATTACATAGCTGTTTCTCTCTGTGTTGTTAGTGGGTTGCTATTGCAAGACTGTATTTTTAGCATTTCACTGAAGTAGGCTGCTAGATAAGGTTACTTCAACATGGCAGTTTTGCCTTGTGCTCCCTATCGTCGCTCTCGGAACTACTTTGGATATTGCAAGTTCAGGTGCTCAAACAGCTAATGTGTAGTTAGCTAGTAGAGTTGGCATTGTAACTTCAAGTCCATACTGAAAAGAATTACTAACTGTTGTTGTTTGTTTGTTGTTAAATGCATAGATCAGGGGCTATTATGATTTTACTATTTCTATTACAGAAGTACCTAAAGGCCCCAGCACATAGGCCATGTCTACCTAGTGATACCTTTTCCAGTATACTATACCAGCAAAGTTCTTCTAGTGTTGATGCAGCTTTTATCGGCTTCTGTCTATGCAGCTGTGTCAGTCAAGATTCACACCTCTGGCTGGCATAGCTATGCTGGATGAAGTCTATAATGTAGACATGGTCAGTGTGAGAGACAGTCCCAAGTCCCTGACTTGTAGAGTTTACAATGTAAATGGCCAGGACAGACAAAGAGTGAGAGGGGAAACAGAAGAAGAGCGGGGAGTGACTTACCAAGGTCTCACAACAGATTAGTGACAGAGCCAGGAATACAACCCAGCTTTCCTCAGTGCTCCATCCACTAGATCATGCTGGTCCCCAAACTCTTTATGCTGAAGCATCCCCTTAGGGCACATCTACACTGCAGTAAAAGATCTGTGGCATGGCCACGGCTGGCCCAGGTCAGCTGACTCAGGTGCATGGGGCTCATGCTGTGGGGCTAAAAGTTGCAGTGTGGATGTTCAGGCTTGGGCTGGAGCCTATATGGAGGGTGAGTCTCAGAGCCTGGGGTCCAGCCTGAGTCCAAGCTTCTACAGTGCAATTTTTGCCCTGCAGCCTAAACCCTGTGAGACTGAGGACAGGTCTACACTATGGAGTTAAGTCGACCTAGGTTACACAATAACATGATAACGTAGCTGGAGTGGATGTAGCTTAGGTCAACTTACTGCAGTTTCTACACCATGCTGGGTTGACGAGAGAAACTCTCCTGTTGACTTACCTTATGCTTCTCATTCCTGTGGAGTACCTGAGTCGGTGGGAGAGCTATCTGCGGTCGATTTAGTGGGTCTTCACTAGACCCACTAAATTGACCCTGGGTGGATCAATCGCCATAGCTTCGATCCCTGGTAAGTATAGATATACCCTAAGTCAGTTGACCCAGGCTCTGAGACCTGGTGCCACAGCTTTTTTATTGCAGTGTAGATGGATCCTACATCTTCTCATGCCAGGACAGCTGCTACTCTCTTGGCTTTCCCTCTTTCCTATCCATTTCTGTCTCTGTTCCATTGTTTGTTCGCTATGGGGTTTTTTTTTTCTTTTTTTCTTTTGAGTTTTTGTATTGTTACACTTTTAAAATTCCTCTCATTGCCTTCCCTTTTCCTTCACTGCCTCATTCCCCTACTCACCTGAAGTCTACACTTCTCTCAGAGTGGAAGAAGATCCACTGAGACACCCATGGCATTTTTGAAGCCACAGGCCACAAGTAAAGAGAAAGATGGACTTGCCAGGCTGCTGTCTGAGCCATATCTCCAATGGGAGCTGCTTCCAAGGCTGGTAATAGTTGATGCCATTGCACAAGCAGGGAGAGAATGCAGGTGACTTTCAAGGGCCCACTGTCACTTTATCTTTAGCAGACTGCATATGTTTAAAGTGGGGAAAGGATAAATCAGGAGTGATGTATCTTTCCCCACTCACACTGCTCCTCTCTGAATAAGACACAGCAGTATTTGGGCTGCAAACTCTACAGGAGAATGTTCCAAAATTTTAACTCTTCCCAGTCAATTTAACTGGAATTAAAAAATCCAACCCCCCACTCATGGAAACATTTTGATTGAGGTTAGGCATTCTCAAAACCTACTGTGACAGATACAGTGATTTCCTGCAAAATCCTGGGGGAAAAAAACCTTAATGAATTAAGTTTAAGTACCTTTGGAGTCCATTGAATTCAAAATGCAAAACCCCTTGGTGAGATTTCATGGACTGAATCCTTCCTGAGCCCTTGCTGGAACTGGGATGATCTCTGCTTAGCTTATTAGCATATGTGTAGGTTTTGTTTATTGTTGTAATACGTTTCCTTTGTAATGCCTTCACCTTAAAAATATGTGTGTTTGCTCAGAATGGGCTGTGTGGAAACTTTTAACTGAGGGCAATTGTTCTGTGTATAGCCTCTGAGGAGAAAGCAAAGCAGGCCTGTGTAGGTAGTCTGACTTGCTGGGAACTCAGTGTAGGCAGGGAACTGTGCAGCTTGGAAAAACCCTGGTCAGGAGGGAGAGAGACACAGGTCTGTTCCCAAGAGAGGTGACAGCTGAGGAGCTGGACCATGGAGATGAAAACAGGTGCAGTTGCCCTGAACGGTGACATATATTTGGGGCCAAAACTGTTTCTCTTTAAGCTTCACAACACCCTTCTGAAGACTGTCAGTAAGTATCTTAATTTCCCAGATGGGAAAACTGAGCGATAGAAAGTTTCAGTGACATGCTCAAGATTTCAGTGAGGCTCCTGTACAGCAAGCTGCTCTGCACAGACAGACCTTGGTAGAACACCTTGCAGATGCTAAGTTAGTGGCAAAGCTGAGAATAGAGCCAAAGCACCTGATTCTGCCCTGTGTTCTAACCACTTAGCCAGGTTTCCTCTCTGTAATAGTAGGTGATCACAAGGGTAATGAGTATCTTTCGAGAATCAAACTCAGGCAGTTTGGTCAATGTAGCTGAGGTGTTTTAGACTTAATTCAGGTCTTTTTATTATTGAAAGTAGCACAAGCATGGCACAGAGATAGGGAAAGGTTTTGAATGAAATATGCCCTCCATGCTCAATGATAAACTGACTTTTTTAAAAATTTACATCTGCTTAATTAGTTACAAACACCTTTCATTATTAAATAGTTTTTAATTTTCTACTAAGGGTCCCCTTAGGATGCCATCAGGGGCGGATGGGAGTTACTGCTCTCCAAACCATCCAGCTAGCTTCAGTGGACATGTCTCACCTTCTCAGCAGCCTGAAGCAGTGGTAAATGCTATTAAGGTAACACACTCCCATACAGTATATGCAGAATGTTACGTATGTTGTTTGACATATGTTCCATTGTACTTAGAGCAATATCACTGCAATATCTTCATATACAACATTATTTTTTGTTTTACTCATGTACTTAGAGTGTGAGCTCTTTGGGTCAGGGACTGTCTCCATTGTGAGCGTACAGTGTCTAGCACAATGGGTTCCATTGTGTTCCTGTAGTAAATTATACCTATTTTCTTTTATGACTATTATTATGATGAAGTGTCGACAAGAGATCTGTGGAACTAGATTTAATTTCTGCTATAGTATAAGGTGATTAATATGAATATCACAAACATTTTTTTATAAAAATGAAACCAAATTATACAGTATGCACATGCATGGTATGGACTTTGTCATGTGTTTTCAGAGAGTGTGATATACCTACTATGTAGTGCTGAAAACAATGCAGGATAATCTCAGAGTCAATCCGGAAGGTAAACTAAGTCCCTTTAGTTCTCATGCTAACCTTGGTCCAGATTGTGAACCTCTTACTTTGGTGAACACAGAGGAAGTAGTCCTGTTGACTTCTAAGGAATTATGTAAGCAGAGGGCTCACAATCTGGCCCTTTGTGACTTTAGCAGCAACTATTTCCCTTAATGAAACAAAATGTTATAATGAGCTATCAGGAACTATCTAGCATATCATGAGATTTCACATGGCAACTGTGCAAGTACATGTTCCCACCACTATATATGCATCAGCTATGCAATAGAAATCTCTTGTCCTTTCTGGACAGTTTGGACAAGGCGTAACCTAATGGTCTGAGCATCGAACCAGGAACTCCCAGGTCTGATAGTGATAACCTTCTGTGAGGTGTAGGCAAATCATTCTTACACAGCTTACTCATTTGAAAACAGGAATAATACTCACTGTAACTCCTTACCTGCCATACCAGGCAATGATGTAAGGATAAATTAGTTACTTAAGGGTCCCAGTTTTGCACTCCTCACTCAGACAAAAGTGCCAGTAAAGTCAGTGTGAGTTTTGCCTCAGTAAGATGAGCAATATTGGACTCAGAATTGGTTAAGCTCTTTGAAGATGAAAAGTGCTATGTAAGTACTGAGTATTATTGATCTGACAATATTTGTGGGTTAGTGGAAAGGAGAATTATCCTACATGTGGATGGGTGACATTGAATTATCCTACATAAAGCTTGAGTAAACAGCTTTTATGATGGTGAAATATGTAAGCGTTGTGGCAGTGAAAGCCATTCCTTCATCAGAATGTAAGGGTTCGGGCAGTGTCCCTGCATCTACTACTGTAGCTTAGGACTAGCCTCCTGCCACCTGCACATAATTGAGGTTCATGCGGCTGCTCCCCTAGACTGCCACCATCTACACCCAGTCTGCCTGGGGGCAGTACAAATCCCAGCTGTGTAGTATCCGGAGGTGGAGAAGCCATTCAGTTTCCTCTGTGCTTGAGAAGTGCATATTTCAGCAGCACCAAAGGTCTTGTGTGTGCCCTCCAAGGATGGGTGAATTTCACCTGCTGTCATTATGGAAAACAAAACTGCACAAAACAATTTAGCCTAGAGATCATGTGGATTTACAAAATAAGATTATTGTAGTTAGCTCTCTATAGCCTCTGACAAATCGCTTTGATTGGAACAATTATCAACATGCGTTTGACAGTGTCTGATGGCTAGTTGGTGTAAGTGGACGTGTTTACAGTGGTAAAGTACTCATTACGGTTATTAAAATGGCTAGATGTATCCAAAATTTCATTTTCTGTGCTGTGTTGCCCTTGCTTTTATCCTGATAGGAATTGTATCAGCAGGCAGAAATAGAGATGAATGATGCTAGGCATTTCCCTGTGTACGCTACATTTTATCCAGTTAAATAAAATTTCTTCCTTTCAGCCAAACTTAAAAATGTACACAAGTCCTGATCCCTTGAACAGAGGTGGTCACAAACAACACAAAAGGCAACTCCATCCACTGCCCTGTCTCCAAGAGGCTGTTCACTTGGACCTCTATCTGTCTTGGGCCTGGTCTGTACTGGAAAGTTACCAGTATAACTGTTTTGGTTAGGGGTGGTACAAGTCCTAGTATGAACACAGTTATACTAGCGTACAGGTAGAGCTTATTCCCTTTCTATATAGGAATAGCTATACCAGTAGAAGACCCCTTTATACCAACAACACTCAGTAATGGGATTGTTCCACTTTAACCACACTGGTATCTATAAAGTGGGGAAACTTTTGTGTATAGATAAGCCTTGGACTCTCCTGGAATCTCTGTACTTAAACACAGTCCCTTATTGCTGTCTCAACCCCTGTGCAAGGCCTTGTCTACATTAGACATTTTTACTGATTTTTTTAAAACTAGTCTAGTTAATTCATTAAAAACTTCTGTAACTGCATTACACTAGCAGTATAAAAGTGCTTATTCTGGTGTAGCTGATTCCAGTACAGAAAGGGGAATAAGCTATACCAGTATTAGCCTTTTTTGATCAATATAACTCTGCGTGAGTGTGTATGTATGTGTGTGTACATACGTACACTGGTATAATTATTTGATTAAAAAATCACCCCCTCTCCTCAATTGATATGGTTATGCTGTAAAACTTCTGCAGGAATGTCTGTACTAAGGAAAGTTAAGATGAATCAGCTAAATGCGTGAAGTCAATGTGCACAATTTAAAACCCTTTAAACATCTGTGTGGCTGATGTCACTCAGGAGTAAAGTGGTCTTAATTTGCTGTAACTTAATCCTTTACTCCCGAGTGAGAGCATCTCCATGGGGGTAATGTACTTTAATTTGTGCATGTTGCTGTTACACCTTTTAGTTGGTTTACAAGCCCTAACTATAGACCAGGCCTAAGGCTCCTGACTTAGGATCACTGAGGATATGTCTACACAGGGATAGCTCCTGTGGCATGGCAGGAGCTAGCCTGGGTCAGCCAATTCGGGCTTGTGAAGCTTGGGCTATCGGGGCGCAAAATCTCTGTGTGGACATTCAGGCTTGGTCTGGAGCCCAAGCTGTGGGACCTGCCACCATCACCACCATCACCAAAGTTCAGGTGGCAGTCCAAGCCTGAATATCTACATAGCGATTTTTCAGCCTTTCAGCGTGAGCTCCGAGAGCTTGAGTCAGCTGACCCAGGCCAGCCGTGGGTTTTTTATCCCTATGTAGACATATCCACAGTGTAAAGTGAAGTTGGCCACTGACCCTCCTTTTGTGCATATGCTCCGCAACATAAGGGAATTTCGGAAAGTTTTGCTTTCCATCCAGGAGTGACTTAACCCCCACAAACCCTTTAACAATTGTCTATATAGGGTGAGTTACGTCCTGAGTGTTTGTACCTCAGTGACTCAGAACATAAAAGAGAGTAGCACCTTTCACCATCACCTCAAATATATTTAGCAAAAATAAAATAAATTAGAACTTTCCTCAAAACTGAAATCTATTAAGCATTAAGTTGATTTTAAATGCAATTCTCAAGAGCACACAAAAAATCAGATCCTATGCGGTGTATCTGAGAAAGGTGCCCCCAAAGCTTCAGTTTAGTAATGTTGCTGGCACAAAATGCCCGAGGCAGGCAACAGCTGGATTCGTTGCCCAGTGTGCGTCGCCCAATAATCACAACGGGGTGGAGAAGTAGAAAAGTTTATTTGAAGCTTCAAGCGGTACAGGGAGACAACAATCTTAAATCCTGCACACCAGTGCAAGCAGTTACACATATTTTATACATTCATTCTTTAGCATACTTATCCAGTAGCAAGCTTCCCTAAGTATCCATATAGCCAATCCGGTATACCAGCCAATTCCCCTTTTCCCTCTTATCATCTATTCCCCCATGTATGGAGTTGTTTGTTCAGCACTATCTAACATTCCTGTCCTGCTTGACCTAATCTTGCTCCAGCCAGTCTATGCCTGCAAGACACTGTTGCAAATTTCTCAGCGTGAAGGCTGTGAGTGTCTCCAGGCAGAAAAGGGAAGGGAGGGCCATCTGGGCCTAGAGCGAGGGGTTTTCATCGACACTCGTGGTCTTCCATCCCCTTGAGTTACCTAGTGGCCATGCCCGGTGTCCCCAACAACTCCCTCCTTTGAGAATACTCAACAGTCTTGTCTCTGAGTTTTCTCACTTGGGCTCTTATCTTTTTATAAGGGGACTTTGCATAAGCACTTTGTGGTAGCCCTGAAGGGAATGCATTACCATGTTTTTTACAAGGGCTCTGACACGATATTGAACAACATACACGATTAGTACGATTAAGACAGGAAGAAAACTTTTCAATAACAGACTAAATAAACCAGCAAGCCAAGATGACAAACCCCAGCCTGAAAACAAGTTTTGCAACCAATCACTCTCGGGGGCAGTGTAGGCAGCCTGTGCTCCGGCTCGGGCATGGGCCTCAGCCTGTACCACCTTATCATAAATCTCATAACTGCTGTCATTTACAAATACACAACATTGGGACCCAACAAGGGCACAAACAGCCCCTTGGGATGCCAAAAGGTAGTTCAAGGCCAGCCTGTTTTGGAGGGAATATGTTCTGAGCTGCTGTACCTCCTTATTTAATATTACTACTGCTGACCCTAGATCACGAATCGAGTCCTCTAATTCTAAGGCTACTTTTTCAAGCAACATTTGAAGCCTTACAATATAGCGGCCTATGCATGCTATGGCTGGCCCGGTAATCAGTGGCACAATTCCCAGTATGGAGCACCCTGTAAGCTTTTCACTTGTGAGGGGATTCTTAGCAGTGCCCTCCAAAGCCACATTGAGTCACCGCAGGATCTCTTCTCGTGACTCAACAGAGGTATCTCGGGTATTTCTAATCTTTCCTTTGGGCAGTGTGGTGGTTCTTGAAAGATGAGGAACTCCATAAGCTATATAACAGCTACCTGTCCAATTGGCTGGCAATACCTTGTAAGCCTTTCGGCCACATACAAAATAGTGGCCCTGTAGGGTCCAGTAAGGACTGCTTCTTAGAGGGATTCCTGGGATATTTAAGGCCGACTTTCCAAACAATTCATATGCCTCCAGGGGGGCTTCCCATCCTCCCGAGAGGTTACAAGGGGGGGTATTCCTAATTGTGCCGTTCAAATTGCAATCACCATAAGGACTGCTGCAAACCCACCATTGGCCTGCTATAGTGGAAATATTAACTGAACGGCAATTTATATTTCCTGACCCTCTTTTTGTGGAAGGATCATTCGTAAGAGTTTCCCCAAAAGGGGAGGAACCATTACATTCACACTGTTGACCTCCCCTCTCGGTTTTTATCCAGTATCCATCAGTCCACTGTGTAATAACACAGGAGCTCCTTCCCACAGGAAGCCTATAGTGATCAGATTGGTTTCGGGTAAAACAAAACACTCCCTCAGTGAGCACTGCAACTGAATACTCCTGATCCTGGTAGGTAGCTTGCTGCAAAGAGGTCTTATCTTATTAATGGTGAGTCCGTTCGGTTTCTACTTTCCTGCTCTTTGGTGGCAGCTAATTCTGCTAGGGTTAAGGGCAGCATGACAAGGGGAACTCCTGTTCTGGGGGAAAGTGGAGTCGGAGCACACACCCAGCAATCAGTTTGATTTGTTAAAGTAGCAACATGATGTGCAAGTAAAACAAAGGAATTATGTTCCCGTTATGCACAGTTTAGAAATAACAGCATAGAAAATAACAGGGTTACACGATTAATTATTACCGGGGTCCTCCCGGTCCAGGGTTTCCAGTTTTTGAGTGGGCCCATTTTGGCGCTAAGGTGCCTGCTGTTTGTGTCTCTTAAACAGTAACTTTAGCCTGAGATCGTCACTAGATGAGAAGTCAACGGGGTGGATGGTCCACTGCTCTGCTGATGAAGGGGTGGGTACTACCTTCAGACGCGAGTGATAGATCCAGTTCTTGTGTCCCTCGACCTTTGCCGCCGTATGGGAGATCAGCAGGACGATATAGGGTCCTTTCCACTTTTCCTGGAGAGGCTCGTCTTTCCAGGTGCGAACAAGCACAGAGTCACCGGGCTGCAAGGAGTGGACGGGAGAGTCCAAGGGAAGAGGCTGGGAGTCTTTAGTATACCTGTGAAGAGACAAGAGAACAGCAGACAGGGAACACATATACTGAGACAAAAAACCATTACCCAGCTCCCACTCCCCTGACAGAACCAGTGTGCCATTCATAGGCCATACCCTCCCAAACATAATTTCAAAGGGACTAAGCCCTAATCTACCCTTTGGGAGAGCACGGATGCGGAGCAGGACGAGGGGTAAGGCATCAGGCCATCGCAGGGAGGCTTCTTGGCACACTTTTGAAAGATGTCGTTTAAGGGTCTGATTGGTATGCTCTACTACGCCACTGGCTTGTGGTCTCTAGGGCATATGGAGTTTCCAGGGGACCTGCGAGGCATTCAAGATGCTTTGGACGATCTTTGATGTGAAGTGTGTCCCGTTGTCAGATTCCATCCACTGGGGAAGTCCGAAGCGAGAAATGAACTCCTTAATAAACTTAAGGGCCACCGTCCTGGCAGTGCAATTGCGGCATGGGAAGGCTTCTGGCCATCTGCTGAATCATCCACTAAGACAAGGAGATATTTGTACCCTTGGGTCCGAGGAAACTCAGTAAAATCTATTTGCCACACCCACCCGGGGCCCGGAGTGGGTTCCAGAGCAGCGGGTGGCCCTGGATGTCCTGGTCGGGGTTTATTCTTTTGACAGACTAAGCAGTCCGCCTCTACCTGGGTAGCCAGGGATCGGAGTCCAGAAGTTAAAAAGTATTTTCCCATCAGTTGGATAAGTGCTTCCCTGCCAGCATGAGTGGTTTGATATAATTTCTGTAACACTGGCTGGATCAGGCCCTTCGGTAGAAGGACCTTCCCTTCCGGGGAATGGAGCCATCCCTCCTTTTTCTGGAGACTGAGTTTGTCGGTTAGCTGTCTCTCCTCTCCAGAGTACTGGGGGGTCGGAAGTTCCCCCATGGGTGGGATAAGGGCATGCATATGGGCATTCTCAGTCTGAGGGGATATCAGGGTGGCAGCATGCTTAGCCTCTATATCTGCTCGGGCGTTATCCCTGGCCACATCTTGATCTTCCCTTTGATGGGCTTTACAGTGCACCACCGCCACTTCCGAGGGGAGTTGTACGGCGTCTAGGAGCCGGATGATTTGGGGCCCGTACTTGGCTGGGGAGCCTTGAGCTGTCAGCATTCCCCTTTGCTTCCGTAAGCCAGCATGAGCATGTAGCACTCCAAAGGCATATTTTGAATCGGTAAAAACATTGACCCGCTTTCTTTTTGACAGTTCAAGCGCATGGGTCAGGGTGACTAGTTCAGCCATCTGGGCAGAGGTCTCGTGGGCAAACCCTTGGCTTTCACAGTGTCATGGAGGGTTACGACAGCATAGCCCGCCCTCCTTTGCCCATTTATCACAGTGCTGCTACCATCAGTATTCCACTCATGATATGCATTTAGGAGGGGTATATCTTTTAAGTCCAGGCGGCTAGAGTATTGGGCATCTATGATCTCTAAACAACCATGTTCCTGTTCCTCAGTCTCTGGTAAGAGGGTGGCGGGGTTAAGGGAGGGGCAAGACTGTAAGGTGACTTCAGAGTTCTCTAGAAGTTTAGCCTGGTCCTTAGCCATCTGAGCCTGGGTGAGCCAAAGGCCTCCCTTTGCATCCAATAAGGCTCGGACCATATGAGGCATATATATCTGTATTGTCCCTCCCAAAGTTAGTTTCTCAGCTTCAGCCAGCATCAGGGCTGTGGCTGCAACTGCCCGCAGGCACGCTGGCCATCCCTTTGCCACTTGGTCCAGCTGCTTAGAGAAGTAGGCCACAGGACGTTTCCATGCTCCCAACAACTGTGTGAGCACTCCTAGGGCCATCCCCTTTTGTTCATGTACATACAGCTGAAATGGCTTAGTGAGATCCTGGAGGCCAAGAGCCGGAGCTTCCATCAGCTTCCTTTTCAATATTTTAAATGCCCTGTCGGCCTGTGGGGTCCAATAGAAGGGGTCATGATCTGCTCCTTTTACACAATCATACAGGGGTCTAGCCCACAGTCCAAATTCCGGGATCCATATCTGACAGAACCCCGCCATGCCCAGGAAGGCTCTGAGGCATTTATGATTAATGGGAACGGGAACCTGGCAGACAGCCTCCTTCCTCTCATTGAAAAGCTGACGCTCCCCCTGCCTTATGTGGAACCCCAGGAATTGTACCATCGGGAGGGCAATTTGAGCCTTGCTTCTCGATACCCAATATCCTCAGAGGCCAATAAAATTCAGGAGACCCACAGTGGCTTTGAGGCATGGGGTTAGGCCCAATGTAGCAATTAACAAATCATCTACATATTGAAGAAGAAGAGCCCCCTCCTCATTGTTCCACTCTTCCAGATCCCTGGCCAAAACCTGGCCAAAAAGGGTGGGAGAATTTTTAAATCCCTGGGCCAATACTGTCCAGCATAGTTGCTTTTTAACCCTTTTTGTGTCCTCCCATTCGAAAGAAAAGATTTCTTGGGACGAGGTATCTAAGGGAATAGCGAACAACGCATCTTTCAAATCGAGGACCGAAAAATGGGTATACTGGCCTCCTACAGAAACCAGCAAGGTATACGGATTTGGAACCAGGGGGTGCAGAGTTTTAACCCATTCATTAACTGCCCTCAGATCCTGTACCAAGCAATACGTGCCGTCAGGTTTTCGTACGGGCAGGATGGGAGTGTTCCAGGCTGACTGGCATTCCCGGAGGATTCCATATGTTAGGAACCGATCTATAGTGTCCTGTAAACCTTCTCCGGCTTCCCTCACAATTGGATACTGTTTAACTCACACCGGGCCTTTTCCTGGCAGGAGCTGAACCTTAACAGGGGCTTGATGGGTAGCTTTTCCTGGGACCCCCGCTGCCCACACTAGAGGGTACACCCGGTCTTCCCACAGGCTCCATTCTGGGGCTTGCATAGCTGAGGGCTCAACTGTAAGGGTCCTGATCCATGCATTCTCGGGGGGTAGGGTAAGGGTTATTTCATCTTGAGTAAACTGCAAGGTGGCGCCTACGCGACAAAGCAGATCCCGTCCCAGCAGAGGCGTCGGGCACTCGGGGAGACAGACCAGCTTGTGAGCTATAGTCCTATTTCCCAAAGCGCATCCGCTGGGGCATACACTGGGCACTTGGTGCCTCTGCCTGTGGCGCCCACCACGGTAAGGGAGTCTGCTACCGGCAACTGAAGGGGTCGATTCACGGCAGTTCGTGCCGCTCCAGAGGCCACTAAAAAGTCTATTTCCGAACTTCCCACCCGCATCTTTACTTGGAGTTCCAGGGGCAGGGCGGTCCGTCCCCCCGATACCCCTATTCCTGTTCCTCCATTGCTATCATAGGGGCGCCCCCCTTTCCATTCCTCTCTGGGCACTCATTCTTCCCGTGTCCCTCTTGTCTACACAAGGCACACTGGTTGCGACCCAGTCATCTTTCCTGCGGGCCTCTTCCTCCCCGGCCATTTCCCGTAGTGCCGGCCTGTACCGCCGCTACCATCATTCTAACTTGCTTTTTCTCCTTTTCTGCCTCCCTTAGACTGTAAGCTCGGTTTGCAGTCTCTAAGATTTGTGCCATGGTCATGCCCATTAGATCCTCTTTTTTTTGTAACTTTCTCTTAATATCAGGGGCTGCTCTGCTCGTGAAAATTCCCTTAATGATTGCCTCAGTTTCCTGATCATCGGGATCTGCATTGGAGTTCTGTCGAATCGCATCCCGAATATGCTGTAGGAAGGCCCCTGGGCTTTCCTTTAGATCCTGCATTACCTCATACGTTTTTGCCCAGTTATTATGTCGGACAGCCGAGTGACGGAGTCCATGCAAAAGCAACTGCTTATAGGTGGTAAGCCGGGTCATACCCACAGGATCATTTGGGTTCCACCTGGGGTCTACTCGGGGGACTTGCTCATCTGGGTCAGGGACATTATTACGATCCTGGTCGTACCGTCTCTGTGCCTCCTCTCTTGCCTTGGACATGACCTGTTGTCGTTCGACCTCAGACAATAAGGTGCGCAGGAGGACGTTGCAATCATCCCAGTCCGGCTTATAGCTGCTAAGGCAGCCCTCAAAAACTGAAATAAACCTACTCAGGTTGGTGGAAAACTCCCCTGCCTGTACTTTGAAAGCAGCCAAATCCATAGGGTTAAAGGGCATATGGGTATAGACCTGCATAGCCATGGCCGGATGCTCACCCGTGCCAGTACAGGAGATCCTAGTTTCAGTAAGTAAAGTTTATAAGCCCACTGTAGGGGCCCTATCAGGTGGGAGCATGGGGGCCGAAGGGGACACCTGACCTGCCATCACAGTTGGGGTGGGGGTCTGGGGACTAACATTAGCCACTACCGAACCAGTCGGAGTCAAATTACATCGCTGTAAGACATCTGATCGATTACACAAAGCCAAAAACAAGTGTGCATACAGATGTTCATTCCATTTCCCCGTTCGCTGACAGAACAAAAATAACTGGAGGATCGTATTGTAATTAATTGACCCTCCTGGTGGCCACCGCTCCTGGTCCTCTAGTTGATTCTGACGCCAGTCAACTGTACAGTATCGTTTTAATTTATTCTTAATCATTGGATCCGATCCAAATACCTTCCAATTTGCTAGGATACACTTTAGGGCCATACGCTGTGCCCTCCCTCCTGAGCTCTGTCCCTGTCCCATGGCTACAGGGTAACTCTGGGCATCGCCAGGTTCAAAACAGAGCAGACAATCTGGATTTCAAAAGGTTCCTACCTTATCCGAAGGACCGGTTCCCCACCGTCGCCCGCAGCACTTCTCCACTTATCAGGCACGTTGCACTGTTGTGCCCTACGGGGCCGGTTGGGCTATGCCCCTCCGAGGCCCCCGGGAATCACACCGGTGTGCACTGGGCATCAGTCGGAGTCCTCACCCCACAAGGGATCCGGGCAAGGCTTGTGTTGTAGCCTCTCGCTCACCCAGGGACACCAAAAACTGTTGCTGGCACAAAATGCCCGAGGCAGGCAACAGCTGGATTCGTTGCCCGGTGTGCGTCGCCCAATAATCACAACGGGGTGGAGAAGTAGAAAAGTTTATTTGAAGCTTCAAGCGGTACAGGGAGACAACAATCTCAAATCCTGCACACCAGTGCAAGCAGTTACACATATTTTATACATTCATTCTTTAGCATACTTATCCAATAGCAAGCTTCCCTAAGTATCCATATAGCCAATCCGGTATACCAGCCAATTCCCCTTTTCCCTCTTATCATCTATTCCCCCATGTATGGAGTTGTTTGTTCAGCACTATCTAACATTCCTGTCCTGCTTGACCTAATCTTGCTCCAGCCAGTCTGTGCCTGCAAGACACTGTTGCAAATTTCTCAGCGTGAAGACTGTGAGTGTCTCCAGGCAGAAAAGGGAAGGGGGGGCATCTGGGCCTAGAGCGAGGGGTTTTCATCGACATTCGTGGTCTTCCATCCCCTTGAGTTACCTAGTGGCTATGCCCGGTGTCCCCTACAGTAAAGCACTTGAGCACATGTTTAAGTTAAGCATGTGTTTAAATTCCATTGACTTCAAAGTTAAGTGTGTGTGTGTGTAAGTGCTCTCCTGAATCAGGATCCTCGCCTGAATCCAAATCCCAATGGCCTAGTCCAAAGCACATTAATGTCAATGGGCCCATTGTTTTTGTGCATATTTACAGGAAGAAGATGACTAATTAGCCAGTAAAATGGAAAACATCGATACCACTCTTGCTTGTGACAAGTAGAACATTTGCACTAAATCCTCAATCCTAAATGGGAAGAGGTTAACTACAAGTAACCAATATTAAATTAGTAGGGCTGAGTGAATGGCATTGATTTTTTTATTTGAATCTAATCCTGTCAAGGTTCCTTCCCCACTCTGAACTCTAGGGTACAGATATGGGGACCTGCATGAAAGACTCCCTACGCTTATTTTTACCAGCTTAGGTTAAAACGTCCCCAAGGTACAAACTGTTTTACCTTTTTTCCCTGGACTTTATGCTGCCACCACCAAAGTGTCTAACAAAAATAACAGGGGAAGTGCCCACTTGGAAACCTCTCCCCCCAAAAATATCCCCCCAAGCACTACACCCCCTTTTTTGGGGAAGGCTTGATAAAAATCCTCACCAATTTGCATAGGTGAACACAGACCCAAACCCTTGGATCTTAAGAACAATGAAAAAGCAATCAGGTTCTTAAAAGAGAATTTAAATTAAAGAAAAAATAAAAGAATCACCTCTGTAAAATCAGGATGGTAAATACCTTACAGGATAATCAGATTCAAAACATAGAGAGTTACAAAAAGACACAAAAACAGGAATATACATTCCATTCAGCACAACTTATTTTATCAGCCATTTAAACAAAACAGAATCTAACGCATATCTAACTAGATTGCTTCCTAAATCTTTACAGGAGTTCTGACCTGCATTCCTGCTCTGGTCCCGGCAAAAGCATCACACAGTCAGAGACTACCCTTTGTCCCCGCCACCCCCAGGTTTGAAAGTATCTTGTCTCCTCATTGGTCATTTTGGTCAGGCTCCAGTAAGGTTAGCTTAGCTTCTTAACCCTTTACAGGTGAAAGGGTTTTTCCTCTGGCCAGGAGGGATTTAAAGGTGGTTAGCCTTCCCTTTATATTTATGACAAATCCATTGAGTGTTTTTTTCCCCAAATAGAATCAGCCCTTTCTTAGGGAGTTTTGCCTCGTTAAAGACTATATAACTAGGTTACATATGAAATAACTCTGTGAACATTTCATATGGAAGCACATGCTTTTATGTAATGTCCAGAATTGTTTTATCACCCAAAAGCCATATTTCCATGTAGAGATACAGTAGAACCTCAGAGTTACGGACACCTTGGGAATGGGGGCTGTAACTCTGAAATTATAGTAACTCTGAAAAAGACAAGGAGTACTTGTGGCACCTTAGAGACTAACAAATTTATTAGAGCATAAGCTTTCGTGAGCTACAGCTCACTTCATCAGATGCATTTGGTGGAAAAAACAGAGGAGAGATTTATATACACACACACAGAGAACATGAAACAATGGGTTTATCATACACACTGTAAGGAGAGTGATCACTTAAGATACACAGAGAACATGAAACAATGGGTTTATCATACACACTGTAAGGAGAGTGATCACTTAAGATACACAGAGAACATGAAACAATGGGTTTATCAAAGACATGATGGATTTCAGACATGAGGGAATTGGGGCTGAAACCGAAGTGTGGAGGTGGGGGGGTCAGGACTCCCAGCAGGGTGTGTGTGTTGGAGCTTCTGACCTTAGGGGCCACCAGGGCTTCCAGCAGGGGCCTCAGGGCTTCTGCCCCCCAGGAGCACCAGAGCTCAGGGTTTTAGACCTGGGGGGAGTGCTGGGACTTGGATTTCAGCCCTGCAGCTTAGCTCCTGGTTTCAGCCTCACGGGGGGCACTGGGGCTCAGGACTTCAGCCCCGAAGCTGCCTGTGCGAAGTGCCAGACTGCTCCTGGTTTCACTAGGGAGTTGGTGCCTATGGGACTAGGGATCGGGGCTTCAGCCTCACAGCTCTGTTCCCGGCTTCAGCTGGGGCAGGGCGCTGGGGCTCAGGACTACAGCCCAGCAGCTCCACTCCTGGTTTCAGCAGGTGTGTGTGTGGGGGGGGGGATTGGGGCTTTAGCTACAGGGGGAGCTCTGGGGCTGAAACTGGCACTCCCCTCGTAGCTCAAGCCCCGGCACCCCTGGAGCTGAAACTGGGAACAGAGCTATGGGGCTGAAGCCCCAAGCCCTGACACCCCCTGCAGAGCTGAAGCCGGGAACGGAGCCACAGTGCTCCCAAGGGTCAGAACCCCTGAGCCCCCGTCCGCCTGGAGACTGACCCTGCCCTCCCCCCTCGACCCTGCAGTCCCAACCCCCCAGTGGCTGAGGCTCAGAGCCTCGGGTCTAATGCCCCGAGGTAGTACAGTATTTGCTTTTTTTTTTTCTTTTTTCTCTGCACTACTGTCTGATTGATGACTTCCAGTTTCACAGGGTGTCCGGTTGATCGGTAAGTCCGTAACTCTGGTGTTCAGATCTTTTAGGTTCTACTGTATACATGTTCCATGTAAGTTATAGTACTGATGTAAGGTATAGACCTTTTCACAGCTTAAGGCCAAAAGAGACCATTAGGATCATCTGTTCTGACCTCCTGCATAACAGAGGCAATAGCACCTTACCCAGTAATTTCTGCATCAAGTTTTTAAATCTAGTCCAATTTCATTGTATACTGTAGGAAATTGTGTGCTGACTACATACTCTGATCTGCTTCATTATACTTAAATCTATTATTCAATTACACATGCATATTCTTACCCTGAAAAGGCCTTTTTAGAGGTTAAATTTCTTAATGTTCTTATTGTAGTTGAAGAACAAATTCCATTTGTAAAATAAAATTTACTTTTTTTTTTTAACATACCCAGGTCTTGGAAGCTCAGGAAAATATAGATCGGCAGCATGGTAAAGAGTATGATCATGATCTTAGTGAGACAGAAAAAGCTATAGTCAGAGAAATGTGCAATGTAAGTTTAATGTGCTTAATTTTGTGTTTTGTACTGAAACCTGAAACAATATATGTACCCAGGTTACTAATATTTAAAAATTGCTGACAATGTGCCTTTAAAGTTTTCATTTGAAAATGAAGCCAATTACACTCTGATTTTTCAGTAATATAATTTACTGAATTTTTATGAACTAAATAATTGTTACACTTTGGTCAGCATGTTTTGTTATAATATATAAATATATATCTACAAAGAGAGAAAGTGGTCCAGTGAATAAGACACTAGAATGGGACTCAGGAGATCTGGGTTTTATTCTCAGTTTTGTCATCAAGACTAGGATGTTAAAAGATGGCTAATCTCTGTGTGACATTGGGCAGGTATATTAACATCTTGGTGCCTCCATTTCCCCATCTATAAAATGTTAGTGATAATTACCCACCTGTACACGGAGCTTTGCGATTTATGGATAAAAACTATTTTCTAAATGATAAATATTGCTATAGTTATCCATAAAACTTCCCAATAGTTACATAATTTCATATCTAAAATGTTCATGTATTATATCTGACACAACCATTTCTTCCCAATGCACTTATGTTTTGAGTTTAAAATTTAATATTTTTGTTTAAAAATACTTTTCTTTTTTTTCCCCATCTGCTCAGCAGGGAAAAGCTAAATGTTTTTACTCCATTATTGCTTAGATATATTCTTTAAACTTTTTAAATGTTTGTTTCTCCTCAGGTTATCCCTGTGTATTCAGATGAAGAGCAAACCTTTGATTAGCTAATTATTCTTTTGTTTTAATTCTCACTAGTTTCCTAGGACTTACAGAATCATTACTTTGCTCCTGTTTTTTGGGGGGGGGAGGCGGGGTTAGGTGAAATGTTTGTCATGTGATCATTTGCCTCTGTGTTCTGGGTCAGGGTTTTCAATAGTCACTGTTGATTTTTTGGGGTTACCATAATTTTTGGGTGCTCAGTTTGGGACATCTTAAAAGGACCTGATTTTCAGAGGGTCAGCCCTTTGATATATCTCAAGTTGGGCACTCTAACTGTTGAGACCCCAAAGTCACTAGTCAAGTCTGAAAAGTTTGGTTTTATTTTTAAAAATATTTATCTACTATGTGGTTTTTCAGTTTATAAATATCTGCATCACAGAATATGAAGGCCTTATAATGTTTTCAGCACACTTTCCATCCCTTAGGATTCTCCTAACTTACACGAAGGGGCACATTCTCCCCTCAGGATGCATGTGTTTTCCACACTAATGATGGAAATTATGCCAGTTCCTCAGAAGGAAAAGACACCATATCTAACACATTCCTCTTTTTATTCACATTGGGTGTCTACATAGCATTTAAATAGATCTTTTACTTTGCGTTTGTACAGTGCTTAGTACAGTGAAACGTGTGATTTTTGATTGGCACCTATAGCCACTGTCTTATCACAAGTAACAATCATAGGTACATTTGGAGTTATTCTCTCATATTAGTTACTGTGAGCTGGCTTTCAAAAGCATGAGAACTTCTGCCCAGCTTGCTGCAACATAAATCTGAGGTGCTCCAGCGTGCTGCACGCTAACTGTCCTGGTGGACCATGCTACTGCTTATGAAGTTCCCTAGTGCTTATTGAAATACTACTGTTTATATCAAAGTATATCAGGGCTCACTAGGAAACTTCTAGCGTGCCACAGCAGTGTCCACATTGCTATTTAGTGCATGGCTTGCTGGAACACTGTAGAGATACTTTTTTCAGAGTAGCAGCCGTGTTAGTCTGTATTCGCAAAAAGAAAAGGAGTACTTGTGGCACCTTAGAGACTAACAACCTTAGAGTTACTGTGTAGCAAGCTGGGGCATATCTGCTTGTTTAGACATGCCCACACAAATGAGGTTCCATATACAATTACTTGATTGAGGGGAAATGTGCCTTTGTGGGCGCAAATGTGGGTATGTGCGGCCACTCCTGAGATGCTTGGCCCACATTGCTCTATGTCTTCGGAAAGGTGCCAGTGAAAATCCTAACTAGTACCAAACTCAATATGCTGGAATAGCTTCAAGGCTCGCATATAGGTTGCTTTGTACACGTAAGCAAAGGTGGCTGCTGGTAATGACAGATCCCATGTGGTTTCTGATTCAGATTCTGATATTAACCCCCATTCAAGTCTCCCCAGCACCTGATGAAAAGGGTTTTGAACAGAGATCTATCACCTCTCAGGTGAGGGTCCTAACCACTGAGCTATGGGATAGTCTGATGTGAGTCTCCCGCAATCTCGCCAGTTGAAGCTGTTCCACTTTGCTAAATAATTGAAGTCACTGAGCTGGAGACAGTGTGAGAATGGCTCTATATCCTGGGGATAGGGCATTCCAGTCCCCCTGCTCCAATGACTCTCTTGAAAAATAAAGAAGAATTGGGCATCTTTCACATCCTAACCACTGGGCTAAAAGTTATGAGGGAACTGCTTCTTAATCCGCCCCCCTCCTCACAATTGCTGGGTGACCAGGGAACTTTTTCAGCAAAAAGTTTGGTACCAACTACATTTGAGGGTTAGGGGGCAGCTAAGTGGGGATTTTGTGAATCCTAGTGGCACCTAAATCTGGGACTTTCGGACCTAAAGTGGTAGTGCCAGATTTAGGCACCACTGTGATTCACAATCTCCCACTCACCTGCTGCCTAACCCAGCGGGCGCCTAAGTTTTTGCAGTAAAAGTCACCTATGTTTCTGCGTCTCAGCATATGCACTGCTGCCTCGCTCTAGTGGCATCAAGACACTTAAGTCCCTTTGTGAAACTAGCCTATAGGTGTCAATTACAGTGCTATAGGTATCAGAGTAGCAGCCGTGTTAGTCTGTATTCGCAAAAAGAAAAGGAGTACTTGTGGCACCTTAGAGACTAACAAATTTATTAGAGCATAAGCTTTCGTGAGCTACAGCTCACTTCATCGGATGCATTTGGTGGAAAAAACAGAGGAGAGATTTATATACACACACACAGAGAACATGAAACAATGGGTTTATCATACACACTGTAAGGAGAGTGATCACTTAAGATAAGCCATCACCAACAGCAGGGGGGGGAAGGAGGAAAACCTTTCATGGTGACAAGCAGGTAGACTAATTCCAGCAGTTAACAAGAATATCAGAGGAACAGTGGGGGGTGGGGTGGGAGGGAGGGCGGATTTGTTCTTGCACAGACACACCCCTGGAGCCAGGACCTGGGGTATTCTATCTGCTACCCAAGATCCATAAACCTGGAAATCCTGGACGCCCCATCATCTCAGGCATTGGCACCCTGACAGCAGGATTGTCTGGCTATGTAGACTCCCTCCTCAGGCCCTTCGTTACCAGCACTCCCAGCTATCTTCGAGACACCACCGATTTCCTGAGGAAACTACAGTCCATTGGTGATCTTCCTAAAAACACCATCCTAGCCACTATGGATGTAGAAGCCCTCTACACCAACATTCCACACAAAGATGGACTACAAGCCGTCAGGAACAGTATCCCCGATACTGTCACGGCTAACCTGGTGGCAGAACTTTGTGACTTTGTCCTGACCCATAACTATTTCACATTTGGTGACAATGTATACCTTCAAATCAGCAGCACTGCGATGGGTACCTGCATGGCCCCACAGTATGCCAACATTTTTATGGCTGACTTAGAACAACGCTTCCTCAGCTCTCGTTCCCTAATGCCCCTACTCTACTTGCGCTACATTGATGACATCTTCATCATCTGGACCCATGGAAAAGAAGCTCTTGAGGAATTCCACCAGGATTTCAACAATTTCCATCCCACCATCAACCTCAGCCTGGACCAGTCCACACAAGAGATCCACTTCCTGGACACTACGGTGCTAATAAGCGATGGTCACATAAACACCACCCTATATCGGAAACCTACTGACCGCTATTCCTACCTACATGCCTCTAGCTTTCATCCAGATCATACCACTCGATCCATTGTCTACAGCCAAGCGCTACGATATAACCGCATTTGCTCCAACCCCTCAGACAGAGACAAACACCTACAAGATCTCTATCATGCATTCCTACAACTACAGTACCCACCTGCTGAAGTGAAGAAACAGATTGACAGAGCCAGAAGAGTACCCAGAAGTCACCTACTACAGGACAGGCCCAACAAAGAAAACAACAGAACGCCACTAGCCATCACCTTCAGCCCCCAACTAAAACCCCTCCAACGCATCATCAAGGATCTACAACCTATCCTGAAGGACGAGCCATCGCTCTCTCAGATCTTGGGAGACAGACCAGTCCTTGCTTACAGACAGCCCCCCAATCTGAAGCAAATACTCACCAGCAACCACACACCACACAACAGAACCACTAACCCAGGAACCTATCCTTGCAACAAAGCCCGTTGCCAACTCTGTCCACATATCTATTCAGGGGATACCATCATAGGGCCTAATCACATCAGCCACACTATCAGAGGCTCGTTCACCTGCGCATCTACCAATGTGATATATGCCATCATGTGCCAGCAATGCCCCTCTGCCATGTACATTGGCCAAACTGGACAGTCTCTACGTAAAAGAATGAATGGACACAAATCAGACGTCAAGAATTATAACATTCAAAAACCAGTTGGAGAACACTTCAATCTCTCTGGTCACTCGATCACAGACCTAAGAGTGGCTATACTTCAACAAAAAAGCTTCAAAAACAGACTCCAACGAGAGACTGCTGAATTGGAATTAATTTGCAAACTGGATACAATTAACTTAGGCTTGAATAGAGACTGGGAATGGATGAGTCATTACACAAAGTAAAACTATTTCCCCATGGTATTTCTCCCTCCCACCCCACCCCCCACTGTTCCTCTGATATTCTTGTTAACTGCTGGAATTAGTCTACCTGCTTGTCACCATGAAAGGTTTTCCTCCTTCCCCCCCCTGCTGTTGGTGATGGCTTATCTTAAGTGATCACTCTCCTTACAGTGTGTATGATAAACCCATTGTTTCATGTTCTCTGTGTGTGTGTATATAAATCTCTCCTCTGTTTTTTCCACCAAATGCATCCGATGAAGTGAGCTGTAGCTCACGAAAGCTTATGCTCTAATAAATTTGTTAGTCTCTAAGGTGCCACAAGTACTCCTTTTCTTAGTGCTATAGGTATGACACTGGTCTCTGGTTATCAACATGTTTTCCATGATCTTTACTGTTACTGTTTTGTTAGGAACAGCCTTTTTTGTTAATTCCATCCATCTCCTTCAAATCAGACATGAGCTCAGGCCACAATGTGGGACACAAAATTCAGAGGGTGAGGGGTCTGGAGTCTTGGTTTGGGCCCATCCAACTGGTCCAAAGACAAATCCCTTCACAGCCCTGTGCTTGAATTTGTACTCCCATATTTCATCTTTACTTCTGACCTTGTCTTGCTTCTATTTCTCTTTCTAATAACCAATCTTGTCCAATGATCCATTGCTTGCTTCTTGGTGGTCCACAGAGAGATGTCAAGTCATGTGTTGCTAACTGTTCTTGTTTCCTGTTTGTAAAACTTCATTAAAAGCCAACTAAGAATACACTAAATGCTTTCCTAATATTATCTTCTGTGCTAACAATTCTTGTAGTTGTGGTGCATTTATTTAATACAATCATGAATGGGAACAGAGGTGAGGAGAAGGAGCAATGTTCACATGTCGTCCACACTATGAAAAAACTTGTACATTCTCACTAAATCAGTGTGAGCCTGATCCAGCAAAAGCACTGGAGTATGTGCTTAACTTTAAGTATAGGACCACTTCTGTTGATTTCAATGGGACTACTCATATTCTTAAAGCTAAGCACTTGCTTAAACTCTTTGCAGCATTGGGGCCTGTGTGCCTGAAATTGATTTTGATGGGAGTTTTGCCTAATAAACTGTTGCATAAAGATTTCCAAACCTGGCCCTTGTTTTCAGGGCAGACATTGCTCCTGAACAGACTTCTAAGTAACAGATGGTCAAAAATGAAAATTCTGTATCTCCTTCCAGATTTATTCTTCCTTCTTCCTTTGTCTCTCTGCCTCTATTTCTGTCTATGCTGCATGTGTGTGTGTGTGTGTGTGTGTGTGTGTGTGTGTGTGTGTGTATATATATATATATATATATATATATATATATATATATATATATATATATATATATATATAATGCATACAGATATACTCAAATCCACTTTTGGTTGGATGATATAGCTGACATCTCTTTCTATCACTTGCCTTTAGGTTGTGTGGCGGAAGCTTGGAGATGCTGCAGGTTCATGTCCTGGAATTAGACAACATTTGTCAGGAAATCAGTATAAAGGACCTATGTAAAAGGACCTGAATGTCACCTTTCTCAGAAGATAGAGTTTAAATGGCCAGTGACGGATAGAGGGAACTTTCTCTATCCACAGTAACTTCTCAGCTGACAACAGGATGTCTACATGCAGTATACATGACTTCTTTGAAACAGCGGTGAAGTGGTTAAAAAAAAGTGGCTAAACTGACCTAAACTCCATAGTCTCTGACTGAGAAGTGGGTAAACTCTGTTTACTCTTGACTACACTACTGCTTTGAAAATTGGCACAGCTTCTTCATAAAAGTCTTTCAGACAACAGTTATGTACCCTAGAGTCCTGGCACTGTCATTTCAGTATACTGTATAGTTAAACTCTGCCTCTTAGCCATCGCATTTTCATTCAAAACTACACACGCAGAATGAAAAGATCTGAATGCTTCTTATTTAAAACATAATTGGTATTCTTCAGGAGATACACAAAAATGTTTTTTTAAAAAGATAGTTATGGTGAACGTTCATTGAGTCTGAATGAATTTTCCATTAGGTTTAGCAGGAGTTTTTCACCAGAGTGGAGAGACACCAAAAAACTGTGCCTTGAGTCATCACAGTTACAGGAAAGTCAGTTACTTGGTAGCTCACACTTCAGTCAACAGTATTAGTTAATGGTGCTTAGGCAATTTGCAGCTGAAATTATTTTTTTTTAGAATACTTGCATTTTGAGGTGCTAAAAGACCATAAAATCTCCTAACCAGCCAGTAGTGTAGCAAAAACTACAGTACATGTAGCAAAACACAATTTCTTTCTAAATGAAAGTGAAGATAGGCTTTTTTCATTCTCTTTGGTGCATGCCTCCTGGAAACATACATAATGGGCAGCACCCTGTGAATAGAACACTGAGGTAACAATATTTAAGACCTCAAACCAAAACCACCATCAGAGTTCTTTTCTGAGAGCATTTTCCAATTGCCAAGCTAATTTCTACCATTTAGTTTAGAGACATGCTGTTTTATTTAGGAAAAATATGAATCTAAAAAATTGCACTGCATTTATGAAAAGCTTTCCTTGCCTACTGTAATGTTCTTTCAAATAAAACTTTTATTCTTCTCAAAGCATGTCTTTAATTTATTCTGAGGCTAAAAGCTCTTGTTCAGATTGCCTGAGTTTTGACCAGGAGGTGCCCTAGATGTGCTTAGTTTAATTTTTTTTGTGTGTATAACATTAGACTGTGTGTATTGAAATGCTATGATAGGTATTTCGTGTATATCTAAATGCAACAAATACTTTCTTGTATGAATGTGCGACAGGCTTGTGACTGAATGCTGTTGCTTAACTTTTTACCATAGCTGAGCATCAAAAAATAGGAATGCAACAATTCCCAGGTTTTGGGTTTGTTCTTGATTACTAAAATTTGATTCAAAGGTGATATTCTCTGTTTTTTGTGGGCTTGTTATATGTTGTATTACTGGTTTGTTAGAAGTGGAATGTAGTTGGGCTGCTATGCAACCTTTTTTATATGGTAGTGTAAAATCAGCTTCCTGTCTTCAGAAAACTGTTATGGATTAATTTGTGGCAGTAATTATATCTGTTCTGTCATTTTATTTGGTACCGTTCAACATATTTGTAAGGCCTCCAATCCAGCATTCCTTCCTCAGGCACAACTCTTGTTGATTTCTTTTCCTTGAGTGAGGACTGCAGAATCTGGTTTTTAATTTTGAAACATGGCATATTTAAAATAGTTCTTATATATAAAAAAATGCTTGTTACATTTCCATATTTTTCTCTCAAGCAGTTTTATCATTAAACTTAAATTGTTGTATTCCTATAACATGGGAGGGGAGGGGAGTAAAACAGTAGTATTTACCTGCAGGGGCTAATTCAAGGGACACTGGTCTTTTGACGTTACACTTGTGTAAATTTTGATACTGTATTAAAACTATTTTTTTACAGTTCTGCATACAACTGGATATCAAGTATCTGTGTTCATTTTAGCAATGGTAATAAATTATTTAATCCCATAATTGTTTGCTTTCTTTTAATGATGCATTTCATGAGATATGTGAACTGATGCCAAAAGCAAATTCTATTCACTGAGAGATCTAGTCTAAATACTTCTTGTATAGTAGTTACATTAATGCTCAAAAATACATAATCTAGCTCTCTCTCCCACCGCAGTCACTGGAAGAACTGGATGCTCAAAAATAGAAATTCTTGCCCCTTAACTTGTCTTGACTACTCCCTACTGCTTAGATTCTGCTGCTTAAACACACTGGGCTAGATCCTACTGTGTGGTGCTGTTGGTTTATGTCAGGTAGCTGGTACAGAACAATTTATCATTTTGATATAGCTGGGCATGGGAGGATCATCTCAATGTAGGGATAATTGCTTGTGATGTAGAGCCAACATGGTGGCTTCTACTCCATCCACTCCTTCCTGCTGGTGGCATATAGGGAGCAGCCATGAGAAACAGGAACTAGCCAAGGATTCTTTATGGGATATTGAGCCCACTCTGCCCTGTTGGTCCATGGGTTCCATTTGCAAATGGCTTAATTTAAAGCAGCCTTGTTGTGCATGAGTTCAGATTGGTATACAGCTGGTCAAGAATGAAAGGAGCCCAGGGTTACTTCTGAGACTATTTCAGGAGTCTTTGGCCATAACTGAGGATTGAAATCACTATCTTTGGGCAAAGGTCTTGTGAGATTGTGTTAGTGCTTCTGAATAGGAATTGGGTTTTTTTGTTAAACAGTCACTTCCTATTGAGAAAAGAAAACTACTGTGGCTAAATTCTTTTTCATTGTAATAAGCACTCGCTCAGAAATGTTTCTGAACAGAAAGAAAAATACTTCATAGATTTTGCCCTGGATTTTAGGTTCTTTATTGCTCATCACTATCTTTTGGCTATTGCCCTAAATCCCATAATATACATTGGTCAACAAAGAAGAAAATTAGGAGGAAAATAGCATAATTCAGAATGTAAAACTGAAAGGCTTCAACTTCTTCCCTTTATGAAAGAACTTATCAGAGTCACCATCTTCCATCTACATATCTATGCTGAGGTCCAGAAGGAGCAACATCTTACTACTTGTGTGTAGTGAAACTAATAGAATTTTAAGAGCAGTTATTCTATCCTAATCTCTAATCTGAGAGACTTCAACATATATTTTGGGAATCATTTAGCCTTTAACTGTGCTTGACTATGTAAAAAATGACCTTAACTGAAGTAATATTCTCCTTATATGTATGCAGTGTCCTATCTGCTGACTTCAGTTCCAAAAGGAGTTTTTGCTGCTTTTTACTCCTATTACCACTTCAGGGTCAAGTGCAAATTCTGTTCTTTCTTGTTAGCAAACAATGCTATTGTTAGTGAGGTTCCAACAGTTGCACCTGATACTAATTTATTATTAAAACAAGTCAGAGAGGTAAAATAACTTGTCCAAGGTCACCAAGCAATGAGTGGTAGAGTCAGAAATAGAGTACAGTTCTCCTGTGTCAATGCAGCCCATTTAAACAGGCTAAAAACTGGCTAACTGATAGATTCCAAAAACTAATTGTAAATGGAGAATTATTACCTATTAGGGGTGTTTCTAGTGGAATCCCACAGGGATCTGTTCTTGGCCAAATGCTATTTAATAACTTTATGAATGAGCTGGGAGAAAATTTGCATATGACACCAAAAGTGGCAGAATGGTAAATAATGGATGGGAACAGGTCAGTTTTACAGACCGACCTGGTTCGCTTGGTAAAATGGGTTCATTTGAACAATGTGTGTTACTACAGTCAAATGCAAAGTCACATATCTAGGAACAAAGAATGTAGGTCACGCTGATAAGTTGGCTGACTATTCTGGAAAGCAGTGACTCTGAAAAGGATTTAAGGATTATGATAATTTACCAATTGAACATGAGCTCCTATGCAAGGGTGTAGCTAAGCAGGTGAATGCAATCCTTGGATGTATAAATGTGGGGGGAGGTGATAACAAGCAGGAGTAAAAAGGAGGGGGTATTAGCATACAGCATTAGTGAGACCATTACTGGAATCCTGGGTCTAGTTCTGGTGCCCACACTTCAAAAATAATGTTAACAAATTGGAAAAGGTTCAGAGAAGTGCTACAAGAATGATTGATCTGATGTCCAGAAATCATGTTTTCTTGTGAGATACTAAAGAAGATCAAGCTACTTAGTTAATCCAAGAAATGATTAAGAGGTGATTTGATCACATTATCAAGAATTTACATGGGGAAGAGATGCAATTCTTGGTTGCATAAGCAAAGGACAATATCATGGAGGAGTAGAAGGCAGCTCTTTAATCTCACAGAAAAAGGTTTAATAAGGTGCACTGGTTGGAAGTTGAAGCTAGACAAATTCAGACTAGAAATAAGAGACACAGTTTTAACTGTGAAAGTAATTAGCCACTGGAACAACTTGCCTAAGGATGCAGTGGAATTTCCATCACTTGAAGGTTTTAAATAAAGGCAGGATATCTCTAAAATATATGCTATAGCTCAAACTGAAAATGTGGGCTTGATGCAAAAATGACTTGATGAGATTGTATGGCCTGTGTTCTGCAGGAGGTCATACTAGGTGATCGCAATGGTCCCTGCTGGCCTTAAATTAACTTGAGTCCACTTTCAGTGTCCCATTGAAAGCACAGGTGAGACTGAGGTTATAATCTGAAGACAATAGTGTTACACAAGTGTAACCAAAGATCTTAATATGACCTACAGCAGTGATGGGCAACTTGCGGCCCGCAGGATGCACGTAGCCCATCAGGGTAATCTGCTGGCAGGCCACGAGACAGTTTGTTTACATTGACCATCTGCAGGCACGGCTGCCCGCAGCTCCCAGTGGCCGCAGTTCACCATTACCGGCCAATGGGATCTGTGGGAAGCTGCGGGAACTGCGGCCTCTGGGATCTGTGGGTGACGTGCCTGCGGATGGTCGATGTAAACAAACTGTCTCATGGCCCGCCAGCAGATTACCCTGATGGGCCACGTGAAGACCATGGGCCACTGGTTGCCCACCACTGACCTACGGAGACAGAAGCTCTATGACTCATGATAATTCACAAAAGAAAAACCTCTCATGCAGTAACAATAACAATATTCTCCAAATTTCATAAAACTCCAAAACCTTCTTTTTCTGTAGTGCTGAGCAACTGCCTACATACAGAAGTCCAACAAACTAAGTCTCCTCAAAGTTATGGATTCCTTGGCTTTAGTATCAGGATATACATTGATAAATCACCTAAACATCCACATTAATCTAAAAGAGACAAAGTGGGTGAGCTAAGGTTGTGATATGTGAAAAAATATGCTCAGGGAGACCAGTTACCTACAAAACAGAGCAGAAAATACATCTTCTAGGCATATTTCTGCAAGGTCCAACCTTAAAAACTATTATACAGGCTCAGGTGAAACATTCAGCTAAGGATATATAGGCCATGACCTGTCTGAAGCCACTGCTGGGAATGCCCCTAATAACTTTTAAAGACTCACCCACAAAGAAGGAGCTACTCCTATTGCTTGTAGAGAGCTGAGAATCTAAAAGTAAGTCCACTAAACTCAGCAGGAACTAGGCCTGGCTCTATACATAATGAGGTGTATCTATTTATGTCAACTATAGAATCATAGAACCACAGACGAATAGGGTTGGAAGAGACCTCAGGAGGTCATCTAGTCTAGCCTCCTGCTCAAAGCAGGACCAACACCAACTAAATCATCCCAGCCATGACTTTGTCAAGCTGGTCCTTCAAAACCTCTAAGGATGGAGATTCCACCACCTCCCTAGGTAACCCATTCCAGTGTTTCACCACCCTCCTAGTGAAATAGTGTTTCCTAATATCCAACCCAGACCTCCCCCACTGCAACTTGACACCATTGCTACTTGTTCTGTCATCTGCCACCACTGAGAACAGCCGAGCTCCATCCTCTTTGGAACCCCTCTTCAGGTAGTTGAAGGCTGATATCAAATTCTCCTCTGCAGACTAAACAAGCCCAGTTCCCTCAGCCTCTCCTCATAAGTCATGTGCCCCAGCCCCCTGATTATTTTCGTTGCCCTCCACTGGACTCTCTCCAATTTGTCCCCATCTTTTCTGTATTGGGGGGCCCAAAACTGAATGCAATACTCCAGATGTGGCCTCACCAGTGCTGAATACAGGGAAATAATCAATTTCTTCAATCTGCTGGCAATGCTACAGCTAATGCAGCCCCAGGACACACTGCGCACTCATAGCCAGCTTCTCATCCACTGTAAACCCCAGGTCCTTTTCTGCAGAACTACTGCTTAGCCAGTTGGTCCCCAGCCTGTAGTGGTGCATGGGATTCTTCCGTCCTAAGTGCAGGACTCTGCACTTATCCTTGTTGAACCTCATCAGATTTCTTTTGGCCCAATCCTCCAATTTGTCTAGGTCACTCTGGACCCTATCCCTATCCTCCAGCTTATCTACCTCTCCCCACAGTTTAGTGTCATCTGCGAACTTGCTGAGGTTGCAATCCATCCCATCATCCAGATCATTAATAAAGATGTTGAACAAAACCGGCCCCAGGACCAACCCCTGGGGTACTCCGCTTGATACTGGCTGCCAACTAGACATCGAGCCGTTGATCACTACCTGTTCAGCCTGAAAATCTAGCCAGTTTTCTATTCACCTTATAGTCCATTCATCCAGTCCATACTTTTTTAACTTGCTGGCAAGAATACTGTGGGAGACCATATCAAAAGCTTTGCTAAGGTCAAGATATATCATGTCCATTGGTTTCCCCATATCCACTGAGCCAGTTATCTCATCATAGAAGGCAATCAGGTTGGTAAGGCATGACTTGCCCTTGGTGAATCCATGTTGACTGTTCCTGATCACCTTCCTCTCCGCCAAATACTTCAAAATGGTTTCCTTGAGGACCTGCTCCATGATTTTTCCAGGGACTGAGGTGAGGCTGACCATCCTGTAGTTCCCCAGGTTCTCCTTCTTCCCTTTTTTAAAGATGGGCACTATATTTGCCTTTTTCCAATCATCTGGGATCTTCCCCGATCGCCACAAGTTTTCAGAGATAATGGCCAATGGCTCTGCAATCATATCAGGCAGTTCCCTCAGCACCCTTGGATGCATGAGATCTGGACCCATAGATTTGTGCATGTCCAGCTTTTCTAAATAGTCCTTCACCTGTTCTTTCACCACTGTGGACTGCTCACCTCTTCCCCATACTATGTTGCCCAGGAGAGCAGTTGGGAGCTAACCTTGTCTGTGAAGACCAATACATGCCTGATGAAGCATATTTGCTATGCCTTGCCATTTTTTTAAAATACAGTGTTTCTCAACAAGTATGATGGCCCACAAGGAGGTGGCTGCTGGGTTGGGTCAAAATCTCTTTCCTTACCAAAAGTTCAGCCTGTTAAGTAACAGAGAGATCCCGGGACCAGGAGGACAGAAAGGGAAGATCCACACCATCCTCCTACTGTGGCTAATCTCTCTCTATGTCCCCCCCCCCCATGTCTTTTAAAGGACACTCTTCTGGGGGGTGGGAATGTTTCAGTTTCTTGATGATTTGTTTGTGTCCTGGAAACATCATAATATGACTGACACTTTCACAAAAGGAAGAGACATTGAATGAATCACAATGGTCCACCAAGCACTGGGTTCAATTAACCATGGAAATACTTAAGGAATCAGTTTTGTTAATCACTGCACCTGCCTAGCTGCCATTCATTGGGAGTTACCCAGGCACATTCATGACTGTCATACCCCTCTGAAAGTTGGCCTTACTTTTGCAAGTTTCACTCAGCATGGAGCTGACTTTATAAACTCCAATATGTCCCTAAACACAGAAACAAGAACAAATAAAGTTTCATAAAATTTAACAGAAATAGAAATATTTTTGTAAATTTTTAAAAACAAATTCACTGAAAATAGACTCTGCCTGATGTTGGAAAATCTTACCAGAGCCATCCTCATTTCGGTGAGCTGTTTCCTGCCCTGCAGTGGGGCTGCTTGGGTGCTTAAAAACTATGTGCAAAAGGAAAGGTTTGCAGGATCAAATCAGATTCACTTTGTACATTTAAATATCCCCTGGTGCCTGAGAGCTAAGTGGCTAGAGAAAATGGCCTTCCTCTTTTCCAAAAGAAATACACTGAGATTGCATGGTAGGAAGATAACAATCTGTTCCTGCCATGCCATAAAACCAGCATGAGTGGAAAGCCAGTGAATTGATGGGCCTGGATAAAGAGCCAAGCAGTGACCCTCATGTGACGAGTTGGGTCATAGAGACCCTCTTGGGACTGCCACCTGATGTGCTCAGACTATCTCTGAGCCTGTTTTCCCTGGCAGCTTGGGACTTCAGAACCCTGCCTTGTTCAGCCAGTCTGCTCCAACACCAGTCTGCTCCAACACAGACTCAGGGTCTGAACCACATCCCTCAAAAACTGCAGACTTAACTGAAAATGGCTTAGAAAGTGCTTCTGTCTCTAGCACCCAGATACCCAGTTCCCAATGGGATCCAAACCACAAATAAATCTGTTTTACTCTATATAAATCTTATATAGGGTAAACTCATAAATTTTCCGCCCCCTATAATACTGGTAGATATGCTTCCCCAAGTATTAATTACTTACTCTGGGTCAATTAATAAGCAAAACTGATTTTATTAAATATAAAAGTAGGATTTAAGTGGTTCCAAGTAATAACAGACAGAACAAAGTAAGTTACCAAGCAAAATAAAATAAAACATGCAAGTCTAAGCCTAATACAGTAGGAAATTGAATACAGATAAAATCTCACCCTCAGAGCTGTTCCAATAAGCTTCTTTCACAGACTGGACTCCTTCCTAGTCTGGGCCCAATCCTTTCCCCTGGTACATTTCTTGTTAATCCAGGTGGTAGCTAGGGAATTTCTCATGACTGCTGTCCCCCTTGTTCTGTTCCACCCCCTTTTATAGCTTTGGCACAAGGCAGGAATGCTTTGTCTCTTTGGGTCCCCACTCCTCCTTCTAAATGGAAAAGCACCAGTTTTAAGATGGATTCCAGTACCAGGTGACATGGTCACATGTCCTGTGAGACCCCCCAAGCCTTCAATCTTCCTGGGCTGATTGACAGAAAGGCTTGCAAGTAAACAGAGTCATCTACAGTCAATTGTCCTGGTTACTGGGAGCAATCAAGATTCCAAACCACCATTAATGGCCCACAATTTGCATAATTACAATAAGACCTCAGAATTATATTTCATAATTCTAGTTTCATATACAATAATGATACATTTATACAAATAGGATGACCACAGTCAGTAGATTATAAGCTTTGTAATGATACCTTACAAGAGACCTTTTGCATGAAGCATATTCCAGTTATATTATATTGACACGTTAGCATATTTTCATAAAATCATATGGAGTGCAATGTCACACCTCAGAGTCAGCCAGTGTTCTCTTTGCTGTTCCCTAGTGGCCTGAGTAGCCTGACAAAAGAATAATGAATAAACCATTGGTGTGTCGGATGCTTGTTTGCCCTCAGGGTCTCAGCATGTGGAAGTGTCTCTTCCTATATGACTGTTCAGTGACTAACACAGTGACAATATATTCCCATGACATTCTGGTGTCTGGGCAGAAATAATAAAGGACTCCACATTTCTAGGAGATGAGATGAAAAGCAGGAATCCTTTCAGACCTTGCTGCAAACTGAGTCAGTCCCAAGTTACCAAATGATTTGACCAATCATCGTCACCTTCATCCCTTCATCACTATGGACAGGCAGGCCAAGAGTGGGCAATTGCCTCCCGTTCATTCTTTAACAATTAAATCCCCTGCCTGGAAGCAAGGAGTTAGTTGCTTTTATAAAAAGAAAAGGAGTACTTGTGGCACCTTAGAGACTAACAAATTTATTAGAGCATAAGCTTTCGTGAGCTACAGCTCACTTCATCGGATGCATTTGGTGGAAAAAACAGAGGAGAGATTTATATACACACACACAGAGAACATGAAACAATGGGTTTATCATACACACTGTAAGGAGAGTGATCACTTAAGATAAGCCATCACCAGCAGCAGGGGGGGGAAAGGAGGAAAACCTTTCATGGTGACAAGCAAGGTAGGCTAATTCCAGCAGTTAACAAGAATATCAGAGGAACAGTGGGGGGGGGGGGTGGGAGGGAGAAATACCATGGGGAAATAGAAAAGGAGTACTTGTGGCACCTTAGAGACTAACAAATTTATTAGAGCATAAGCTTTCGTGAGCTACAGCTCACTTCATCGGATGCAAGCTGTAGCTCACGAAAGCTTATGCTCTAATAAATTTGTTAGTCTCTAAGGTGCCACAAGTACTCCTTTTCTTTTTGCGAATACAGACTAACACGGCTGCTACTCTGAAACATGGGGAAATAGTTTTACTTTGTGTAATGACTCATCCATTCCCAGTCTCTATTCAAGCCTAAGTTAATTGTATCCAGTTTGCAAATTAATTCCAATTCAGCAGTCTTTCGTTGGAGTCTGTTTTTGAAGCTTTTTTGTTGTAGTATAGCCACTCTTAGGTCTGTGATCGAGTGACCAGAGAGATTGAAGTGTTCTCCAACTAGTTTTTGAATGTTATAATTCTTGACGTCTGATTTGTGTCCATTCATTCTTTTGCGTAGAGACTGTCCAGTTTGGCCAATGTACATGGCAGAGGGGCATTGCTGGCACATGATGGCATATATCACATTGGTAGATGCGCAGGTGAACGAGCCTCTGATTGTGTGGCTGATGTGATTAGGCCCTATGATGGTATCCCCTGAATAGATATGTGGACAGAGTTGGCAACGGGCTTTGTTGCAAGGATAGGTTCCTGGGTTAGTGGTTCTGTTGTGTGGTGTGTGGTTGCTGGTGAGTATTTGCTTCAGATTGGGGGGCTGTCTGTAAGCAAGGACTGGTCTGTCTCCCAAGATCTGTGAGAGTGATGGGTCGTCCTTCAGGATAGGTTGTAGATCCTTGATGATGCGTTGGAGAGGTTTTAGTTGGGGGCTGAAGGTGATGGCTAGTGGCGTTCTGTTGTTTTCTTTGTTGGGCCTGTCCTGTAGTAGGTGACTTCTGGGTACTCTTCTGGCTCTGTCAATCTGTTTCTTCACTTCAGCAGGTGGGTATTGTAGTTGTAGGAATGCATGATAGAGATCTTGTAGGTGTTTGTCTCTGTCTGAGGGGTTGGAGCAAATGCGGTTATATCGTAGCGCTTGGCTGGAGACAATGGATCGAGTGGTATGATCTGGATGAAAGCTAGAGGCATGTAGGTAGGAATAGCGGTCAGTAGGTTTCCGATATAGGGTGGTGTTTATGTGACCATCGCTTATTTCCATCCCACCATCAACCTCAGCCTGAACCAGTCCACACAAGAGATCCACTTCCTGGACACTACGGTGCTAATAAGCGATGGTCACATAAACACCACCCTATATCGGAAACCTACTGACTGTGTACTTGGGATCTCCCTGCATTATGCACAACAAGGACTCTGTTTACTATTCATAAATTGGATTTCAATAGTTTTTGATTTAAGTGTTTACCCTATGTTAATTTTGTGGATGACAATGACATCTTCAAATTATAAGAAATGCAAGTATGAAGAAGAAAAAATGAAGTTTTAAGCCAGAATGGGAGACAGCTTTTGCATTCACTGTTAAAGGTGGCAGACCCCTGTGTCTTATCTGCAATGGATCACTCTCTCACTACAAAGTGAGCAACTTGAAACGAATCACAATAACTTTTCATCTAAACAGCTTCCTGAATTAGAATTAAGGCAAAACAAGCTAACCACATTAAAATTACACCTAAACAGTCTATAATGACTACTTTTGGCATTCAGAAAGGAAGCTGATACAATGACAGAAGCTAGTTTTTTTATGTCATGGAATGTTGTTTGTGCTAAACATCCATATTGGAAAGGAGAATTTGTGAAGAAGAATATTGCAGAAATGGGTGCAATTTTAAAGTGAAGTAACACAAAACTTCAGCGACTAATAAAGCACATTCCAATTTCGTGCCACACTGCAGAGAGGTGGATCTCCCAGATCAGTGCTGATGTTACAAGCAAGATGCAATATGATCTGAAGAATTCTCTAGCATTCAGCCTCGCTGTCTATTAATCCACAGATAAACAAGATAAACCACAACGAGCTGTATTTTTTCTCTATGTTTCCATGGATGTAAACGTGAAAGAAGAAATGTTGGAGTTACTGGCGTGAAAAGAAACAACTTGCCATGTTGACATAATGAATGAATTTGACAAAGCATTGACAAATGCAGATGTACCACTGGATAAACTTGTCAGTGTTGCAATGGATGGAGCAATTGCAATGGTGAGGGAAAAGGTAGGCCTTATTGGACTCTTGAAAAGCAATCCCAGATTTCCAGAGTTTCTCCCTGTTCATTGTATCATCCATCATGAGCACCTCAGAAGGAGTTACAAAAACGGTCCTATAAATTGTCAATTTCATCCACTCAAATGGGAAGACTCATTGACTGTTCAAAAATTTCATTGAAGATCTAGATCTTGAAGACAAACCTAACGACATCTCTTTCTACTGTGTTGTGAGTTGGTTATCAACCAGCAATATCTTAAATAGATTTGTGGAACTATTGGAGCCTAGCAATGCTTTCCTTGAAGAAAAGGAGAAGCCCTAGCCACAACTTAAAGATGTGCAATGAATGCAGGATCTGATGTTTTTCACTGATCTTATGCAGCAGCTGCAAACTCTCAACTTGGCACTCCAAGGGAAGGATAAGATTATTTCTTACCTTACACAGTCTTCAGCTTCCAGAAAAAGTTAAAGCTTCTGCAAAGAGGCAATGTCAAGAATAGGGTTAACACATTCCCTGAAATTGAAGTAGAAGATCACAAACTCAGGAAATACAGAGGTAAATTACAAGGACTGCTTGATGACTTTCAGGCTAGGTTTGAAAACTTGCAGAAGCTGAGATCCTGCTTTGCCTTTCCTGTAAACCCATTCATCGTTGATGTGCTCAATGAGAGCAGTCCAATTCCCAAAACCATGAGTACAGAAATATCTACTGTAGAAATGGAACTATTGGATCTAAAGATGATGCATAAATCACAGCCTACAACTGAGTTCTGGAAGCAAGTGCCAGGAATGAAGTATCCTCAACTCAAGAAGACTAGTGTGTGACTCATTTCAATTTTCTGCACAACATACTGCTGTGAATCACTCTACTCTGTGATGAAGTTCATAAAATAGAAACATCGTGCATTCCTTACAAATCAACATCTCCTCTGTACCACCTTGACAACATATCAATGAGATTTCCAAAGATTTATGACCAGGCTGGAGACCCACAAAGCCTCTAGCACTAGCAGTCATTAGCTTTGATACAATAAGTAGGATGTTACTGTTTTAAAAAATTCATGTGTAAAGGTTGTGTGTGTTTTGCGGCTCTCAAACTTCTGAAGATTATCAGTTGTGACTCAAAGGGTCAGTAAATTAGGTCACCCTGTCAGGTTCTTATTCAGTGCAGTTGCCTTGATATTTTGGCTCCGGTGAAGATGTTGAAGTAAATGGTTAAATAATGTATTTAGAAGTCTTCAGACAACTAGGAAAATGTGAGAAAAAAAGCACATCACTGGAAACCTCACACTAAATGGTATGAAAAAAGGGGACTGTATGAAAAGAGGGACAGATACAATCATTACTAGATGCATTACTGCAGATGATTAAAAAAGAGACTAATGATTCTTCCTTAATCTTTATGTCAGTTGCAATATAATTTCTTTTCTAAATTTGTTACCTGTGGCTAGAGCAATGGGAGGGTCCTGAGAGAAAGACTTATCCAGAGAGATTAAAAGAGATAAATACCTGTAACTTGTCTAAGAGGAAGTGGGGAAGGTGATGTAATTTATGTTGATGTCTGCTTAATGGACTATGTGAAATAAGGTTGCTGGTTTGCAGGACCTCAATCCTTACCCCAGTGCATTAGGTCAAGATTTTCAAAGGTGACTAGTGATTAGGGTGTTTCAGTTTTCAGGTGTCCATACAGAGACACCTTAAAAGGCCTGATTTCCAGAAAGCGGTTATCCAAAAATCAAGCTCCTTTAAGGTGTCTGTAGCTGAGCACCCAAAAAGTGAGGCTTTCAAACTCACTCATCGCTTTGGAAGATCTTGACCGGGGCCCCCCATCATAAAACAGGCATCATGTTCTCAGTAGAGAAGCCAACTAATGAATGGGTGAAGAAGCTAAACAATTCTTTCAACTATGGAAGTGGCCCAGCAGATTAAGATGAGGCTCACAGGGAGGATGGTGTGAGGATGCTTGAACTCTGCTGTACCTCATTAGAGCAGAGCTGTCAATCTGTTCCCTTTCATTGGCACTAAGCTTCACAATAATAGAAGCAAATATACTCTAAAGAGACTCTAAATTAGCAAAAAAACAACAAAACAAATAACCTCCCCCCACAAACAACCAGAACAAGTAGTTTGTAGAAATGCTGCATATGCCTGATGAAGATTAACAGAGCACCACAGAGCATAGCCAAAGCAGCCTTGAAAAGCCAAGGAAAAGTGTAGCAGAAAATGTTACCATGGGAACAGTTCCTGTACTCTAGCTAAGAAAATGGACCAATAATATAACTGGTAACAGGTCTCACTCTCTGCAACCAAACTACAAACAACTGAAAACTAAAAAGCAAGCCAGATAGAAAGGAGAAGCAAATCAGCTAAACTGTGAAATTAATTTGGAATTGGAGCCCCCTTCCATGTTCACATACATCTCTCCACCCTCAAAAATGCTTAGAAAAAATCATTTTAATTACAGCATATACAGCCAATACAAACCCCACATACTGTATTAATTCAGCCAGCCTGTTTTTCTGATTCTCTTCATGAAAATTTTAACCCAGATCAACTGTATTCAGGAGGGAGTCTTAATAATTGCTCCATCTAGCTGAGTCAAAACAAACTAGGACAAGGACACAATTAACATTTTATTTGACGTTATCTATAAAATAGCAATATTGGGTGGACTTTACAGTCACACATACTGCATTTCTTGGAAAAAATGTTTGTTGTTGTAATATTGTAAATTAATTAGAACCTTAGGCCAGGATTCAGGAAGGGCAATTAAGCACATGCTTAACTTTAAGCACATGCTTAAGTGCTGTCCTGAGTAGCGATTTTGTCTTGAATCAGAGCCTATATAAATTGTGAAACAAATTTTAAACCAGTATTTTATTCTTACATTTTGAAGAGGCTATCTCATCATGCATTAATATTTTAATAAAATGTTCTCTTCTCTCACATCATTTTCAGATTTTGATATTCTCCTGTTTTTACAACCTGGTTTGCATAGAGATTTTACTCTGTGCAATTTCCCTTAGTTTCTAATTACAGATACTAGAATTTTCTACTCAGACATTTTGGACTTTGTCTGTGTGAAATATGGTTCTATTGTTTCTTTCTCTAATTGTTGGGTTGGGGGGAGGAGGCATAGCTCAGTGGTTTGAGCATTGGCCTGCTAAACCCAGGGTTGTATGCTCAATCCTTGAGGGGGCCATCTAGGGATCTGGGGTAAAAATTGGGGATTGGTCCTGCTTTGAGGAGGGGGTTGGACTAGATGACCTCCTGAGGTCCCTTCCAACCCTGATATTCTATGATTCTACCAAACATACAAGGGGGGAAATTTTTACCCCTTCCCCCCTCATTGCATTCAACCATACAACCAATCTACACTCGGAAAACTTCAGAGGAAATTAGAGGGAAGAACTGTAAGTAGGTTCAGAACAAAGAACAGAGGAAGGATTTTCCCTGCAGACAGGGAGGATATAATATTTCCATTTTCACAGATGGGAAAACGGAGACACAAAGTGGCAAAGGCCAACATTTTTCCAATCTGGCAGCCTAACTTCAGGCATCTAATTCCATATTTAACAACCTAAGTGACATGATTTCCAAAGGTGCTGAACACCTACCATTCCCATTGGGTCTGATGCCACAATGTGATGAGAAGTTGAGATGCTCAGACGCTTACAGGAAGCTCTTGGAATATTGCAGAATAAGACCCAGTGATTTCAGCTTTAGGCAGCCAAGTATAAATTCTTCACAGGGAGGCGTTTTTGTTTTGCCTGTTACTTGTGGGTCAGTAAGTGACATACAGAGCTGGTAGTGATGCCTATAATTAAGGTTTCAGAGTAGCAGTCGTGTTAGTCTGTATTCGCAAAAAGAAAAGGACTACTTGTGGCACCTTAGAGACTAACAAATTTATTAGAGTATAAGCTTTTGTGAGCTACAGCTCACTTCCGATGATGCATCCGATGAAGTGAGCTGTAGCTCACGAAAGCTTATGCTCTAATAAATTTGTTAGTCTCTAAGGTGCCACAAGTACTCCTTTTCTTTTTGCCTATAATTAAGGTTACCCAATACTTCTCATTATAAGAGCTATGGTGGGTGTCTGCCTCATATAGAATTATTTCTGAAGTTCTCAGCCAAAATGGTTCAGTTGTTTCCAAGGACAAGGTTGGGGGGGAAAAACACTGTTGCCCAGGTTAAAAAAATGTAGCATCAGTGAAGCATTTGGTCAGCTTCTTGAGAAAGGACTGTTCTGAGTAAGTGCCCCATCAAGAAACACTTAACTGACAGTGGACCTTGGGAGACTCCAATCCACAACTGAGGAGCTTTCCAGGGATGTTCAAGATAGGATGTGAGCAATGGCTGCTGCCTGCAAACTGAGTCATGCATGGATATGTGACTTGCCCATGTGACTCCAAACTCCATCTTGCTGCTGTTATTTTCCACAGTAAGAACAAAGGGGTTTCCTTCCACAGGGCAGAGGATATAAAAAGCACTGGAAACCCCTCCATTTTGTCTTCAATCCTGCTTCTTACCATTGGAGGAACCTTGCTACAAACTGAAGCTCTGAATGATCCATCCAAGCTGTGGATGTACTCCAAAGACTTGATTTGAAACTGCAGTTTATTCCATCACTACTACAAGCCTGAACCAAGAACTTTGCCATTACTGTATGTAATTGATTCAATTTAACCAATTTTAGCTCTCATCTATATTTCTTTCTTTTTATGAATAAACCTTTAGATTTTAGATTCTAAAGGATTGGCAACAGCATGATTTGTGGGTAAGATCTGATTTGTATATTGACCTGGGTCTGAGGCTTGGTCCTTTGGGATCAGGAGAACCTTTTTTCTTTTACTGGGGTATTGGTTTTCATAACCATTCATCCCCATAAGAAGTGGGTGCTGGTGGTGATATTGGGAAACTGGAGTGTCTAAGGGAATTGCTTGTATGACTTCTGGTTAGCCAGTGGGGTGAGACTGAAGTTCACTTTGTCTGGCTGGTTTGGTGTGCCTTAGAAGTGAAAGAAACCCAGCCTTAGGCTGTGACTGCCCTGCTCTAAGCAATTTGTCCTGAATTGATACTCTCAGTAGTGTCCCCCCCCAGGAGCCTGCTTCATTGCACCTGCTATCAGGACCATGCCTTTTGTCATGCCCAAATTTGTCCAACTTAGAAGCCTCTGAAAAAAATCTCAGCTCTTATATGCTCAGTAGAGACTTGTTAGAGTTTCTCCTGTGCTCTCAATGTTTCCCGTACTGGTGGCCAGGCAGTGAAAAGGACCAGCCTTATTGGAATTCAGATAGGAGACAGAAACTAAAGGGAGAATAGAGCCAGAGGGAGAGAAGGATTTGAGGAGTGGTTTGGGGAGAGGTCAGCAGAAGGGCAGGGGAAATGATTCGAAGGAGGGATAGGAGCAGAGAGGGATGGAGACAACAGCCAGGTAGGGTGGAATCAGAGAGCAGTTCTAGGTGGATCTGATTTATGTTGATGCCAGACTGTGAAGCGCTTGAGTTCTAGAAAGGAAAGACTTTTCAGTGATACCTAGTTATGAGTTAGGAAAGATTACAAAACCAGACCCAGGGCCCTCGAGAGGACCAGAAGTCTGTTGGATTGGGAGTTATCTCCTGTTGTGGAATTGGTTATTCAAGAACTTCCTTACAGAGGAGAGGTGAACTTGAAGATCATCTCCCCTACTGAGTAGAGGCCCACAAATGATTTTTAAAAGGGGGGTGACAGGACTTATGAGTGTGGGAATAGGTGATGGAGAGCTCAGTGCTTCCATCCCATACAGCTAGGGGGTGTTGAGTATCCTTCCGTGGGATGCTATTGCTGAACGGATTTGCCTGCCCATGGGGACAGCATTATTATGTTGTTTTAAGGATTATCTGGTGTCAGAGTTGGTGTTTATACAGCCCTGTAACAAAAGGGCAGTGCCTATGAGCTGATTTAGTGTGGAGTGGTGAGGAGAGGAGTTGATGCTCATATGCCATTACTCAGCAGTTTGTGTCTTTTTCTCCACGCTTTCACTATACTCACTATGGCTCTGGTGTGGAAGTTCCGTAATATCACTGCAAACTGTCTGTGTAAATATCACTCCTCTCTGAGGTTTTCTGATTGGAGCTGGCACCAGAAAGAAGGATGTCTTCAAGGAAATGTAAAGAAGTGGTCTCTTCATGGAAACTAGAAGTTACAAATGGCATAAGTACCTTTAAATCCCAGGCCACCTGGGTTGGTTTCTGTCTCACTGAATTACAATCCCATCTTCTATTACATGCTGTCTCACAGCATCTCTGTCATTTAAGGCCCTCCAGAAATGTTAGATCAATGGTCCACATAACTTCACCTCTTTGTGTCAGGGGAAAAATACTTTTCCAGCAGCACTGCTTGCAGCATTTAAGAACACAAAAGCTAGTAAGTCAGAAGGAGAACATTCATTAGAGATGCCTTTATAGCTGAATACATAAAAAAGAACCCATCATGCTCACTGAGCTTGTTTATGACAATTCTGAGATATGTGTTAGAGCCACTACAAAATTCATGCACAGTTAAGAGAAACAGTGAACCCTGCCATATTCAGAGCCTCGAAGTTAGCAACAGCTTACCACACAGTATACAGAATAGTACCAAAAACCTCAGTGGGGGCTGCAAGGATTCGCACCAGCTCAGGATCTGACCCTTGGTACTGGAGTTATTTATTACACAACAGCTTCCACAAACAATGGAATTATAGGGCTGAATTGTATCATGTCATGGGGGAGGTAGCCTCTGGAGAGGAGTTGGACCAGAAACTCTCTGAGGTGAACCTCATAGAATTTCCTGGAAATTCTTCCCTCAAGTGGGAGGAGACATAGAAGCTACAGTGGAGGCAGGACACTTGACTTCATCATACTGCTTTATCTGGCTGCAGGAGAAAACAGCCACAGGCACCAAGCAAGGAAAGTAATAAGCTTAAATGGAAGTTAATAATTCAGGTGCCATAGTAGATTCATTTAGGGTCTTTCCATTTATGGTTTGTGTTATGTAAAGCCTCCATTCAAATGCAATTGTAAGATCTGTAACTTGTATCATTAAGTTCTGCAACTTTTTTTTCAGACTTTGTAACTTCAGTTATTGTTAGCATAGCCTTTTAAGTTTTGTAACGTTTTCAGTTACACTTCCCCCCACCGCCCTTTTTGTCTCCTCTTTGAATACCTGTGAAGTGGCTTTCCCCCTCTCCCTCCCTCCTGGAATGCTTGTGGGATGAATGGGCTGGTTGAACAGCTGGAAGATCCGAAGAGCTCCCAGGTAGACAAGGTGTCTGGGACTCTAATTAGGCAGCAGTCACACCCCCAATGCATGGACACTGCATGGACACTGTTTGAGGTGGAGTGTGACCAAATAGATGCAGCCAAGTCATCTGTAGCTGCAGGCCATGAGGAGCAAGTCCTTAAAAGGGGAAGGGGCCATGTGCTCAGGAGTACACTCACAAGTTTGTACCTCCCGTGAAGGCCTTTTGCCTGGACCGCCTGGCCAGTGGTTCGCTGCGTTGCATTCCATCGTGCCGCGGGAATACTTACCTTCATCACACCATCCATCGCTGCGCTGTGGGACACTTACCTTGAAGGATCCTGACATCTCCAGTGCCGTGCCTGTCCTGGAAATGTGAGTATGTGAGTGTGAGTGTGACCCCCCTACCCACCTGCGCAACAGTGGCATCGTAATAAAACAATATAAGTGTAACCCTGGATTGGTTTCTAGGGAAATTGAGATAACAGTTTGTACTTTTGTTCTCTATCTCTGAACCTGGTCTCACTTCAAATATAAAACAGCTTCTATTAAAAGAAATGGACCATATTCTGTTGGGGTTGAATGGGATTGCTATGTGGGAAAATTCAAGCAAGTTTGGTTTTTGTTTTTATGGGCTTTCATCTCTGATCCAAGAATAAAATGAAACTACAAAGGATGGGGAGGGGAGATGCATGTTTTTGGAGAAGCTTGCCCAGGGGCTTGGGCATACCATAAACTCATTTACCTATGTTACGATCCATGTGGGGTGACATTTCACCATGCCCACTGGGGCTGCAGAAAACCCCCCAATGCCTCTACTGTGCCTAGAATGGGTGTGACCGCCCTTGTGTGGAATCCTGCATTCTTTGCCGATGGCAGAGGTGGACTCCATGCAGGCTCTCCAGAAAATGAGGTGGCTTAGAATAAGGTCTGGGAGTGTGAGACCGCTGGGTATTTGGTTATGTGGATACAAATCTCTGTGAAGGGGATCCACAAGGATTCTATACACTGCTCCAAATGAGGAACTGAAATAGCAGCCCCAGAGGGGCTGTAGAACTACCCAACACCATGCCTGGGCAGGTAGGCATATGGAAGATCCTATCTGCATGCCAAACTGAGCCTATTTATTTGGCTTTTTTGTTGGGGGAAGAGAGGAATTTATATGATTCCTAACATGTCCCAAGACAGCACTATTACTTCTTCAGTTTTCTGAGCAGTATATTCACTCAAAAATGTTTAAAAATAATTCTAAAAATGTAATCAAAAGCTAACAAAGCTTGCCTATTCATATCAATACTGCTTATTTGTATGGTAGCATTCAGTGGAGCCTGCTATGAACTGATTCAAGTTTAACATATGCACCTGCTGAACTTTCTAGTACCTGCAGCTAATTAGGATTCTGTACACCTGGAATCCTTAATCCCTATTTAAAAGGACTCCAATTCTTTTGCATTTAGCTACAGTACTGTAAATAAAATATGTGCACAGGTCTAAAAAACCAAAACAATAAAAGATTTTTGCCCAGAAATGATTTATTACTGTAAATTAGGTTTCTCACAAAAATGCATGTGCTACTTAATTGTCCTACTAAAAGATTTAAAAGAAAAACCTTAAAAATAAGGATGAATAATTAATCTTGATCTCTGCAGAACTCATTAACAAATTTAGGGGAATTAAAGGATATAGAGTGCTGTGTCTTTCGACCAGCTTCACTATGGAGAAGAAAAGATATATAATTAGTGCATTATAGTTAATTTGCATGGAGGAAAATATCAGATTCATAAAGCTCAGTGTGTCAAAGAAAATTAGAAATTATTTAGGTCCTGATCCAAAGGCAATGGGAGTCTTTCCATTGGCTTCAGAAGACTTGGGACCAAGCCCCAAATAAAGCCCCAAATAAAGGCCGATTCTTCATGCTTTACTCATACAGACCCATGAGTAATCCCACTGAAGTCTATCAGACTGCTTGTGTTAGTGAGCACCACTCACCATGTGTAAGGGCTGCAGAATCAGTTTCAGAGTAACTTGGGATGGATCCCAGCTGCCCAGTTCAGATTTGCATCTGAACTTCAGGAGTGTTCAGATTTGGAGGTTTTATTCATGCCGAATTCATCAGATCCTTTCCCCTCACCAATGGGCACTGCAGCAGAAGGCCAGAGGATGAAAGCAAATAAACTGAGTAGATGGTGCCAATTTCACTGTTAATTTCTGGACCATAAGAACACTTGTAAATTACATAGTAATAGCCTTTCTCCATTGGTGTTCCATTGTCCCTTGCAAAAATGCTCTGTAAACCCTGAACTCAGTAGTCATTACCTTTTTCTGACCATTGCTGTAGCAATTCTAGCTTTACTTTTGGATCTCAGAATAGGAAAGCTTTGACATGTGGCTTCAGAGCCATTTCTGTAGGTTTGCAATCTGCAGCTGGATGTATTGGTACACTACACTCCATAGCAGCAAGTTCTCCAGAGCACATTTCCCCCCAGTTAAAAAATGTGGGGGTGGCTCATGAGTGCAAGGGACTGGACTTCCACAGGAACTGGACCTAGAACCTGCACCTCACTCCCCTAATATAACATATAAGGGTGGGCAGAGACCACACCACTTTCAGGACTAAATAAAAAAAATTATCTCTTTAACTTAAAAAGAAAAGGAGTACTTGTGGCACCTTAGAGACTAACAAATTTATTTGAGCATAAGCTTTTGTGAGCTACATCCGATGCATCCGATGAAGTGAGCTGTAGTTCACGGAAGCTTATGCTCAAATTAATTTGATAGTCTCTAAGGTGCCACAAGTACTCCTTTTCTTTTTGTGAATACAGACTAACATGGCTGCTACTCTGAAACCTCTCTTTAACTTAGCTTCACCTCAAGATGTTCTTCTCTCTCTCTCTCTCTCTCTCACATACACGACAACACAAAATCCCTCCCTTCTGTCGGACTGTCTCTCTCACACAGACAAATAAACAAAAATACCTATACATGAAGGAACGTCTTTCTCCTACACACTGGGAAGGAAGAAAGAGAGATTCTTGTGTCTTTTTAAAATGCTTGGGTGGTGTACAGGTGATGATGTCCAGTATATGGTGATGTCTGGTGTATATAAGTACATTACATAGACAGAGGAGTTAAGAAAATTCATGTGACTCAGAGATTGAAGTAAAGTTTAGACAAGTGATTTTTTCCAATGTTAAGGAAAAAAATGAACTTGTTATTTTCCCCCAAATACTAGCCTTGACTATATACACAAATTATGATACTTACAAGTATGTGTAGTGTGTTTAACTAGAACTCACACCTTGCCTCTTCAGCAATTCCCACTGGAAAGCTAATCTTTCACACAGTTCATCTGAGATTTGAACTCTAGCAAAGAGGCTTCAGACCATGGCTTTCATAGAAAGTCTTACACACATGCTACTGCTTGCCTAGAAGCAAGCCCCAAAGCTGCTGAGAAGTGCTTCAAGCCACTGATATCCAGAACTCAAATTCCTGAAGGCAATGGTATTGTCAAAGCTATTAGCATGCTGCTGAAATAACTGAGCAGCCCTGGGAATAAAATAACTCCATCATAATCCTACTCTAACTGTAACTTTCTTGTCATATCCAAGTATCAGAGGGAAAGAGGAGAAAGAGAAGATGGGGAGTTATTGTGCTGAGAATTAAAATTAAATGTATGAAGTGAAGCTGAGATTTTCAAGGAGACTAAGGTAGTTAGGTGCCCAACTCCACTGAATTTCATCCAACTCCTAATTCCCTTAGGCACATTTGAAAATTAAAATTCTTTCCACTTAAACACTGAAGACAGTTTTTGGTCCTAAAATTATTGGAACATTATATTTGTCAGGGTTATGGGGCTAGCTGCATCTCTGTCCCCTTACTGGTCTCCCCACCTCAGGTCTTGGACCTTTAGTCTCTACCTGCTTTGGGATGGGATTTTGCAATTCTCCCCCTTAGACCAGGGCTTGGCTACACCATGAGTACCCAAGCCAACTGCTTTTTAGTGAGCAGGCCTGTCTTGGTTTGAACACCTGCTTGGTTCTCCCTTGGTGAACCTGTGACCCATGGAACTGCCCAACAGCCTTCTTAAAATGAAGTATATTTATTGAGTAGTTGGAACAAAGCATTTGAGAAGAAAGAATTTGGAAACAACCAACCTCCATATATATTTGGTCTCAGCTCATTTTATGTTTCAGTGCAAGCTAAATTAGATTGCCTTTCTTCTCATATTACAGGCACTGACCTGAACCAATCCACATTAGATTCTCCTGTGTCCTCCCACCCATCCCATCCCCCGCTGCCAGCATGGCCTGCTTTCTTCTCCTCCCCCTCAATTGTCTGTGAGAGTTTGTCAGTCTGGCTCTCTCTGTCTCCAGACACTTTTAGACCATAACAGCTCTATTGAGTTTGCAAAGACAAGTCATTGCTGAGTGCAATTGTGAATATATTTGTGATATGGTCACCTGTTCACTGGAACTGGACTGAGACTATCACCTCCTTGTATATAAGCTAGTGACCGGTTACGAGATGGTAATGTGTTTTGGTCACAATAAATTCTTTGAATGACTTCTTTCCTCTTGTGTTGCACAAGTGCAACCACAATCAACCGCATCTTGGTTTCCTGATGAGAAGCAATGGAGACTTGGCTGAAACCATTATACTGATTTTTTTTTCTTGGGATCTGAATGTAGCCTGTCCATCACAGGCACCAATGTAGCACTGTATGGTGTCACACTAATGGAGAGGCCATTCTTTAAACTAGACACAAAGAGCATCAGAAAGACTTACTGCTACCCTCAACATACCAGCAGAAACTCTATCCTTTGTCTTCTTCGCTATCGTTAGCACTGTAGCTTAACTGTCAAGAAGACAAATGTACATAGGCTGTCACCAAGTATGTAACAGCCTGACACAGAAGCTCCACTGCAAACAACTTCTTGTAGCCGTTTGTCACAGTTTCAGAGTACCTACAGCTGTATTCCCTCTCAGTAGTCCCTCATAGGTACCACTATAGTCTCTCGGCTGTCACTTCCTGTGGGTCACTTTCTGTGTCTTCCTCCTTTCTGACTGGCGTTTTAAAGCTGCACAGCTCTCTAGACTGAAATATCCTCAGTAAACCAGATTGCCTAAAAAGGGTAGTGCTTCCACTTCGCTTTCTCTCCAAGGGCTATGATGAGGGTATTGCCCACAGTTATAAGCTACCGCACAACTCCTTCTAAGCAAGCACATTTACTCTAAAGATAAAAAGCATTGCAGAGAAAACATATTGAAAACAATACACAAACCTACATGCATGCTAAAAAGCTTCCCAGAAGTCACTTATCAGTCTTATGGGGCCCTAGTAGGTCAAGTGCTTCCAAAACTTCCACAAGAATTGAGCCCCCCTCCCCCACCCTTGGACAAAAGGTCCTGTCTGTTTGCTGGCTCAGAAACAGGCCCTGAGTCAGTTTAAAATCAGGATATTTATCCAACAGTCATTTATTTGTCTATTAGTCTCTGAAGAAAGTAGTCTGAACTAGTATATGGAAGCTTCCCCGGGGTATGATACCTCTGAGGGCCTGGGAGGAGTATGGGGATGGTACAGCTTGCCTGATTGGCTTTAATCACCATGGTGTTTTCAGTTCCTGGATGAGCTGTGGTAGCCCTCCCTCATGGACTAGAACACAGTCATACATAAACTATTCCTTTACAACAAAGGACCCTAAAGATACTGCATGTGGTGCAATGTCTTTCCCACCTCCCCTCTGGAGACATTACATACAATCCAGGCCCATAGTTTATATATAAACTTAATACAGTAAGGTCTTTCAAGGACTTTGCAGGAAATTGCCATATGTGTCAAACTGTGTACAACATTTGAAAGTATTTATATCAATTACATCACCTCCTTGTATATAAGATAGTGAATGACCATGAGATGGCAATGTTTGCTGATCACAATAAATTCATTGAATGATTGCGTGCAATTTTGAATATTTTTGTGATATGATCACCTATTCACTACGAACTGGATTGAGACTATCATTGCCAAGGTATATTGTAAAGCCAATAGTCTGTGTTCAAAAAAAGAATTAGATAAGTTCATGGATGGTAGGTCTATCAATGGCTATTAGCCAAGGTGATCAGGAATGCAAGCCCATGCTTTGGGTGTCCCTAGCCTCTGATTACCAGAAGCTTGGAGTAGATGACAGAGTATGGATCACTCAATTATTGCCTGTTCTGTTCATTCCTTCTGAATCACCTGGCATTGGTTACTATTGGAAGACAAGATACTGGGCTCGATAGAACCATTGGTCTGACCCAGTATGGTCGTTCTTATGACCTGCCAAGTTGGTTGACCACAATGAAAACTTCCTATATAGAATCAGAACAGATATTAATTGTGTCCGGTAACTTCCAGGCCCTCGTTTTGGATGTTTCTGCGCCCTTCTAGCTGAGTTGCCCCACTCTGCACAAGTATAGAGACACAGAGTATTCCAACTTAAATCCATGTCTCTTCCCCATGGTTTCTCTCCCTTTCTGTGAAAAAAGATAAAGTCAAATGCTGCAGAATAAAGCATGTGGGTTACATGAAGTCTGTAGCAAAGACACAAATTGAACCCTGCAGCTAAATCTGGTGCACTAAGCTATCCTCTGAACCTGTTAGTGTTTCACTTGTAACACTGAAGTTTGAACTCAGGGCTTGATGGGTTAACAAGCTTTTTAGTTTACCATTAGGAGATTTGAAACATATTAGAAACCACTAGAAGGATGGGAAAATACCCTATTGTGTTTTGTTTCTACAAGGCCTGTGAATTAAAATGTTGTCTAGGCCACATGACTAAGGGAAAATCCAGCCACTGATTGGCTGAAATGCTAGAGGCAGACTGCAAGGTTTCACTATATCATCTACGTCTATTCCCTAATTTAATTTTGGGGCCTACACTTCTTAATACTCAGTGGCTAGTGTTTTCTAATTACTCTTTGCAATCATTCAGGCCATGATTGTCCAATGAGCTCTGCTTGGACACTCCCCTGTGTCAGCATAGTTCAGTGGGCTTTGAGGAGATGCATGGGTCTGGTGTGTGGAGCTCATTGCAGGATCAAGGTTTGATTTCCAGGGTTTAGACTAATATTCACACTATTCAGGAAATCAATTATTAGATTACCCATTATCAACATGATAGTTTTTAGTTAGGCAAACAACAGACTTTCTGGTTGGTACCCTATGTACTTGTCAATGGGAATCTGGATTTTAGAGAAGGCAAAAAAGTCTGCCTTGCCTGGGCAAAAAGATTCAACTGTGAAATAATTCCTTATTATCAAAGAACTACAAGGTTAAAAGGGAAAACCATTTTCTGAACTAAAAATCCAGTGCTGCATTAAATTCTGTGAACAGCTTCCACTGTTTTTTGAATAAGTCAAAAAATAACATCTAACCATCTCTTGAACTTTTCTCAGAAGAACATTCCAGGTGACCATATACCTGACATTCCTTCTGGCTTCTCATAGAAAGGTTAGACCATGGTTTGAATGTTAAGACTATTGAGACTACACCCATAGTGGAAAATATGGTGTTATCTTTGATCTCAGTGCAATAATTGGTGCCCAACTCCATTCCCTTCTTTCTCTCTCTCTTTGAGATACTAATAGGGCAGTAGAAAAAGCTGATGCTTATTTTAATCATATGCTCCTGGGAGAAGGACCATGTGGCTGGTTTCATAAAAGCTTATGACTGAGCAGATATATTGGGAGCTGAAGGGTTAGACGGTGGAAAAAAACCCCAAAGGGCACCAATCTTCAGGTTTGGCTGAACTGTACTTATTTAACGGGGAGAAGCAAATGTGGTTTTACAACAACTTTGAGGCACTCCAATTCTGGTGCTGGCTAGGCATAGGAGCAGTCTTGGCATAGGCCAGAGCACCCTCAGGACTGTTCTTAACTGTGTTCCATTGCCTATAAGGGCACATTCCAGCAATTGTTGGAGCATAGGGATAGTCCAGCCTGACATCTTTTTCTCTAACTATAGAATTTCAAGGGTTAGGGTTAAATAGGTTCTCAAGGACTGAACTCACAACCTTAGGTTTAGCAGGCCAATGCTCAAACCACTGAGCCACCATGAAGCAACTAAGCTCTGATGGCGGCCAGCAAGTGCCCACACTATACTTTCTCTACATCACCTGCAGGAGGAATTCCCATGTGGTGAGTTTTTCCAGACTTTATGTGAGGAAAGATCCATTCTTCCCTGAGAAACATACCCCAAAGGTCTCTTAAAATAACTTTCACATACACTTAGAGCTGCTGGGATAAGCACATGACTGTAGGAGACGTAACAGGAGAGGAATGCTGGTTCTAGCACACAGAGAGGTGACACCTGGAGGGCTGAGTCCTAAAGAGGACCCATTGAGGAGATCCTGGAGCAGACAAAGGAGCAGTTTGCCCTGGAACGGTGACTGTTACTATTATCAGTCACGTTCTGTTCCTACGGTGTTCTTCAATGTTGTCAGATCAGCTGCTAAGTCAGATAGTTTCCTTCTGCACTCACTTGTAATCTTCTACACTAGGTAAATGTGTCAGCAGTACCACATTCCAACCAGAGTTAGAAAAGCACTTAGAAGAGGGTAGATTATAAATTTTAAGCAGAGCTACAGGAGTCAGATTGCTCCCTTCCATCACATAATGTTAGTGATGCTATATATTGGAATGTTGAACTCCAGCTGTTTTTACTTTTCCATGTACAGACTGAAGGCCTGCTCCTCTGAATGCATTTGGATGTTTGGCCAGTAGGCACACTGGAAGCATGGTCAGACCACACTGGAAGCATGCAGACCCCCAAATAGCCCTGCACCTGTTGTCTGCAGGGAGAGCAGTATCCCCTGAAGGCAGCACTTTGTACAAGCATACCTAGATTAGATTAACAGATTAATTTATTTGAAAGACAGAAGGGAACTTTATAATAATTAAGTCTGCATAACACAGGACACAGATTACATGCAGAAATTCCTGCTTGTAGCCCAACAGCTTGCAGATAACCCAACAATCTATAGAATGGCTGCCTTCTCTTTTCACTTATGATTAAGGCTAAGATTTTGTCATGGTTATTTTTAGTAAAAGTCACGGATAGGTCATGGGCAATAAACAAAAATTCACAGAAGCCTGTGACCTGTCCCTGACTTTTACTAAAATATCCGTGACAAAATGGGATGAGCCTGAGCCTTACTGTGGGAGGAAAGGGAGGAGGGTCCAGCACCCACTGCCACTGCGTCTGGGAGCTCCGGGGTCCCCCCAGCACCCATGGTAGCTGGGAGCTCCAGGTTCCTCATTTGGGAACTCCAGGTCCTCCTGCCGCCTGCAACAGCTCAGAGCTCTGGGTTCCCCCAGGGTGGCTGGGAGCTGCGGCGGTCTCCACCGGCTTAAAGCTCCAGCCCTGCTGCCCTGGGGCTGAAGTGGAAAATGTTATGGAGGTCACAGAGTCCATGACTTCTGTGACTTCTGTGACCTCTGTGACATAATCTTAGCCTTACTTATGATTTGGTGTTCTCAGTATAGGGCTTTTGTATCAGGGGAAATTTTAAGCATATCAGATTTCAAACACAGATTTTGTTTTTTCTTTACAATGTTTGCAATTATCAGACATGTTTTCATTTAAAATGTTTTCTCCTTCACTGTCCAACTTCCCTTTCATCTTGGTCCTGCACTAAAACCATACATCCACATTCCCTTACTCACCTTCTGTAATTTTCCCCTCCTGTTTCCTACATTCCACATCCTAAACTTCCCCCTCCTTTTTGCCCTCCCTCTTGAGTCGATCTTGTGCAATGGGTTGCTTTGAACAGAAATATTTAGGATTAATGGTCAAAGAATATTATTCTTCAGCCTCTGCTGAAGGAGAAACTTTCAGTTATGAAGAAAAAATGAAAAATTTGTCCATTAATCCTTAAAAGATTTTTTCCATTGTAGTCTATGCACAAGATATCAGGGTGTTTTAATTACGTGGGAAGCTTGAATAGTCTGCATTTTTCCATTAAGATCATTTGGGGAAAAAGTCTGACAAGTAGAAAAGTTCTAGAAGGACTTATTCTAAAATTAATTTTAATAAAGTAAAAGATTGCTTACAAATTCATTCAGTGCTTAAAGAATAAATGTAATTTTGGGGACAATAAGTTATATCTTTCCTTTGTAATAAAGAGAGTGAACAGCTGTTTTAAGTGCAAAACTCATCTCAGCCTTAAGTATGGTGCTTTGGCACCCAAAATAAGAAGGCTCAGGAATACTTGCTTAGATACAGACTCTCTCTCATACATTTGCCCCAATCGTAGCAGATTTGCCCTGGATAGATTTGGATCATTGTTTCTAGCTGAAACTTGAGATCTAGTTGTAAAGAATGAAAAAAGGTTTTGAACTTTTTATGTTGAAGTACTGTAGATAAAATATGCATCAGCTAACGTATCATATCATGGGCTATGTAGCTATATATTTCCCTGAAACATGGCACAGAACAAAATGTTCATAGTGTTTGTATTATGGAGAGCGGTATTAATTTGGTTAAGAATCTATTTAGATTAATTATGTAAATATTTTTAGGGAATTGTTTAAATGCAATCGCAGTGTGGATGAGAGTCTGAAAATCTTTGGCAAAGATTCTGTGAACTCAGTGGGTATATTTCCTTAGTAAAGACTGATGCGGTTATGCAGGAGGGGACTTAAGCATGTAAGTAACTTTAAACATACAGTCTCATTGATGGCTCACGTGATTCAGGGTAGGTCCATGCTTATGTACCTTTCTGCATCAGAACCTGAATAAGGACTTTAGGAGTTGACTCAATAATTGTTACACTTCACCTCATCCTCAGCACCACATTAAGTGACAGCTTAAGTACTGGGAACTGCTCAATAAGATTTTGGTGAGAGGGCGCTAAGAGGATAGAAATATTTATTCATGAATTCTTTAGGGAATTGGACATTTAGAGTATAAGAAAGTGTTATTAAGTGGACCTCATGAGTGGTCTAGAGAAAGTAAATAAGGAAGTGTTATTTATTCCTTCTCATAATACTAGGGGCCACCAAATGAAATTAGTAGGTAGCAGGTTTTAAACAAACACAAGAAAGTATTTTTTTCACACAATGCACTGTCAACCTCTGGAATGCCTTGCCAGAGGGCATTGTGAAGGCCAAGACTATAACAGGGTTCAAAAGGGAGCTAGATAGATTCATGGAAGATAGGTCCATCAATGGCTATTAGCCAGGATGGGCAGGAATGGTGTCCCTAGTCTCTGTTTGCCAGAAGCTGTGACTGGGTGACAGGGCATGGATCACTTGATGAGAACCTGTCTGTTCATTCCCTTTGGGGCACCTGCCATTGGCCAATATCAAAGGACAGGATACTGGGCTTGATGGACCTTTGGTCTGACCCAGTATGGCCGTTCTTATGTTCTTATGTTCAATACAACTATTTACTGAATTACTCCACTCCATAGTCTCACGCTAATGAATCCAGCCCTATAATTTTCACAAGAGCCCATTCTCATATGACAAAATACCATTGGCCATTAAAATTATGATAATAGTTTCATTGTTCAAAGCAGTCTTTGCAAATCTGTCAGAAAAAGTCCAATAGGACACAGTGAAAAGGTTCTGCTAGATCATTCAATATTTTGCTAAAACATTCAGTCACTTAATACAAAAGTTTAATGTACCTTTTGTATCTCATTAGTACCATACCCTACATATTGGTACTGTGCATTAGTAGTAAAATTCTGACCCCATTAGAATCCGTGGCAAAATTTTCATTGACTTCAATGGGGCTAGGATTTCTCTTTAAGAATATAAGAACGACCATTCTGGGTCAGACCAATGATCCATCTAGCCCACTAACATGTCTTCAACAGTGGCAAATGCCAGATACTTCAAAGGGCATGATCAGATCAGGGCAATCATCAAGTGATTCATCTCTTGTCATCCAATCCCAGCAGCTGGCAGCCAGAGGCTTAGGGATACCGGAGCATGGGGTTGCATCCCTGACCATCTGTGCTAATAGGCCCATCAGTGGCTATCATCCATGAACCAACCCAATTCTTTCTTGTATCCCATTATAGTTTTGGCCTTTACAACATTCCCTGGCAATGAATTCCACAGGTTGACTGTGCATTGTGTGAAGAAGTACTTCCTTTTGTTTGTTTTAAACCTGCTGCCTATTAATTTCATTTGGTGACTCTGGATTCTATGTTATATGAAGGGATAAATATTCCTTATTCACTTTCTCCACATCATTTATGATTGTATAGACATCTTGGATAGCCTCTCTTAGACGTCTCTTTTTTAAGTTGAACAGTCCCAGTCTGTTGAATCTCTCCTCATAGGGAAGCTATCATAGAATCATAGACTTTAAGGTCAGAAGGGACCATTATGATCATCTAGTCTGACCTCCTGCACAACGCAGACCATGGAATCTCACCCACCAACTCCTGTAACAAACCCCTAATTTATGTCTGAGCTATTGAAGTCCTCAAATCATGGTTTAAAGACTTCAAGGAGCAGAGAATCCTCCAGCAAGTGACCCGTGCCCCACGCTGCAGAGGAAGGCAAAAAACTATTCTTCTATATCTTTAATCATTTTTGCTTCCCTTCTCTGTATGTTTTCCATTTCTAATATATATTTGTTTGAGATGGGGCAACTAGAACTTGACACAGTAGTGAAGATATGGGTGCACCATGGATTTATATTGTGGCATTATGATCTTTTCTTTTATCTATCCCTTTCCTAATTGTTCCTAACATTCTGTTAGCTGTTTTGACTGCTACTTCACACTGAGTGGATGTTTTCAGAGAACTATGAACAATGACTCCAAGACCTCTTTCTTGAGTGGTATCAGCTAATTTAGACCCCTTCATTTTGTACATTTAGTTGGGATTATGTTTCCCGATATACATTACTTTGCATTTGTCAACATTGCATTTCATCTACCATTTTCTTGCCTAGTCACCCAATTTTGTGAGAGCACTTGTAACTCTCTTCATAGTACACTGTGGATTTAACTATCTCAGTAATTTTGCATCTGTAAACTTTGTTTATACTCTTTTTTCCAGATCGTTTATGAATAAGTTGAACAGCACTGGTCCCTATACAGATTCTTGGGGGAACCCGCTATTTATCCATCTCCATTCAGAAAACTGATCATTTATTCCTACACTCTGTTTCCTGTCTTTTAACCACTTACTGATCCATGAGAGGACCTTCACTCTTATCCCATGACTGTTTACTTTGTGTAACAGCCTTTGGTGAGGGACTTTGTCAAAGGCTTTCTGAAAGTCCAAGTACCCTAAATCCACTGGATCCTCCTTGTTTTCATGGTTCTTGACACCCACAAATAATTCTAATAGATTGGTTAGACATGATTTCCCTTTACAAAAGCTGTGTTGACTGTTCCCCAGCAAACTGTATTCATTTATGTGTGATAATTCTGTTCTTTACTATAGTTTAAACCAATTTGCCTTTGACTGAAGTTAGGTTTTCTGGCCTGTAACTGCCAAGATCGCCTCTGGAGCCTTTTTAAAAATTGGAGTCACACTAGCTATCCTCCAGTCATCTGGTACACAAGCTAATTTAAGTGTAAATTACATGCCTCAGTTAGTAGTTCTGCAATTTCATGTGAAGTTCATTTAGAACTTTATGGCACCTTAAAGACTAACAGATTTATTTGGGCATAAGCTTTCATGGGTATCTTATGCCCAAATAAATCTGTTAGTCTTTAAGGTGCCACTGGACTCCTTGTTGGTTTTGTGGATACAGACTAACACGAATACCCCTCTGATACTTGATATTCAGAACTTTGTGGGCACAGCCCTGCAATTTACACACAAGCAATCCTCATTCAAGTCATTGATCTGAAGTGAGGCTCTGTATTTGCACCAGATGCTCTAATTTTTCAGCGTACAGAAGACAGTTTTTATTGCAGACAAAGGTTGCTTTGATGAAAGAATTTTAGGGTCCAATTATAATCCCATTGGAATCAATAGAAGAGCTCCCATTAACTTCCAGGGGAGCAGTATCAGACACTCAAACAAGGAGCTCATATTTGTAAGAGAAGAGCATATACTGTTCTTGAGTGTCAGGGTTCTTACTTTATACTCATGATGCTCAGTGAGAATTATGCATAAAATGATCCATAGTGCATAAGGGATCTCTGTGGTCTCAAAGCAGGTGAATATTTGTTTGGATACGGTAAATTAAAAAAAGAAAAGGAGTACTTGTGGCACCTTAGAGACTAACAAATTTATTAGAGCATAAGCTTTCGTGAGCTACAGCTCACTTCATCGGATGCATTCCACCAAATGCATCCGATGAAGTGAGCTGTAGCTCACGAAAGCTTACGCTCTAATAAATTTGTTAGTCTCTAAGGTGCCACAAGTACTCCTTTTCTTTTTGCGAATACAGACTAACACGGCTGCTACTCTGAAACCTGGTAAATTAAAAGTTTTTTTCTTTTTTAAGTGCATATGTGGGCTAATCAAGGACATGGCCTTTTGGTTTGCACTGTCCTAGTTGTTGATTCAGCTAAAATGGCAGCGACTCTGGCAATTGTATGTAGTTAGTAATATGGAGCTTTTTTCCCCCCAGGTTGTATAAATCCGCTGACAACTCAGGAGAAGGACTACAGAGTTTTGGAGATGGGCCATTTTACCTTCAGTCTTTTAACAAACATGCTCAGATTGATTTGAGACGCTTCACCTCAGATAGTAGTGAAATTTGGGTCTTAATCTTTTCCTTACTTATCATCAGTAAACTAAAAGTATCACTGTTATGCCTGTATGTCTGCCTCAGTGAAAGAGAAGGCTGATGTTTTTTCAATGCTAGTCGGATATTCTCAGTAGCACTAATTTAAGGCAGCCAGTTTTACTGTGCTTGGCTTACTCCCATTCACTTCAGCCGAACTCTACTTGTGCATAAGGCGAGCACAATATTGCAGTGTGACCCAGATCTGAAATCAATGAGAGTTTTTCTTTTGGGAGTTTTTCTTGACCAGTGGGCTCTGGATCAGGACCTAAAAGAATACATTTCAATTGAAGTTGACTTTGTGAGTAGGGCTGGCTGACTCAGATAGAGCTGGGATGTGGATGGCACTGGCTAGTGCCCCTGTCTGGCAGACTTCCAGCTGCACGTTGGTTGTGCTGGAGGAAGCTAGCATAACCCAATGAGAGACTCGGAGCCTAAATGCCAAAGCAAAGCAGCTACTAACATCTACAGACCATGTAACATTGCATCTTTTTATTAACAGAACTGGGTGATAAATTCTGGCTAATGTAGTGCCCATCTTTAAAAAAGGGAAGAAGGAGGATCCTGGGAACTACAGGCCGGTCAGCCTCACCTCAGTCCCTGGAAAAATCATGGAGCAGGTCCTCAAAGAATCAATCCTGAAGCACTTAGAGGAGAGGAAAGTGATCAGGAACAGTCAGCATGGATTCACCAAGGGAAGGTCATGCCTGACTAATCTAATCGCCTTTTATGATGAGATTACTGGTTCTGTGGATGAAGGGAAAGCAGTGGATGTATTGTTTCTTGACTTTAGCAAAGCTTTTGACACGGTCTCCCACAGCATTCTTGTCAGCAAGTTAAGGAAGTATGGGCTGGATGAATGCACTATAAGGTGGGTAGAAAGCTGGCTAGATTGTCGGGCTCAACGGGTAGTGATCAATGGCTCCATGTCTAGTTGGCAGCCGGTGTCAAGTGGAGTGCCCCAGGGGTCGGTCCTGGGGCCCGTTTTGTTCAATATCTTCATAAATGATCTGGAGGATGGTGTGGATTGCACTCTCAGCAAATTTGCGGATGATACTAAACTGGGAGGAGTGGTAGATACGCTGGAGGGGAGGGATAGGATACAGAAGGACCTAGACAAATTGGAGGATTGGGCCAAAAGAAATCTAATGAGGTTCAATAAGGATAAGTGCAGGGTCCTGCACTTAGGATGGAAGAATCCAATGCACCGCTACAGACTAGGGACCGAATGGCTCGGCAGCAGTTCTGCGGAAAAGGACCTAGGGGTGACAGTGGACGAGAAGCTGGATATGAGTCAGCAGTGTGCCCTTGTTGCCAAGAAGGCCAATGGCATTTTGGGATGTATAAGTAGGGGCATAGCGAGCAGATCGAGGGACGTGATCGTTCCCCTCTATTCGACACTGGTGAGGCCTCATCTGGAGTACTGTGTCCAGTTTTGGGCCCCACACTACAGGAAGGATGTGGATAAATTGGAAAGAGTACAACGAAGGGCAACGAAAATGATTAGGGGTCTAGAGCACATGACTTATGAGGAGAGGCTGAGGGAGCTGGGATTGTTTAGTCTGCAGAAGAGAAGAATGAGGGGGGATTTGATAGCTGCTTTCAACTACCTGAAAGGGGGTTTCAAAGAGGATGGCTCTAGACTGTTCTCAATGGTAGCAGATGACAGAACGAGGAGTAATGGTCTCAAGTTGCAATGGGGGAGGTTTAGATTGGATATTAGGAAAAACTTTTTCACTAAGAGGGTGGTGAAACACTGGAATGCGTTACCTAGGGAGGTGGTAGAATCTCCTTCCTTAGAGGTTTTTAAGGTCAGGCTTGACAAAGCCCTGGCTGGGATGATTTAACTGGGACTTGGTCCTGCTTTGAGCAGGGGGTTGGACTAGATGACCTTCTGGGGTCCCTTCCAACCCTGATATTCTATGATTCTATGATTCTATGATTCACCTATTATATACTGTCACTTACCTAACTGGAGTGCAGTAGCATGCATGTCAGTAGATGCAATGCAACACAACTACCCCATAATTATTGCATAGGATTTTCTAGTATGTACCTGTATCAAAAATATAATTACAGTATATCTAGAGTGTAGTTCTTATACCTGTGCAAGGTTTCCACATTCAGCCTAGTGTTATAAACCCAAAAATAGTCACTGAGGTATGCAAATCCCGTGTGTCACTGGTCTCGCCCATACTTAATTTAAATTGGTTAATAATCAGTATATTTTGGAGTGGAACATGATCACTTCAACTTTACGCACAGCTCTGGTGCTATTGGTTCTCAGATCTAAGAGAGAGAGATTAAGAATGATCATTCTTGTTTCATCATGTTTGCATTTAAAATCACAGGCCAGATCCTCACTGAAGCTATATTAATGTACACCAGCTCCAGGTTTGGTCCCATATATACAGGACAGATGAAACATTTATAACCGTTGTAGAATGATAATATTCAGCCAGTACATTTATAAAACATTTTAAAATGAAATTGCATATACTGCAATGAATATTTTTTCCACATTAATTTGTTCCTTAAGTTCTTCAAATCAGATGCATCTGAACAAAACAAGCAAAAGCTCGGGGGGGAACCCCCAGACAGTTGCCAATACAAAAGGATAGTGTCTAGAAGAAATATCCCTACTGCCAACAAATGCTGTATGCAGTGCTGTTGTAGCCCTGTTGGTCCCAGGATATTTTGGAGACAAGGTGGGTGAGGTGATATCTGATTGGACCCACTTCTGTTGGTGAGAGAGACAAGTATTCGAACTTACACAGAGCTCTTCTTCAGGTCTGGGAAACGTACTCAGGGTGTCACAGCAAATACAAGGTGGAACAGATTGTTTAGCATAAGTAGTTAATACGTTTCAAGGGACCATTCAAGGTGAAGTGGTCCTTTACCACCGACGCAGTCATGGAGGGTGTAAGGGAAGAAAGCTGAAGGGTGGGGTGGGGGGTTAGTGGGTTATAGATTGTTGTAATAAGCCATAAATACACAGTGTCTGTATTCAGTCCATGATTTTTAGTGTCTACCAAAGTTATGAGTTTAAAATCTCCCAGGCTTGTCTTTTCGAAGTGTCATGCAGGTTTCTTTTGAGGATGAGCACTGAGACATCAGATATAGAGTGATCTCTTTGTGAAAAGTGTTCACCCACAGGTGATAGGGTGTTTTTGTCTTTTATAATTTTTCTGTGTGAATTCATTCAAGAGACTAGTGATTGTCTCATTTCAACCACATAGTTGTTGTTGGTGCACAGTTAGTGCACTGGATGAGGTATACCACATATTGTGTTAGGTACCTGTAGAACCCATGGATCTTGAAAGGTGTGTTGTGGGGGGTAATGATCATTGTAGCAGTGGAGATATGTCTACAGGTTTTGCATCTGTTGTTCTGACAGGGTCTGGTGCTGCTTTGAGTTGGTGTGTCCTTGTTTGTGGGGAGCTTGCTTCTGATGATGAGGTTGAGGAGGGGTTGTCTGAAAACCAGAGAAAGGGGTTAAGAAAAGATTCCTTTTAGTATGTGGTTCCCATCTAACGTGGGTTGTAATTGTTTGATGATACCCTGTATGGATTCCAGTGTGATGTGTAAGTGACAGTTAGGGGTGTGTGGTTGAAGGGGGGTTTATTATTGAAAGAACTTGCTTCAATACATGTGTTTAGGTGGCCCATTCCATGATGAGATCTACTTTTCTGTGAAGTGTCCTTGTTTGATGAAGGCAGGTTTAAGTGTGTTAAGGTATATGTCTTGCACTTTCTCTTCAGAGAATATTCTGTGGTATCTGAGTGCCTGGCTCTGGATAACAGATTTCTTTGCATGTATCAGGTGGTTACTAGATCTCTGAAGGTAGATGTGGTGATCTGTGTGTTTCTTGTATATAGTTGTCTGTAGGGTTCCATTGTTGAATCTGATTGTGATGTCCAGGAATTTGATTCTAATATGGGAGTGCTCTAGAGGGAGTTTAATGGGTGGATGTCAGTTGTTGAAGTTGTGATGAAAATCTGAGGGAATTTAGGTCATCTGTCCAAAGGACACAAATATCACTGATGTAGCTTAGGTATTGATTTTGTGATGCATATGTCCAGAAATTCTTCCTCAAGGTGGCTGACGAAGAGGCTGGGATATTAGGGAAACATCCTAGTACCCATAGCTGTTCCAATGGTTTGGACAAAGTGTTTGTTGTTGAATGTAAAATTGTTATGGGTAAGGATGAAATAGATGAGTTTGGTGATGCATTTGTGGGTAGCTATCTGAGTGTTGTCCATTGTCTTGTAAATATTTGAAGGAGGCAGCGATGCTGCCATTGTGAGGGCTGTTGGTGTATAGAGATGATGTTGGCAAAATAGTGTTCTGAGGGAGGTTGTTAATGTTGTGGAGTTTCTCGAGGAAGTCAACAGTGTCCTGGAGGAAGCTGGATCTTTGTGTGGTGAGTGGTTTGAGGATGTTTTATATGAGTCCCAATATTCCTTCAGTAAGAGTGCTGTGGCCAGCTATGATGGGTCTGCCAGGGTTCCCTTGTTTGGGTAACTGGGGAAGCATGTAGAAGATCCCTGGGGTGGATTTATGGGGGATAATGTTGTAGAGTTATCTGGGGAAGTATTTGATGATATCCTTAAATTCTTGGGTAAATTGTGGTATGGAGTTTTCTCTGAGTTCTTTATAGTAGGTAGTTTTGGAGAGTTGTTGGTTGGCCTCGTTAACATAGTCATCACAGTAGAGGACTACAATGGTGCCCCCTTTGCTGACTTGAGCACTATCTGGTAGTTAGATTTCAAGGATGAAATTGCTGTCCTCCCTGTAGTGGAGAGAATGTGATATTTGTTAAGGATTTCACAGACAATATTTTCCTGAAGCAATCAATGTAATGTTCAAAGGTGTGATTTTGTCCACTATAAGGTTTACCGTCACATGATTCTTTTTTCTTATGAGTGTCAATGGGAATGTGATAATAAAAACACAAAGAAAATGATAAAAGACAAAAACACCATCTCACGTGTGGATGAACACTTTGCACAATCTACAACCCACTAACACCCACCTCCTCAGGTTTCTCACCCTCACACCCCATGACTTCACCTTGAATGGTCCCTTGAAACATGTTAACTACTTATGTTAAATAATCTGTTCCACTTGTATTTAGCTGTGACACTGAGTAAATTTTCCAGAGCTGAAGAAGCGCTCTGTGTAGCTCAAAAGCTTGTCTCTTCTCACCAACAGAAGCGGGTCCAATAAAAGATATTATCTCACCATCTCATCTCTTGAAAGTCAACAGAGTGATTCGTGCTGTGGTAAGACTTATTTATCACTTTGACCCAAGGTCACAGAGGAAGTCTGTGGCAGGACTGGTTATTAAATACAGGGCTCCTGAGTTGTAGTCCAGTGCCTTAGCCACTAGACACCTTTCCTTCCTAAAACTACAGACCATACTTCCAAAATATGACAGCCATTCAGTCAATAGTTATTCCCACATTGAGACTTGATTAACTTAAATAATCCATGTAAGTGTATTGCAACACAGATATTGTAGGCTTTTCAATAACTGCAGTTTATTCAAGGCAGATATTATTCTGTATTATTGAGGTACCAGAATGTTTCAAAGACACAATCTCTGCTTGAGCTATTATATTCTAAAATTTAACATGTCAATATGCCAACCAATGTGCTACAGGTGCAGGACTAGAATTATGTTTTAGTGGGAGTTCTCTTCAATATAAAATGAAGTTACACCATGAATGTGGAAACTGCATTAGAGGGTAGATATTAGCAGGCAGTTCTTTAAGATGGACAGCAGCATAAGATATACGCTTTGCAATTACCAGAACCCAAACAAATAAAAGGCTTGGGACAAAAGTAACATGCAAAAAGAATTAAAACATGAGCTTTTCAGTTTGTTTTATTGGTGACTTTTAGCACCTATTTCCATTCATTAACTTGGAATGTGCCATTTAAAAAAATGGAATGAGGACTTTCTATCATTTAGTGTGACATAGGAAAAGGGCTAGTCCCTTGAAAATAACTTCAATAACACTATGATAAATCATGTGTTATGCATCTTACTATACACAATTAAGTGAGTGTGCAGCAACCATAAAAATCAAAGATCAAGAAAAAATACCGAATGCATATCATTAAAAATTTATTCTAAATCGTATTTACTACATTTTAGTTCTAAGACATTTTCAGTCATTATAGAAACAAACCTGAATGGCCAAACTCGTAAATCAGTATGATTGCAAATGGAAACACAATTAGCCTAATTACCTCATGAAATCCATTATGGATGGGGAAAAATGTTAGGCAAACTGCTGAATTCTGAACAATTAAATTTCACCTAAATGGTTTTTGTATAAACTGCATATTAGCTAAATTCATAGTTTTTATTATACATCATATGGGTCTCAAATCTTGTGGCATGAAGAATAGAATAATAGAATATCAGGGTTGGAAGGGACCTCAGGAGGTCATCTAATCCAATCCCCTGCTCAAAGCAAGACCAATCACCAACAAAATCATCCCAGCCAGGGCTTTGTCAAGCCTGACCTTAAAAACCTCTAAGGAAGGAGATTCCACCATCTCCCTAGGTAACCCATTCCAGTTTTTCACCACCCTCCTAGTGAAAAAGTTTTTCCTAATATCCAACCTAAACCTCCCCCATTGCAACTTGAGACCATTACTCCTTGTTCTGTCATCTGGTACCACTGAGAACAGTCTTGATCCATCCTCTTTGGAACCCCCTTTCAGGTAGTTGAAAGCAGCAATCAAATCCCCCCCTCATTATTCTCTTGTGCAGACTAAATAATCCCAGTCCCTTTAGCCTCTTCTCATAAGTCAATAACATAGCTTCACATCTTAAGTTATACACATAGTTATAATATTAAAAGAGTAAAATTGCATTGAGCCAACACATCAGACATACCCTAGAAGTGACCTCCCTTTACAGGGAAATAGAGGTGACCATAATAAAGCAAAATAATATTGAAGAAGTGTTAGGGTTATAGACTGAGCTACAAATACATAATTGAAATATAGCATACTTATTGTACATTGCACTTACTCTGGCAATATATTAGACACTGCAGGTGTTATTTAGAATTGTTTTTCAAAAAAAGTTTCAAGGAGTTATTCTAAGTTTTGTACTTAAAGAGAAGTTCAAGGTACCTGGAAATAGTAAGAGTTCTGCTATGGTAGATGAGGTAGATGGGGGCTTTGAAAAATCTTTTACTCTAGCTATAAAACATTCTGTAGGGTTGCTATTTGCTGTGGGAGATTCTGGTAAACTTACTCATGGTGAGTAATGGCTTGAGGGACAGCACAGAACTTACAGCCTGTTGGTAGGAAGAGTCCAGGGATGTCTGTCACCAGCTGTCTATGACCAACAGCACTGCCCAGAATCTCTGCAGGGCTGCATACTGTGGGCCTTTTCCTAACATGTCCCTCCCACACCAGCCCTGCCCCTAGCATGCCCCTTTTACAGAGGTTTTCGAGGGAGTCCTCAGAGGACAGCCTGCAACTGTCTTCTTCAGTTCCCGCATCAGGGGAATTCTTATCCAGGGACTGGGGCTTTTAGAATTCCTTCATGCTGCTCGAGCCCTTTTACTAAGTGTACAGGGGCTGGCCAGAGGTGAGAATCTCACCCAATGACTTCAGTGGGACTAGTCACAGAGTAAGACAGTACAGAAAATGAGAAAGGTTATCTGAATCTAGGTCTAGCGGATTTTCTATGCAGTATCTCAATCTTTAACAATTGAAAAGAAGTATAATACACATAAATAAATGCAAATATATGGGATTTACTAAATGCTAAAAAACAAGGGCCTGATTCTCCTCACATTTACACTGCTTTTAGTCTTATGTAACACCATAAACTTCAGTACTGTTACCCCTCCCATTAATACTCATGGAATCTGGAGTAGAATATAGCCTTGAAATGATGCAGCTCATTCTTAACAGAGTGCATCTATTCTGATTGCCTGAGGAATGGGTCTGTTCAGAGGAAGTGGTACCTATCGTAAAGCAATTGGGCACAGCAATTCCTAAAAAAATGCCACCTCGACACTGGTCATAGGGTCACAGGCCACAGTTGCAGCAAAACAGGGAGCCAAAGAGTACAAGCATATAATAGTATCAACAAATATAACATGATTGAAGGAAAGCGATAGAAGTATTTGTAACAGAAAACAAACAGAATGAGCTAGATTCACAGATGGTGTAAATTGATCTAGCTCCATTGCCTTCCAGGAAGCTGCTCAGTTGCTATGACCTTTAGCATCTGGCCCCCAAAACTGTAGAAGACTAATTGCTGTGATCAGAGAATTGTTGTGCTTAGACACATTCTCTTCCATTGGTAACCAGAGTAGTGCTCAATAGAAAAATTGGATATTCCTCAACATTACATGGCTAGAATAACTCACTAATCCCATGTCTAGTTAAATTACAAGTGAACAAAACATATAGATATAACAATTTTATAAACTATCAGAGAAATTCAGTATTTTGCATTTCCTCTCTCAGGTTCAGAAGATTAAAAAAACACCCCAACATTCTGTTGTTCTTTTAGCTTAGATTTTCAAAGGGTTCCACGGGATTTAGAGCAGTGGTTTTCAAACTTTTTTCTGGCAACCTAGTTGAAGAAAATTGTCAAATCCCGCTACCCAATGGAGGTAGGGATGAGGGGTTTGGGGTGTGGGAGGGGCTCAGAACTGGGGCAGAGGAGTGGGGTGTGGGGGTGAGGGCTGCGGGGTGGGGCCAGGAATGAGGGGTTCAAGCTGTGGGAGGGGCTGTGGGCTGGGGCAGGGAGTTGGGGTGCAGGAGGGCTGGGGTGCAGGCACTGGGGTGGGGTCAGGGATGAGGGGTTTGGGGTGTAGGAAGGGGCTCCAGGTTGGGGGGCTCAGGGCTGGGGCAGAGGATTGAGGTGCGGGGTTGACAGGAACTGGCCAATGGGGGTGTGGAGCCGATGCTTGGGGAGGGGGCAGCACGTGAAGCCTCGTGCTCCCCCCCACTTAGGAGCCAGACCTGCTGCTGCGTGCTTCTGGGGTGCAGTGAGGTGTCAGAACAGGGAGGGATTAGCCTGCCTTAGCCGGGCAGCACCGCTGATGGGACTTTTAATGGCCCCGTCGGTGGTGCTGACCAGAGCTGCCACGACCCTGTGCCTTACATTCTGCAACCCAGAACTGGTTCGCGACCCACAGTTTGAAAACTACTGATTTAGAGACGCTACTGTATAGAACTTCCATTGACTTCAATGAAATTATTGTGTCTTATTCCTGAATAGATCTTTGAAAATGTAGAGGTACAACAGGAATAGTTTGTGCATGCATAATTTATAGCATTGAATACAAGTCATTCCTCTACTTACAAGGGCATAAATTCATTCCACATCATACTGAGATCCATCAAATGTCTTGCTACAACTTTTTACTTTCACAAATAAGTAGCTGAGCATTATACATACAGCTCCCCTGCACATAAATTGCTGATAACTAAACATGATGTATGCATGTTTTGACAGGTAATTACATGGTAAATATGTTCTATGAAGACAGTATATAAGATGTTGGCAAATACAAACAATGTAATTTGTACTAACTTTGTGCTGACATCAGGAGTGAGTACAGGTTGGCAGCTGCTCTCATTTCAAATTCAAGGGGCCCACTTCTGCTCTAGTGGTGCAGTAACACCAGGGCAACCCCAATGCACAAATCACATGTATGAAATCCAGGGCAGAATCTGAAGTCAGTGGTGTTACACTGGTGTGCATTGTTTGGCTGGTGTACATTGTTTGTTTATAGGTCCATCAATGGCTATTAGCCAGGATGGGCAGGAATGGTGCCCCTAGCCTCTGTTTGCCAGAAGCTGGGAATGAGCGGCAGGAGATGGATCACTTAATGATTACCTGTTTTGTTCATTCCCTCTGGGGCACCTGGCATTGGCCACTGTTGGTAGACAGGATACTGGGCTAGATGGACCTTTGGTCTGACCCAGTAGGGCCATTCTTATGTTCTTACACTGGCCTGTGGGATTTTTTTTTAAACTAGTGAGGATGTACTAGCTGGAAAAGAGCCAGCTTGATTCTCAGCTCCCTGGTTGAGTGGGTAGGGCTGGCAATTAGGAAAACATGCTTCTTTTTCCTTCTAACCTGAAATCATTTGACATGGCATCGCTGACAGACACATAGGACTGCAAAATGCCATTTTTCTAGAGTACTTTTCAGAGAAGATCTGTGCCTTGGCTTAGAGTCCCTCCTTTGCCAATCTTTCCTTGTTGCAGGGGATGGGAGGTTACTTAAGGATGCCAGAGCAAAACTGTAGCCCTTTCCCAATCCTGAAACATTCCCAACACTGAGCAGGGAGTGGTGAGGGCTTCTCACCTATGGAGCTAGTACATGAATTTAAATTATGTATGCATTAGTTCTAGGGTACCCCCCAAGTCACAAATGTTATTAGGAATTACTACCAGAGAAAGCAAAATGACCATGTGCAGTTTAACTTCACTGCAATTCCAGTTGTGCATAATAGCAGCTATAAAAGCAATCACAGCAATGGACAAGGCAATATCTATAATTTTATTTCTTTGTCCCACCCAGCACCCCAATTGCACAGGAGCACGAGGCATAGTGTGTGATTTTTGGAGTTAGTCTGTGATAGTCTGGACTGGAGCTGATACTGGGTTGAGTTTGTCATTGTAAACTAATCTGATTCTTTATGTGTAACAAATTCTCCAGTTTGCATCATAGAGCAAAGAGTGAATGTCACCAGCAGAGTCATAAAGGGCAATTTCCATAATCACAGCTAATTTGGGACTGGAATGGCTGTTCCTAGTCATGTGCCTCTTCAGGCACAATGAAAAGCTCATGGGAGAAATGATGTGGGCCTTTTTCCATGGCATTATTGTACCTTTAAGAGTTCCTATATTATTTCCCTCATCCTGGCTTTGAAAAAGAGGAAAGGATTTTCCTTTTCCATTATCCATATTCTTGTGAGGATCCTCCCAGCAAAGAGAAGAACTTTTAAAATACTCCCACCAAAAGCCAAAAACAGAGCAAGAAACCCAAACATTAAATCAAAATGTAAATGAAGGGCCTAACCCATCAAGCTGCTGAGTGTTTTTTTAGAGGTACTGGGTGTTAGGGGAAATTAACCTAGTTAGCATATGTGACTCCATTTTGGGTTTCCTGTCAGCCATTAACTAGAAGTGAGCACATCACGTACCAAGGAAGGAAGGATCCTTCAAGGTGGACAGCTGGACAATTTCAAGATAAGGGAAACAAAGGAGACAGGAACCAGCCGACATGCCTGAAATAGTTGCCGCTTCAGCTTTTTTGCATGGGAAAGGTGGCTGCAGGGTATTGGTAATAGATAAGGTGAAGGCCTGTTTATTGGTTTAGGCCCCCCCCCAAGCACACAGGCGGGATGTTTTGCCAACAGTATATAATCTTTGTGTAACCTGTAATCAGGGTCCCGTTCTGCTTAACGGAGCGGTACCACGCTCAAGCGTAATAAACCTGCAAACTTTGAGACACTCTGCAGTCTGTCTTTATTTGGTTGCCTCAGCCTAGAAACGAACTGTACGTGTCCTAACTGGAATAATTCGTAACACGGGCCCACTGAATATTCGCTAACATCAATGGGAATTGAGGGAGCTTAGAACCTGTTCGAAACGCATGGCACTATGTGGTATTGGGCCTTTACTGAACATAAGGAGTCTGCTGCATTTCCAGCATTGAACCCAAAGCTTTGCCCAGGAAAAAATACATGTCTGCAAAACTCATTTGTGCAAGGGTATATTGAGGATTTCCACATGGAAATACCCATTTGTGCACACAGTAATCATTTGCACATATACATGAAAGAACTGTGCACATACCAGCGGAGCATCGGGGACAGCAGAGCAGCTCACAGCAGGAGTTTGCCTGGGACTGGTAAGTATCCGAGTGTGTGTGTTTGCTTGCTGAGGAAGTATCCGAGCGTGTGTTTGCTGGGAGGGCAGGGAGAGAGCCTGAGTGAGTGTCTGATTGGCTGCTAGCCTGCAGGGGGCGGGCATTAGGGTGTCTGTGTGTTTGCGTCAGGGAAGCCTGGCTGTTTAAAAATAGCCAGAGCCTCGCGAACCAGCTGAGCGGCAGCGGAGCAGCGGGGACAGCAGAGCAGCTCACAGCAGGAGTTTGCCTGGGAGTTCGCCTGGAGTGAGCCCAGTGAGGCTTACATCTTGCCAACGTCTCTGAGGAAGCTCATAGTAGGTAGGTGATATGGAAGGGGGGGGTTCAGCTGTTGTGACCTGCACTGGATGTGCCATGTTTGTCTTTCTTCCACAGGACAGAAGCGACTTTGTCTGTACAAAGTGCAAGCTGGTCTCCATATTGGAAGAGAAGATTGAAGGTCTGGAGCAACAGGTAACGACCCTGCGTTGTATACGAGAGACTGAGGATTTTCTGGACCAAACTCAGGATAGCCTTCTAGGGGCATAAAGCTCTAAAGATATAGAGCAGGTTGCACAGAGGAGCCAAGAGGCCAGTGAAGAAGCTTGGCAACATGTGACCTCCAGAAGAGGTAAGCGGAATGTCCGGGTTCCAGTAACACAGACACAGGTAACTAACCGCTTTCATGTTCTCTCCACAGGTACCAATGCGGAGAGTGGACCAGATGATATGTCTGGGGGGAGAAAGCGGAAGGAGACTCCGCTGGTTGGGAGGCATGAGATGCGATGTCCTGAGGTTGGGGGTTCCACGACCACCACTCCCAAGAGGAGAAGGCGGGTGGTGGTGGTCGGGGACTCTCTCCTCCGGGGGACTGAGTCATCTATCTGCCGCCCTGACCGGGAAAACCGAGAAGTCTGCTGCTTGCCAGGGGCTAAGATTCGTGATGTGACGGAGAGACTGCCGAGACTCATCAAGCCCTCGGATCGCTACCCCTTCCTGCTTCTCCACGTGGGCACCAATGATACTGCCAAGAATGACCTTGAGCGGATCACTGCGGACTACGTGGCTCTGGGAAGAAGGATAAAGGAGTTGGAGGCGCAAGTGGTGTTCTCGTCCATCCTCCCCGTGGAAGGAAAAGGCCTGGGTAGGGACCGTCGAATCGTGGAGGTCAACGAATGGCTACGCAGGTGGTGTCGGAGAGAAGGCTTTGGATTCTTTGACCATGGGATGGTGTTCCATGAAGGAGGAGTGCTGGGCAGAGACGGGCTCCATCTTACGAAGAGAGGGAAGAACATCTTTGCCAGCAGGCTGGCTAACCTAGTGAGGAGGGCTTTAAACTAGGTTCACCGGGGGAAGGAGACCAAAGCCCTGAGGTAAGTGGGAAAGCGGGATACCGGGAGGAAGCACAGGCAGGAAGGTCTGTGAGGGGAGGGCTCCTGCCTCATACTGGGAATGAGGGGCGATCAACAGGTTATCTCAAGTGCTTATATACAAATGCACAAAGCCTTGGAAACAAGCAGGGAGAACTGGAGGTCCTGGTGATGTCAAGGAATTATGACGTGATTGGAATAACAGAGACTTGGTGGGATAACTCACATGACTGGAGTACAGTCATGGATGGTTATAAACTGTTCAGGAAGGACAGGCAGGGCAGAAAAGGTGGGGGAGTAGCACTGTATGTAAGGGAGCAGTATGACTGCTCAGAGCTCCGGTACGAAACTGTGGAAAAACCTGAGTGTCTCTGGATTAAGTTTAGAAGTGTGTGCAACAAGAGTGATGTCATGGTGGGAGTCTGCTATAGACCACCGGACCAGGGGGATGAGGTGGATGAGGCTTTCTTCCGGCAACTCACGGAAGCTACTAGATCGCATGCCCTGATTCTCATGGGTGACTTTAATTTTCCTGATATCTGCTGGGAGAGCAATACAGCGGTGCATAGACAATCCAGGAAGTTTTTGGAAAGCGTAGGGGACAATTTCCTGGTGCAAGTGCTAGGGGAGCCAACTAGGGGGAGCGCTTTTCTTGACCTGCTGCTCACAAACCGGGTAGAATTAGTGGGGGAAGCAAAAGTGGATGGGAATCTGGGAGGCAGTGACCATGAGTTGGTTGAGTTCAGGATCCTGACGCAGGGAAGAAAGGTAAGCAGCAGGATACGGACCCTGGACTTCAGGAAAGCAGACTTTGACTCCCTCAGGGAACAGATGGCCAGGATCCCCTGGGGGACTAACATGAAAGGGAAGGGAGTCCAGGAGAGCTGGCTGTATTTCAAGGAATCCCTGTTGAGGTTACAGGGACAAACCATCCCGATGAGTCGAAAGAATAGTAAATATGGCAGGCGACCAGCTTGGCTTAATGGTGAAATCCTAGCGGATCTTAAACATAAAAAAGAAGCTTACAAGAAGTGGAAGGTTGGACATATGACCAGGGAAGAGTATAAAAATATTGCTCGGGCATGTAGGAAAGATATCAGGAGGGCCAAATCGCACCTGGAGCTGCAGCTAGCAAGAGATGTCAAGAGTAACAAGAAGGGTTTCTTCAGGTATGTTGGCAACAAGAAGAAAGCCAAGGAAAGTGTGGGCCCCTTACTGAATGAGGGAGGCAAGCTAGTGACAGAGGATGTGGAAAAAGCTAATGTACTCAATGCTTTTTTTGCCTCTGTTTTCACTAACAAGGTCAGCTCCCAGACTGCTGTGCTGGGCAACACAAAATGGGGAAGAGATGGCCAGCCCTCTGTAGAGATAGAGGTGGTTAGGGACTATTTAGAAAAGCTGGACGTGCACAAGTCCATGGGGCCGGACGAATTGCATCCGAGAGTGCTGAAGGAATTGGCGGCTGTGATTGCAGAGCCCTTGGCCATTATCTTTGAAAACTCGTGGCGAACGGGGGAAGTCCCGGATGACTGGAAAAAGGCTAATGTAGTGCCCATCTTTAAAAAAGGGAAGAAGGAGGATCCTGGGAACTACAGGCCTGTCAGCCTCACCTCAGTCCCTGGAAAAATCATGGAGCAGGTCCTCAAAGAATCAATCCTGAAGCACTTAGAGGAGAGGAAAGTGATCAGGAACAGTCAGCATGGATTCACCAAGGGAAGGTCATGCCTGACTAATCTAATCGCCTTTTATGATGAGATTACTGGTTCTGTGGATGAAGGGAAAGCAGTGGATGTATTGGTTCTTGACTTTAGCAAAGCTTTTGACACGGTCTCCCACAGCATTCTTGTCAGCAAGTTAAGGAAGTATGGGCTGGATGAATGCACTATAAGGTGGGTAGAAAGCTGGCTAGATTGTCGGGCTCAACGGGTAGTGATCAATGGCTCCATGTCTAGTTGGCAGCCGGTGTCAAGTGGAGTTCCCCAGGGGTCGGTCCTGGGGCCCGTTTTGTTCAATATCTTCATAAATGATCTGGAGGATGGTGTGGATTGCACTCTCAGCAATTTTGCGGATGATACTAAACTGGGAGGAGTGGTAGATACGCTGGAGGGGAGGGATAGGATACAGAAGGACCTAGACAAATTGGAGGATTGGGCCAAAAGAAATCTAATGAGGTTCAATAAGGATAAGTGCAGGGTCCTGCACTTAGGATGGAAGAATCCAATGCACCGCTACAGACTAGGGACCGAATGGCTCGGCAGCAGTTCTGCGGAAAAGGACCTAGGGGTGACAGTGGACGAGAAGCTGGATATGAGTCAGCAGTGTGCCCTTGTTGCCAAGAAGGCCAATGGCATTTTGGGATGTATAAATAGGGGCATAGCGAGCAGATCGAGGGACGTGATCGTTCCCCTCTATTCGACACTGGTGAGGCCTCATCTGGAGTACTGTGTCCAGTTTTGGGCCCCACACTACAGGAAGGATGTGGATAAATTGGAAAGAGTACAACGAAGGGCAACAAAAATGATTAGGGGTCTAGAGCACATGACTTATGAGGAGAGGCTGAGGGAGCTGGGATTGTTTAGTCTGCAGAAGAGAAGAATGAGGGGGGATTTGATAGCTGCTTTCAACTACCTGAAAGGGGGTTTCAAAGAGGATGGCTCTAGACTGTTCTCAATGGTAGCAGATGACAGAACGAGGAGTAATGGTCTCAAGTTGCAATGGGGGAGGTTTAGATTGGATATTAGGAAAAACTTTTTCACTAAGAGGGTGGTGAAACACTGGAATGCGTTACCTAGGGAGGTGGTAGAATCTCCTTCCTTAGAGGTTTTTAAGGTCAGGCTTGACAAAGCCCTGGCTGGGATGATTTAACTGGGACTTGGTCCTGCTTTGAGCAGGGGGTTGGACTAGATGACCTTCTGGGGTCCCTTCCAACCCTGATATTCTATGATTCTATGATTCTATGAACTGTTGTATGCAGGCAGTAGTACTGAAACATTTGCTGCTTGGTAGTTTCACTGTATTTCTTGATACATTATTGCAAGTTTTCTTCAAAGGGATTTATTTTGTGACTTTCCTCCTTCCTCTCCCACACTATCGCCCAACCTGTTCTCTTCTCCCTTCCTCCTCTTTCATCAGCAAATGCTGCTGATTACAGGGGTAAGACTCAGTTTGCAAAAATGTGCCAAAGCAAGCAGAATGCTCCCTTCGTCCTTCAGCACACTCTTCCGCTGTGAATCACGGTTTAGGTTTCAAGGTGAAAAACACTTTTCAACATGTGAAAAATAACTGTCTTTAGCTGTGTCAAGGTTCCTTCCCCACTCTGAACTCTAGGGTACAGATGTGGGGACCTGCATGAAAACCTCCTAAGCTTACTTTTACCAGCTTAGGTTAAAACTTCCCCAAGGTACAAACTATTTTACCCTTTGCCCTTGGACTTCCACTGCCACCACCAAACGTTTGACTGGGTTTACTGGGAAAACGTTGTTTGGGAATGTCTTTCCCCCCAAAATCCTCACCAAAACCTTGCACCCCCCTGCCTAGGGTAGGCTTGATAAAAATCCTCACCAATTTGCATAGGTGACCAGAGACCCAAACCCTTGGATCTTAAAAACAATGAAAAAAGCATTCAATTTCTTACCAGAAGAATTGTAATATAAGAAAAGATAAAAAGAATCACCTCTGTAAAATCAGGATGGTAAATACCTTACAGGGTAATTAGATTCAAAACACAGAGAATCCCTCTAGGCAAAACCTTAAGTTACAAGAAAGACACAAAAACAGGAATCTACATTCTATTCAGCACAGCTTATTTTGTCAGTCATTTAAAGAAAAGAGAATCTAATGCATATCTAGCTAGATTATTTACTAAGTTCTAAGACTCCATTCCTGTTCTGTCCCCGGCAAAATCATCACACAGACAAGACAGACCCTTTGTTTTTCTCTCCCTCCAGCTTTGAAAGTATCTCGTCTCCTCATTGGTCATTTTGGTCAGGTGCCAGCAAGGTTATCCTAGCTTCTTAACCCTTTACAGGTAAAAGGATTTTTCCTCTGGCCAGGAGGGATTTTAAAGGTGTTTACCCTTCCCTTCATATTTATGACAAGCTGATACTAAAATGAGCAAAACCCTGCAGATGAAAGCAGAGTTTTCCCTCCTTGTTCACTGCCATGAGGAAAAAAATCCCTAGGTTTGCTTGAGGAACAACTATACAAACCAAACCAGCAGGAGCTGCCAATGTATGGGCTCTTTATTATGCGAACAAGTAAGACATTTGCATCTAGACAACTTCCTTCTGACTAGTTCCTTAATGAGAGAGCATGATATGAAACAATGAGTAAAATAAAGAAAGGGTATTGAGCTATAATTATCTAAAGATGATCCTAGTGACTGATTGTTTATGCATAATTTTGGCATAAAATAACTGAGCTCCAGGTCTTCCTGTCAAACATATAGAAAGGATTTTTGTTGAGGCTACCAAAATATTCTTGGTTATGGCATGAGTGAATGTGGGAGCTCTCAGGCTTCCAAGATTTAAGATTCACCAAATCTCCAATCTTGTTCCTCTTGGGCCCTAAGATCTAAAGAGTGGGATATCTGTCTGTTTGTCAATAGGCAAGAGTGACTGTACCTTGCTCATCACTATGATATCAGAAATAAGCAGGTAGCTCCTTGCTGAGTGCTTCCCTCTCTCTCCTCCCATCCCAGAGTGGTGAGAAGCCGTTTGCTTCATTTATTGAAGTTTGGGGGATTTATTTTAATTGCTAGAATAAAGCTAGGTTATAGTGTTGGATTCTGTATTTGCATCTGGAGGTGGTACATTGGTGGTCATCCTGAGCACTTGAGGAGGGAATTCCACTACTGTATGCCAGCCTCCAAGAAAGCTCAGTCTGTAGCTGTCATGATTCTTTGGGTCAGATTCTTTAGTTCAGTAGGGCAGCTTTGTATCAGCCCCCAGAACAAAGCTGCATTTAAGCAAGTGGATCTGGCCTGTGTAGGATTTTCCCTGTGTAAGGGAATTCTCAGGTGGCACAAAGCAGGTGTAATGGCTCATACAGCAGTTCCATTCCCTTGCATACTGACATGTCAGAGTACAAAATGGGGCATGGATGGATTGTCCCTAAACCCCAGCAATACCTAGCTGCAATAATGGTCCTTTTGAGCTACTGGCAGCCAGTGTAGTTTACAGCAACCTTCAGATTGCACTCATATGAGCTTGGAGACAGAGCTAATATGGAGCTAGCCAAGGTGGGGTGGGCCAAATAGCTGGTCTAAAGTCACCTTTGCAGACACTTGATTTTGTGCCAAGCACAGCTAAGTCAGACCGTAGAATCTAGCCCTTGCTTTTGTTGTGAATAGTTTCATGGTCCTAAGGATCTCAGCTGTCATGGAAGACATTGATTACAGAAGGAGAGTTGGTCCCTTGATCCACTGTTCAATGGGGAACCGGCATAATGACCAAACATAGAGGTGAGGCATGTACAGGGATTTTGTGTTCATTCTCAGGTATAGGTCACTATAATATCTAGCCTAGGGGGTCAAAAAGGCATAGATCTTTGATCCCATCAGCTTCTGTCTGGAGAGGATGAAGTCTCGTAGCAGAAAGGTGGCAGAAAGTATATCTAGCAGCAGTTGCTATTTTGCTATTCATATTCAGCAAGGAATCCAGGAGCACCCGGAAGCTCTGCACTGTCACATATGGGATTGCATTGCTCACTAGGCAGCTGATTTTCCTGCCTTCGTAGAACTGGTAGTTATGAGTGGAAAGATGCATCTGCAACCAAAGGCACAAGGATAGTTTGCCAGGCCAGCCAGTATACATCTAATATTGCCAAGAACTGATGTGCTGCTGTCCCAGTGATAGAGGCAAAGTAGTACCAGCAGTAGGAAGCATTTCTTTTAGAGAGAGAGGGAAGAATATATGCAATGATAAAATGATCATTAAAATGATTCCCTAACTGTGTGAAAGGACAGTGGCATTTGCAGGGGCTGATAGGAAACAGCTGGAGGGAGACGGTTTTCTCATATGAAAGAGTGAAGGAGAGACTGGGCAGGTGCTAAAGCTTTGGCCCAACCAGAACCACAGTAGAGCGAGGTTACTTGGTAACTAGGGATGTGCAGGGGAGGAAAAGGGAAGCCTAGCTATTTTAATAGAGGCTTTGTAAAACACATGTGAAGCTTTAAGGGCTGCAGCTGCTCTCACAGTGGTTTAACTCCATTGATTTCAGCCAATCAACATCAACATAATTGCTCAGAATCAGGCACTATAGGCCAGCTTCTTAGCTATTGTAAATTTAAGTCAATGGAGTTACATCTATGAGGATCTGTCCCTTTGGTTTTAATTAAAATGGACAAAATTCTGCTCACTATTACAGTCATACTACCCCTTAGAACACAGTGGTGCAGCAATTTGCAAGCTAGCATGCTGCAGTCAGGGCCAGCTCCAGGCACCAGCTTTCCAAGCAGGAGCTTGGGTGGCATTCAGAATTGGGCGGCAGTTCGTGTCCCACGGTGGCAATTTGGCGGCAGCTCTGCCACTCTTCCGGGTGCAGTGGCAATTTGGCGGCGACTGCTTGGGGCGGCAAAATTGGTAGAGCCGCCCCTGGGTGCAGTGTATTTTTTGTATGCCTGATTTCTTGAAACAGTAGCATCACATCCGATGAAGTGAGCTGTAGCTCACAAAAGCTTATGTTCAAATAAATTTGTTAGTCTCTAAGGTGCCACAAGTACTCCTTTTTTAGTAGCAGCTTAGTGTTGCTTACTCAAAGCAAGTGAACTGCCTTAGTTATCTGAAATCTGTCTGACTAAAGGCTCGAAAGCATGCAAAAATCACATTGATCTGTGACTGGAGCAGCCATCTATTCTCTTTATCCTGTCATAATAATTTGTTTATTCCATACATGATTTTAGTCGTCAAAGAAATACCATGTATACCACTGATAACAAACATGTATTATTGCTGGAAATTTTAGCTGCCAGCTGCAGTGTCAGACAAACCACTTGCCAGTTGCTGTCATCCAAACAGTCATGAGCCAGCAGGACAGGCTGTGATTCCAGGAGCCCAAACGGACTGACAAGACATGGGATTCAATCACTGCAGATGGATTTCTTTTGGAGTAGTTTTATTCTTTCTGCAACTCTCAGAAATAAATCTGTCAGAAAGACAGGAGATGTAAAATAATGTGCAAACAAGAGGCGTTCTAATAGCAACTTTGTCAGTGAAAGCTGGATGGCCTAGTTAGTTTGTATCTAATCCTGCTGCCAAAGCAAAATTTCCCCACTGTATGTAATTTAGTTATCAAAGAGGGATACTTGTCTGGATTTATACAGAGGGGTCACTAGCTATGGTTATCATGTTGTTAATGGTTAAATGAGTGTCTTCAAAACTTCAGTAAAATATTAAAATTGTCCAAAAGATATTAGCAGTAGGAGAACGATGTTTTGTTATCAGCCATTGTGGTTTATACTGTACAGTATTTTGCTTGTAGAATAAAGCACTAGATGAACAATCTGTCATCCACAGTGATAGAAATAGTTTAAGACTTGGTAGTTTTGTAATTAAAAAAAATAAAGTCAGAAAAAATCTTCAGTCCTCAATTGGCTCGTATTATTGTTAATAATAATAATTAATAATTAATAATAAATTAATTATAAGACCATCGATCTAAGGATCACAAGTTGCTTTACAAAGACTAATGTCCACATTCTGTTCTCATTTATTCCCATGCAACGACTTTCATTTCAGCAGGATTACGCAGCTGTGGGAATAGAATTCAGCTTTAGACATTTGATCCAAAGCCCAAAGAAGTGAATGGAAAGACTCCCATTTATTCAATAAGATATGGTTAAGACTTCACTATATTAAGTTCAGCTTTGTACCATAGGTAAGCAAATAGGGGGGTGGAGGAGCGACAGCTCAGTGGTTTGACCATTAGCCTGCTAAACCCAGGGTTGTGAGTTCAATCCTTGAGGGGGCCATTTAGGGGTCTGGGGCAAAAATGGGGGATTGGCCCTACTTTGAGCAGGGGGCTGGACTAGATGACCTCCTGAGATCATCTAGTCATCTTGTTCCAACCCTGATATTCTATGATTACTGCATCCATTTTTACATGAGTAAACTGTATCCAAGAGAGCTTAAGGATTCCTTTAGGCTTCTTTGAATATCCATGTTTAAAGGACTTCACCATGGTCATAGACGTCATCACTGGCAGAACGAGCAATGGAACTATATTCATGTCCTCTGTGGCGGTTAGACTTCACTGGAATCCAGAAATTAAAAAAGGTGGCTGAATTGCTGTTTAACCTAAAGCACTTGTACAGACTCACCCACTATGGGAATCTATGATATGGTAGGGCTTTCCCCCAGTTTTGAAGTATACACTGCCACACCCTTTAAATAGGTTTATTGTCCAAGCAAACCAACCAGTCCTTCAGCTCACCCATTGTCGCAGGGTTTCATAGCTGTCCCTCCCAAGAGTCTCTGCTGCTTCTTGCAGCTTTCCAGTCGACATCCTTCTCAGCCAAACCTTATTCAGCCAGCTCTGTTACTCTTCTGAAAGAGCAGTACCAGGGCAATCTCCCTAGACACTTAGCCCATTGCTCCAAGAATCCATCACAAGCATTGACACTATTCCGCCAGGGTTCCTTTTCCTCCAGCACAGTTTTTTCCAATAGCTGGGTCTCTTCCTGGCCTCTGACAGCCTTTTTAGCCCCAGCTGTAGCCCTACCCCATCTTAATTGGCTCAGTTGGGCCCATCTGCTCTGACACAGGGGAACTGGGCTTGGTCTACTTACAGGACCCAGCAACCCTTGCGGTTCAGGGCAGTGTGGCCTAGCAGCCAGAGACAATACTGCTGCCCTTGCGTTCAGGGAAGCACGGCCTAGTGGACAATACCCAGGGAACCATAACCACAGGGGTAGTGGCCCAGGCCCACCTGACTACACCAGGCCCTGACAGTGAGTCAGCAGGAAATCCCACTGAAACACACTGACCTCACATGGATGGGGGACACCACTCGATCACCCTCCCTGGGTCACTTCCTACTGAGCTTCCTGAAGCTGCAGTCCATGGAGCATCCGGGTCTCCGGGCTCCTCAGTGCAGGTAACTCCTTGTGATGCTAGTGGTGACAGATCTCCATTTCGGACATCAGGATCTTTGGCTCCTGCCAGCAAAGGCTGAGATGGCTCCTCAGCCAGAGCCTCAACCAAAGGTACTTCTTCTCCAGCAGTCCACCCGGACTGAGCTGGACTGGTCCCTTTTATACTAGCACAGCACTTGAATCATGTCCAGTATGGTCTAAGGGGCTGGACTTCCTCTGCCCATAGTGTGGGGTTAAGCCCTTCTTGCCCAGTGCGGGATATTCAGGCCAAATCACAGGTACCTATTGAATTTCTGGGGAAATGGGCATGAATTGCAATGGGTAGTGGGCATCATGTGAGATGTGTGAAATCCTGTGCCTGTCCTGGCCTTATGGGCTGCACTGCCTATGCATGCCAGGCATGTTAAGGATGGCAGGATTTCCATAGCTTCTCTTGGGTTGCATCAGCATCTCCATTCTATTTTAATTAAATGTTTGTATTAAAAATTCATTTTTTAAAAAATACAATAAGTTCCAAGGCAACTTCATGGGTGAATTATTGATATACATTAATAGCATAGCAATTTGTGGTGTGTACAGGTGAACAAAGTATAACCCCCTCAAAATATGCTAATCAAATAGCTACTGGTCTCTATAAAAAAAAAACTAGCAGGGCTACCGGTGGACAGTCTAATCATTTGCCTCTGTAGAAATGATCATGGAACCACAAATTGTGAAACAGTTTGAAAGTAGCACACTTTAAACCTTGTAAAAAAAACACTTAATGAAGTGAAACATGGATCCTTGTTAAATTTTGTATAATGCCTCAGTCATATTGTTTTCTATTGTCAGTGACTTTTAATATAGACCTGTTAAACAGCTATAAAACTTGTTGAGGTTGAAATGATAGGTGGTAAATATTAATGAGGTTCAAAGGCTGCATTACTACGTTGGCTTAAGCACCAGATTCTTTTTTTCTCATCTGTTTTTTTTTTTTATAGTGGGAGAGCATCAATGGGAATCTTTAGGACATGTGAATGAAATCTTCCTTAGTTTCATGTGAGTGCAATGAAAAAGAGGTCAATTGAAACTTGTGGCTGGTACCATCTGAATGCTATGGAATTCTTTCTTCTATTGGCTTTATTTCCAGTATATCCAATGATAGAAATGAAGATGCTGCTGAGACTTATTGCTAGAACTAACTCCAAGTGTCATGTTTACTGAATTATTTGAATTTCTCTCTAAGGAAATACACAAACATTAAATAGGAGCACAGTGGAAATGGAGTGGTACTGGGCAGAGTCCTGTGATTACCACTGAGCAGAACTATGCAAGGTTCTGAGTGTCCTAGCATGAATAGTAGATGAGCTGGGGGGTGGGAAGTAGATCTATTACTATAATGGAGCCACCAACCATTCTCCCTGTGGACTTAAAGGGACAGATTCTCAGGCACGGGACTCAAGGCACTGGAGCAAAGATAGATTTCTGTGATCTTTCTGCCCCCATGATCCTGATGGCAGCTTCTCTAACTTTTGTTACCTTGTAATAACTTGTTTCCTTCCCCCCCAGCATGCCCCCTACCATCCCCTATACTGTGGAGAGAGGAGAAATGGGTGTTTGGCAAAGAGCTGGCTCTATGCCAGGTAGAGATTTGCCTTAGGGCCAATAAGGAGTTTTCTGGCCTTTGGAGGTTGAGGCTTTGGTTAGGAAGGTGACTGTAAACTTGGCATTCCTTTACTTAATCAGGTGAAGGAACAGCTATTTTCCCTTGCTTTGTGGATTGCATTGGGGTTTAGGTGGAAGATCTACAGCAGTGAGCATGCCTTGAGGCAGAAATATAGGTGCCCAGAGGACTTTTACAGTGAACATTTAAGCACTGTGTGAGTTTAGGCACCTACAGAGTGAGCTGGCAGCAGCCAACCAGGAGTTTTGTGGATCACAGTGGCACCTAAATCTGGGACTATGCCTCTAAATCTGAGGTTTGGTTACTGCAGTACTTTTGTGGATCTGGGCCTAACTCCCTGAATGCTGAGCACTTGGCTCACATTAGCAGCAATGAGACCCAGCTGGCAACTGACAATGATGCTGCCTCTTAAATCCTCCTCAATACTTAATGCCACCTACTTTGTTTAAATTGATATTTAGTGCTGCTCATTCTTGTTAGCCCCACAGAGTCGACACAGCTGTGGGAGAAGGAGCGGGGCTCTGTTTTGGCTTGTGGTGCATCAACGAAATTGTAAACCAAATCTCTGATGCAAAACCTTTTGCCTTTGTCACAATTATCACCAGTACAGTGGTAGTGCTAGTTATTAGGAACAACAACATTATAATGGCTTGTCAACACTGGTTCTCCACTTTTAAGGTAACTCCCTTCTCTTCAAGTGTCAGTATATTTATGCCTGCATCTGTAATTTTCACTCCATGCATCTGAAGCTTATGCCCAAATAAATCTGTTAGTCTTTAAGGTGCCATTGGACTCCTCTTTTTTTTTGTGTGGATACAAACATGGCTACCCCTCTGATACTTAACATTATAATGATTATACTACCAGCCTCTGAGTAACACACCTCAGTTGGGTCAGCTCTACTGAGGATGAGGTGCGAACCAAAAGAATACAGCTTGGCATTCATCTCCCAAATGCATTTGGCAGTCATTTAGTTTACTTGAAACCAGGGTACAGTGGACCTGGAAGTGACAGAGATGATTCATATGCTGCCCCCATCCCCATGATGCTATTTTTTAGAGTAACTTTTTAAAGTGAACTCAAGTCTAAACTATGAAATAGTGACTCTGTGATAAAAGGAATTTCTTCATTTGACGAGAGCTAATGATCAGCTCTAAAGCTGCATTTCATAGAGATGTAAGACGGCATTGGTATTATTTTTTTCCAGGGTGCACTGCTAATCCATCAGCACGTTTTAATTCAAAATATTCTGAGAATGGTTCTCAAGGGAGAAAACTGATTGGCTAGTGATTTATATGGGACTGGATTTGCTGCAGTAGTTGTTTGTAACAGTGAAACAGAGTATAATTTAGAGATAGTTGGCTTTGGTACAATAAAAGGTAGATCCTGGCTCCAGTCTGATCCCCTAGTGATGCATTTGTGATTTTGTAACCACTCAAGGATGCTGATTCCTTTCTCTCTGGGGCATGGAAATATACAGTACTCTGCACCCTCCGCTATAGCATGCATGCACAAACACACTAAAGCAGTTATACAGGAAGAGCGGGTACATATGATCAAGTAGGCACTACTGCAAAATAAAATCAATACAAATCAGCTGAAGAGATTTAATCTTGCATTTCAATAACGTAGTATCTATTTATCCACCTTATATACCTCATTGATACATATATAGCAACATATTGCAATGCAAGATCACACACACACACACACACACACCCTAGGTGACAAGTACCATAGTTATATGGTGTAGGAAAATAATAGATTAGAAGCTGTGTTGAACCTCTCAATATAGTCTGTCTTTAGTGAGTCCAATGATGATCACATACTTAATTGGAGTGTAAAATGATTCTTATCTAAAAAAAAAGCAGCCATCTTTACAGCAAATGCTTCCACAACAATTAAAAGGGTAGCAGCACACAGGGGATCTGCTAAAGATAGCACAACCTAGGGTTATTAGCCTACATTTTTTGATATTGATGAATAGAAGAATTTAAAGGCCAGCATGGACCCAAGTGGGTTATTTTAAAATCACAACAGATAATCTTTCATTCTTATTAGCTGTTTAGGGGCAAATCCATACTCCATGGTTTGCTCTGGATTGCAGGCTGAGTGATTGACTGATGCACAGTTGGGTGGGGTGAATGATAGGTAGATGTGCATGTGGGCAGGAATGATGTGCAGGTGAGGGAAAAATCCTCCCTTTCCATGCCATGGAATAGCTGTGGAACCATTTTGTGGAGGCTGCTATGGTTCAGTGGTTGGAATAAGGCCTGTGGCCCCTTGCATGTTTACACAGCCCCTCATGGAAAAGGAGGAGTGCCAAACCTGCGAAAAAAATGTTTTTGACTTAATTGGCTTGAAGTTGCTTGTTGGCTAGTTTTTGGCTTGTAGCTTGTTGCTTCTTTTTTTTTTATCGGCTCCCAGCAAGCAGGGGCAAAGGGGGGAGAGAGTCAGGGGTGCACAGCGGGCACACCATAGTCCCAGACTGCACGCCCGGGGGATCTAGTCACATGTAGCGTTGGGATTCTTAGGGAATGGTATGTTTTGGCCTTGTTTTGAAATGGGATTAGCTTGAATTTTGGCTTATTATGAAAGTCGGGTGCTTATTTACTGAGTGAAAGTTGGCAACTGTGGGGAAGATCTGTGAAGTGACTGAATACCCTCTACATCCATCCAGAGACCCTGCCCTGTTCCTGCAGTGATTCAGCTGCCAAGGGAGCTTCTGTGGCTCAGGTGATGGGCAGGATTTGCTCCAAAGTGAAGAAACAGTTTTCTTAAACATTATGGTGGAAGCTGTCATATTCTTCTGATAGTTTCCCAGTACCTCAGACTCTTCCTGTTTACGCATACGCCTTACATTCGCATACAGACTCTTAGAGACTTACAGGAGGGACAAATCCTGCCCAGACCTGCCCCTTCCACAGCACAGAAAGCCTTGAATGTTATGAGTCTGTTCCAATCTCACTGCACATTATGGGCTGTGACCCTCTGCAGGCAGTTCACAGTGCTGCAGTGCTGGGAAACAAAGGTCCTTGAGCCCCAGCAGTGAGGAGAAGTTTGGTGTCTGGGGGAGAATTGGGGCCAGTGGATGCACGCAGTCATGGATCCAGTGGGTAGTCCTGCATCCTTAGTCCCTTTGTATAGGGGGCACAGCAACTGTAGGTGCTTCTGCTCCACTCTGGCTACAGTAGCAACTGAGAAGCATGGTCTTGTGAGTAGATTAGGTGTACCTGCACACATGATGATGATGTCCTTTATTTAAGAATTTATGTTTTTACAAATATAACTTTTTGATACATGCCAATATAGATATTATATTTCCTGGCCTCTTTGTTACAGTTGGACGCTTATGATCATCTTAAATTCTGTTTCATTTTTAATAGGAAGTTCACAACATTTCTGTTACTCAAAATCTCTGACACTGAGAATGGAGAATAAATTGCAGGGAATAGAAAATGGCCTAGCATTGTACAGATCTGACCCTTTATAAATAGGGCTGCTGATCAATACCTGATGGTTTACTGAATTTAATCAAATTCCAAATAGCCAAATGTGTATCTTAAGAAGGCATTGACCTTGTATATCTCGCCTTCCATGTGAATGCTATCTGTTGTGTGAGTGGTTCAAAGTCAATAACCACTGGCATTGTCCTTTGAGGAGTCCTGTATTTATAAGGTTGATGTTGTAAGGCATGGCAATATTCTGCTGACAGATGACTCAGTTCTTATATAGTTGGGGGGCGGGAGGGGAAAAAGGTTACTTGATAGCTCTAAAATCCACAAATAATGAATGAGAAAAAAATGCTGAAGATGCTATTTTATCCATTTAGAGCCTGATTCTGCTGCCCTCTCAGCTTGCATAGCACCTTGCTCTGTAAATAGCATACTGAAATAGACTGCAACAGCAGCTTGGAGAAGGTGGAATGTTCCTACCCCTACCTTTCCCTGTGTACAGCTGCCAAGCACCCGCTCCAGCATCTGTCTGATAGCTGACTTCAGCTGGAGTACGTGTTAGGTATTACCTCTCTATCTAAGCTTCTTTGCAAAGTGAGATATTGGTCAGAGTGAGTGTGGTAGAATCAGGCCCTCAGAGAATGAATATGCTCTTCTTGATGACTGATTTATCTCAGAAAAAAAATTAAAGGCATGAAATTAACAGTTTATTTTATTTATTTATGTTTTATTTTGACAGCCCAAAAGAGTTACTTTTGCCAAGTAGTGTTTTTCAAGGTTTGTCTGGTTTGCATATAAAAGCTAAGCTACAAGTGCCTCAGAGAATGCTCACAAAACTCCTTGATGAAGTGAGCTGTAGCTCATGAAAGTTTATGCTCAAATAAATTTGTTAGTCTCTAAGGTGCCACAAGTACTCCTCCTTTTCTTTTTGCGAATACAGACTAACACAGCTGCTACTCTGAAACATATCTTCCTGGTGCCTTCTTTCTTCCTTTTTCTTGAGATCAGTTTGGCTTAACAGAAACGTTCCCTTGCTCTATGACCTGCCTTCCTCTTGGACTGTTACTTTGATTTCAGAGAACGTCTCAAAACTAGGTCTGTTCACAATTTGAACAAAACATTTCCCAGCAGACAACATCTCCCTTGATGCACAGTGAGAGCTCAGCAAGTGGGGAGACTGGTGTATCATGGAAAAAAATGGGGACATAAGGAAGACAAATTACAACTTCTATGAGGCACCATAGAGGTATTTTGGAATCAAAATCTTTTGGTGCGGGGGCAAATATTTTCATTTTTTTTCACTGAAATGTTTATATCTTCTCTGGAATTTTTTTAAAAAAGTGACATTGTCTACTTTCTCCTTTGGAAACAATTTTAACATTGTTTAACTTAATGTAAGTTTTAAACAATTTCCCAATTATCTCTATTTATATATGTGCTGCAGTGTAAATTGGTCAGCAGTATGCAACCAGTTTTATGGATGGTTATCATATTAGTGAAGAAACTTGTTTAGTCCTTTCAATGTCAATGGCAGTACTCATACTTTACAGTCACATGTTTGCTTTCCTGGTTTGCCCAACTGTAGACATCAAACTTTGAAAACTTCTCCGTGCCATTTTAATTGACATTTCTACATTTTGGTTCTAGAACTATAGTACTTATCTATGGCTAAATCACTGAGAATAAGTAGAGAACATTCTATATGCACTTCCTGGGGGATGTTTTGATGAACCAATTTATGCAGAATTACTGCTGTGTAAGTTAGATTTAAAAATTAATAGCCTTCCGAAAGAATAGTAATGTCTCTTTTTCTAAGCAGCCCTACAATATAGAATGCATACATGGCTAGAAATGTGCATCTATGAGAAAAATTCAAATGTCTTTTTGTCTGATGCATCATGGCAGTAAGAAAAGCAATGAGTACAATTGCATAAATGTGTAATTGAAATTTACGATAACTTTTTTCTTCTTAATGTTTCATATACTAGAAGGTTCAGTGGGTATCCTCATAAGATGTAATGTGATTAATTGTAACGACAAAAGATATTCATGCAGATAGGCTTTAGAGCTAACGAGCAGGATGCATAAAATATACTCTGCAATTTAACGAAGGTATTATTGTCATCTGACATTTTTGTGAATTCCCGTGGAACTTATTTTGTATTAATTTCTGTTAATGCTGTTGGAATTGGTGAATTATCCACTTTTTGACTCTGAAATTTGAATGCTGAAATGGGAATTTGTTGTGTAGGTTGGATGTTTCTTTTACATCATTCTAAGATGTGCAAAAGATAAATTATTCTTTTCGTGAATTATTTTGAAGGTATAGTAAATTATTTGATTAGCATTTGTCATTCTATTCATTTATTTGGGAATGATTACATGTGAATGGATGCAAGAAATTAGCCTTCTGTAAGTTATTGTGTTTTGTTTTTCAGCGAAAGTCTCTGGAGTCACCCTCCACTCAATACAAGACAAAAAACAAACAAAATAACACCATAAAGCCTCTTATCCTAGCTCTGAATAGCAGGCTTTTAAACAGATCTGCATGGTATTTCTCTTTTACTTCTGTAGGTTAAGATACATAACACAGGCTAAATTATGGCCATAGCTTTGCAATGTGAAATTACACCACCTCTGGGGACACACTAAGCACTATGTTCACATTTGAGAGATCTGGAACACCTGGAGGCTGTGGGCACAGACTATTACCTCTTTCTGTAGACTGGTAAGTGTGGGCTGGGGAAGGAGCCCTGACTTGCCTTCTCCCTCCCCTCTCCAACTAGTCTATGGCTCTTGGTACCTTCCAGCCTCTTCGGACAGAAGTCATCTTCACCTTTCATATATTTTCTCTAGACTGCACCTTTGTCTGTGCACACATTCAGTGACTTAGATAAGAATAAGAATCTCCCTTACACTCGGAGGGGGTTACCTTGATTTTAAGACTCAGCATGCAGAAGTGAGCAAGCATTGTGTACCTGCTACTCCACTCTGAAGGGAAGAGTGGTCCTGCCCCCAACAGGTCAGTTGGAGCAACTGAGCTGGTCTGGGGACTGTCAGAATTTCTGGTTGGTGTGGTTCAGCAGCAAAGATACTTTATCCATGCAACAAGAGGGAGCAGGTAGAGAATCGTGCCTCTCAGGGTATGTCTATACTGCTAATTAAGGTGTAATTATAGTGCAGGTAAGCATATATGCCTTGCTCTACCGAGCATGAGTAATAACAGCTGTTAAGATATGGCAGCACAGGCTAGCCACTCCAGTACAAGCCCACTGCGGGTGAATGCTTGGTGGCTAGCACACGCTGAAGTCCATGCCACTGCATGTTCATTACTATTGTCACCTGCACTAGCTAGATTAAAGCTAGCACAGGTAGGCTTACTAGTACTATAATTATACCTTAATTGGTGGTGTAGAGGTACCCTCTGAGGAACAGCTCCTTCCCTGCAGTTCTCCTGGGGTGGCACCCCTGTGTATGGCCCCTTACTCAGGGTTTGTGACAAAAGCTACAATCTAGCCTAAAATTCTGCTTACAGTTTAGTCCATTGAAGTCAGTGGGGATAAGATTAGGCCCCAAATGAACATTTTTTGATTCACCAAACTCCAGATGACACTTACTCCTTCTGCAGTTAATAGCTGAAATGATTTTTTCTTCATTGCTCTATTTAGGAGGCTACAATCAAGTTACAATTGCATAGTCCCATCTCATTGCTTTTCTCAGGCTGTGTATAAATTTGTCATGTAAACTGCAGGAAATTTTGGAAGGCAAGTGTGCTGTTGGTTTCACAGTTGTATCAATTTCATTATGATGTTTGCTCGTTCTATGGCTCATTCCATTTAGTACATTCCTCAATAAGCTCCTTTTTATAAGAAGGTTTCCTATTCATGTTAAATATCAGTTCTTTGTAAAAGTCTCAGCTTGAATGGGATTGAATTCCTAACCCTGAGAAGGTACAATAAACACATCAATGGTGTAGAACTCTAGTTCATCATCAGTTCAGTCATAAACAGCCAGAAAAAGGCATTTTCTTTGAATCTGAACTTTGAAATCTCCGTAAGAGACCAAAGTTACCATTGTTTTTATTAAGCCCATTGACTTAAGGCAGTTTATTACAGCAAGCCAGGTAGCCTTGCTGTTGTTAAGCTTCACACAATATCAGTGTTTCTATCAAAGTCTGTAATTTTCAGGGGTATTTAACCTGGTCATTAGAATCAGATTAAGGGTGAAAGTCAATTTATAGAACTAGCTGAGTTTCTAGATGCAGATTTATATATATTTGTGTTTTATCCTTGTAGTCACTGATCAAAACTTCAGCCTTTTTTCAGTTAAAATCAGGAAAAATGACATAACTAAAAAAAAATACCTCTGTGACTTTTCAAAATAAAAGGGCATGTTCCTGTATGCATTCCAGAAGTCTGTCCATAGTAGGTAGGGAGTTATGCTAAAATTTTCAGCCTCAAGTGCACCTAAATGCATAAATGCTTTTGTACGTGCCCGATGTAAATTCCCTTCTCCCTTGATAAAAGCCTATGTTGGACTTTCATGTTTCTAAACAAACATCTAAATGTCTGAAGATTAACACATGTGAACTGAGTCCTTCTGTCTCCATTTTCCCACCATTGCATTCAAGCAACACCCATTGATTTCCAAGCTTGTATGCAGTGGTGGGAGAGTTGGGTCTTTGGTAATCTGTTTCTAAAAGAGGAAATGGTTGGAGATACAAGTACAGTAGATATTTTCCAGGATCTCTTTTTGGGTTACTTTAAAAACAATGTTCTATAGTGTGCAGCTTTATATTATTTCTTCTGACTTTCCCAGATTCCTAGAGGAGGTGGTGTAAGAACAAAGCTCATTTTGGAACTGAAATCCTCTTTTTGCGAGACAGGAGAGGAAGCATCTGAGAAAATATTCAAAGATCATGAGGAAGTAAGACATAATCCAAGAACCATTACAAAAAAAAAAAAGACTGGTCTTTCACATTATTTGAACTCTGATTTGGTATTTGATATATGTCAAAGTATATCTTGGAAAATTTTAAAATAAATATCAACCTCTTTCTAAACACATTGGGGATGGCAGTTGAATTTGCCTTAATAATTATTACACTCTAACTCATGGGTGGGCAAACTTTTTGGCCTGAGGGCCACATTGGGGGTGTGAAACTGTATGGAGGGCTGGGTAGAGAAGGCTGTGCCCCCCAAACAGCCTGGCCCCCGCCTCCTATCCTCTCCCACCCACTTCTCACCCCCTGACTGCCCCCCTCAGAACCCCCAACCCATCCTGACCACCCCCTCCTGGCAACATCCCTAGATGCCCCCCCCGGAACCCCATCCCCATCTAACTCCCCCCTGCTCCCTGTCCCCTAACTGCCCCCTGGATCCCTATCCACACCCCCACCCTCTGACAGGCCCCCCAGGACCCCACCCCCTAACCAACCCCCCCGCTCCCTGTTCCCAGACTTCCCCAACCCCATCCACACCCCCGCCCCCTGACAAGCCCCCCAGACTCCCACACCCTATCCAACCCCCCCATTCCGCAACCCCTGTCCGCCTCTCCCAGAACCTCTGCCCCATCCAACCACTCCCTTCTCCCTGTCCCCTGACTGCCCCCCAGGACCCTCAACCCAACCCTCCCCCGCTGCCCCCTTACCATGCCACTCAGTGCGGCAGGAGCTTGCAGCCGCACTGCCCGGATGGAGACAGCCGCACTACTCACGCGGCAGTGTGACTGCGGGGGAGAGGGGACAGCAGATGAGGGGCCGGGGGCTAGCCTCCCCAGCCAGGAGCTCAAGGGCTGGGCAGGATGGTCCCATGGGCCGGATGTGGCCCGCATGTCATAGTTTGCCCACCTCTGCTCTAACTCCTTGATTTGAAAACTGTTTTGAGATAATCCGAGTACGAATGCTACTGAATAGACTCAAATTTTATTTTACATCAAAGACATTAAAGATGCTCATAACTGTTTTCTTGAACAAGATTTTCATTCAAAATGAAAATGTATGCATAAAACATGTTTAATACAACTAGAAACTGAAGTCTGTTTTTTTATTGTAAATGATGTCTGAAAACAATATTTTAACCAAAAATTGTTTGTGAAAACCAAAATATTTCTGTTTTATCTTTCTTTTGAAAAACTAAAACACGTTTATGGGAAATGTTAATAAAAAATTCCCACTATAAATAATTTCTCTTTTCTGACCAGTAGTAAAGTTTATCCCATTGATAAGTGAGGACACAAACTAAACACACCCCAATTCCAGCCACACTCAATTTTAATTCAGATCTACAGGTTATCATATGCCACACATAATCTTGTCCTTAGATTGCAAACTTCTGGAATATAACAAAAATGCCTAGAAGAACTGGCCTATTGTATTTTCATGCTCTGATTTTCTACTAAAAGAAAAGGAGTACATGTGACACCTTGGAGACTAACAAATTTATTTGTTAGTCTCCAAGGTGCCACAAGTACTCCTTTTCTTTTTGCAAATACAGACTAACATGGCTGCTACTCTGAAACCTGTCATTATGCAAGATTTTCTACTGAGAATTCTCCAAAGTTCCTGAAGGGAACACTGTAGTTATCTCATAGTTACAACAAAAAATGTTATTTTGAGCACCTCTAAATGGCACAAAACCAGCCTTAAGGCTTGATTTGGTAGCCATTACTTTTCCTCCTTAATCACATGAATGGCCCCATTGACTTCTTAATGGGTCAAAACAAATTGAGAGTTTGGTTCATTTAGCCAAGGCACAGATTAGACCTGCATACTGGGCTGACTCGGAGCTGTGCTCAGTGCAGTTCAGGAAGGAATGAGACAAAGATTATTTAAGTTATGTCCTGATTCTGGGACTCATTCCCATGAATAGGTAAGAACAACCGCTGCCCTGAAGCCAGGAATAGTTAGAATCTGGAGACACTGTAGTCATGCTACCATTTTTTTTCCTGGCCACACTCCTAGCACCATGGGAGTATGGAGGGGACATGGCATAGGAGCTGCTATGATGGCTCTATGTCACACAGGAACATGCCAGGGGTGTTACAAAGCACCAAAGAGTTAATAAACTAGTGGTTTTTTCCAGATACTAAAAGACTTTCCTATGTTAATACAAAATTGTGTTTCGGGGCCCAGCCATTTGCAGAAATAGTGATTTTGCAAAATAGACTTTTTTTTTTCTAATATGCTGCAAAAAAGGTTTCCTTGTTGCCACACATTACTTATATGGGGGTGTTTTTAAATACATTGGCCCCAATTTTAAGACAGTGACTGGTGATTTTGGGTACCCCAAGTTTAGGCTCCCAGTTTGAGACACCCAAATGGGGCTGCTTTTCAGGGAGTATGTGTTCAGCAGTTTCTGAAAATCAGGCCCCTGGAAGATGACTGAAGTTGGGCTCCCAAAAATGGAGGCACCCAAAAGCACTCTTCATATTGAAACTCTGGGACATTTGATTTTAATTATAAATAATAGAAGCCAGTGATCATAAATCTTATTTTCTGTGTTATCTGCCTTAAGAAGTTTTTTATATTTCTAAATTAGTGGGCATGTTTCTAATAATTTCTCTTTTCCATTAAATGATTCTATAAATGACTTAATATTTTATAATGTGTTTTAAGTAATTGACTGTTGTAATGTTGCCTGCAAAGCTGCTGTATATTACTTAGGACTTTGGTATGGACTGTAAAGCAGAAGTTCCTAAATTTATCTTGGACTCTTGATATGAAAATAGTAACAATTACTTTTAACAACAAACCTCCAAACCACATACTGTTTATTTAAAAATTGACACCTTGTCTGAAAATTAAGTAATGTACTGTAACACTCGACTAGTTCTTTGTAACAGTTCTATACAGGACTTCACAGCCGCAGAAGGAACAGAAGTAAGGACCTTGACATTATCACTTGAGAAAATGGATACTCTCTATCAGTTGTAAGCATGGTAGCATTAGGGTTTATATTCTGGAGGCAATATGCTCACACAGGCTGAGCTGGTCTGAACATTACATAAGAAAGGCCATACTGGGTCAGACCAAAGGTCCATCTAGCCCAGTATCCCGTCTCCCGACAGTGGCCAATGCCAGGTGCCCCAGAGGGAATGAACAGAACAGGTAATCATTAAGTGATCCATCCCCTGTACCCATTCCCAGTAGAGGTCAGTGGGACACATGGATTCTTACATGCTAGCACTTAGATCAAAGGTTCCCGAACAGTAATCTAATGAACACCAGTTGCCAGCTAAGCACTTCAGGAGAGCTAGTTAGTTGTACGGTGCTGAGTCTCCTTTTTGTTTACAGCAGAAAGAAACAGAACAGCTAGGAGGGGCAGATGAAATGAAGAGCAAAGGTAAACAGCATCATTAATGCTTTCCAAAATGGACAAAACATGTATCACTCCAAAACCAATTGAAACTACATAAAGGTTTTCCTAATATTGCATTTCCATGTCAGCAATTGCTGTGGTTGCCATGGTGATGTTAAGCAATCCTGAATGTGAGGGAAGATGGTCCATATGATGGAGAATGACTGGTGATGTGATCCCCAGCCAATCAGTATTACAGGATGGTCAACACCATTGAATCCCAGGCTCTCCCTGCTACACATTAGCTTCTGTGGAGACAGACATTTCAATCCTATTTTCGACGTCTCAGACTCAAGGAATATTTCCAACACACCTCTGACCAACATATTAACCCACAGAGACCTTCCTGCCAACACTACAAAAAGAAGGATTCTGGGTGGACTCCTCCTGAAGGTCGAAACAGCAGCCTGGATTTCTACATAGACTGCTTCCGCCGACGTGCACAAGCTGAAATTGTGGAAAAGCAGCATCGCTTACCCCATAACCTCAGCCATGCAGAACACAGTGCCATCCACAGCCTCAGAAACAACTCTGACATCATAATCAAAAAGGCTGACAAAGGAGGTGCTGTCGTCATCATGAATAGGTCGGAGTATGAACAAGAGGCTACTAGGCAGCTCTCCAACACCACTTTCTACAAGCCATTACCCTCTGATCCCACTGAGAGTTACCAAAAGAAGCTACAGCATTTGCTCAAGAAACTCCCTGAAAAAGCACAAGAACAAATCCACACAGACACACCCCTGGAGCCCCGACCTGGGGTATTCTATCTGCTACCCAAGATCCATAAACCTGGAAATCCTGGACGCCCCATCATCTCAGGCATTGGCACCCTGACAGCAGGATTGTCTGGCTATGTAGACTCCCTCCTCAGGCCCTTCGTTACTAGCACTCCCAGCTATCCTCGAGACACCACCGATTTCCTGAGGAAACTACAGTCCATTGGTGATCTTCCTAAAAACACCATCCTGGCCACTATGGATGTAGAAGCCCTCTACACCAACATTCCACACAAAGATGGACTACAAGCCATCAGGAACAGTATCCCCGATACTGTCACGGCTAACCTGGTGGCTGAACTTTGTGACTTTGTCCTGACCCATAACTATTTCACATTTGGTGACAATGTATACCTTCAAATCAGCGGCACTGCGATGGGTACCCGCATGGCCCCACAGTATGCCAACATTTTTACGGCTGACTTAGAACAACGCTTCCTCAGCTCTCGTCCCCTAATGCTCCTACTCTACTTGCGCTACATTGATGACATCTTCATCATCTGGACCCATGGAAAAGAAGCTCTTGAGGAATTCCACCATGATTTCAATAATTTCCATCCCACCATCAACCTCAGCCTGGACCAGTCCACACAAGAGATCCACTTCCTGGACACTACGGTGCTAATAAGCGATGGTCACATAAACACCACCCTATATCGGAAAACTACTGACCGCTATTCCTACCTACATGCCTCTAGCTTTCATCCAGATCATACCACTCGATCTATTGTCTACAGCCAAGCGCTACGATATAACCGCATTTGCTCCAACCCCTCAGACAGAGACAAACACCTACAAGATCTCTATCATGCATTCCTACAACTACAATACCCACCTGCTGAAGTGAAGAAACAGATTGACAGAGCCAGAAGAGTACCCAGAAGTCACCTACTACAGGACAGGCCCAACAAAGAAAACAACAGAACGCCACTAGCCATCACCTTCAGCCCCCAACTAAAACCTCTCCAACGCATCATCAAGGATCTACAACCTATCCTGAAGGACGAGCCATCACTCTCACAGATCTTGGGAGACAGACCAGTCCTTGCTTACAGACAGCCCCCCAATCTGAAGCAAATACTCACCAGCAACCACACACCACACAACAGAACCACTAACCCAGGAACCTATCCTTGCAACAAAGCCCGTTGCCAACTCTGTCCACATATCTATTCAGGGGATATCATCATAGGGCCTAATCACATCAGCCACACTATCAGAGGCTCGTTCACCTGCGCATCTACCAATGTGATATATGCCATCATGTGCCAGCAATGCCCCTCTGCCATGTACATTGGCCAAACTGGACAGTCTCTACGTAAAAAATGAATGGACACAAATCAGACGTCAAGAATTATAACATTCAAAAACCAGTTGGAGAACACTTCAATCTCTCTGGTCACTCGATCACAGACCTAAGAGTGGCTATACTTCAACAAAAAAGCTTCAAAAACAGACTCCAACGAGAGACTGCTGAATTGGAATTAATTTGCAAACTGGATACAATTAACTTAGGCTTGAATAGAGACTGGGAATGGATGAGTCATTACACAAAGTAAAACTATTTCCCCATGGTATTTCTCCCTCCCACCCCACCCCCCACTGTTCCTCTGATATTCTTGTTAACTGCTGGAATTAGCCTACCTTGCTTGACACCATGAAAGGTTTTCCTCCTTTCCCCCCCCTGCTGCTGGTGATGGCTTATCTTAAGTGATCACTCTCCTTACAGTGTGTATGATAAACCCATTGTTTCATGTTCTCTGTGTGTGTGTATATAAATCTCTCCTCTGTTTTTTCCACCAAATGCATCCGATGAAGTGAGCTGTAGCTCACGAAAGCTTATGCTCTAATAAATTTGTTAGTCTCTAAGGTGCCACAAGTACTCCTTTTCTTTTTGAGACATTTCAAAGTCAGTGGCCTGCTGATTCCAGTATGGAAAATCATTCAGTGTTCATAGCCATTGATTGCTTTGTAACAGCTTAAAATATCTGAGAACACCTCTGGCTTAGACAGTGAAGGGATGAGAGATACCTAAAGCCCTAATCCTACAAACTGTTCCATGCATGTGGACCCCCACACCAGAACAAAGTCCCAGTGACTTCACTGGATTTGTCCATGCAGAGCATTTCTCAAGGCCTAAAACTATAGACAGGTCAGGCTGGAAGAATACCACAGACAATTCACTTTTTAAAATTCCTGGCATATATTCTGTTTACAGCAGGCAATTGTATTTTCTGGCTCTGTAAATTCTGCATTATGTGCAAAACACCTTCCAATATTTTCAACTTAAACCACGACACAGTTAGCAAAAATCACTAAATGCAATTGTTTAGCAGACGGAATTTGAAGTATCACTAACAAATCAAGAACTGCCTTTACACAGCTTCTAGATAATGCAATGTTGTTTTTTACAGGATCAAAACAGACTCACCATCCTGGAAGAAAACAGGCAGATGAGAACAGCAGAACAGTTCCTAAAAAATGATAAATGACAAACTTGCTTAAACCCTGCACTTGCAATTTACTTGAAGAAAATGTCCAGGGAGTGCAAAGACAGGACATCTGTTTTATGTTAGTCCCACAGTGACCTACTTATTCAGCTATAGGCATCTCCACCTGTTCCATTAATAGGCATGAATCTTGTAATATTCCCCCTTCGTTCATTCTAAACTGGATGGATGGAGCTCTCTGAAGCCAAGAGCTGCTGTCTCATAAAAGTCTCATTTAGCACAAATAAAATAATTTAGGATGAAACCCTGCACCTCAGCCCTGCCGAGGCGAATGAATGGAGTAAATTGGGGTTTTCTGGGGAGCCACTTTCTGGGAGAACAGATAGCTTTGGGAACTGGCTAGGCAAGCAGCAGGGATGTGGTCACTTATGTCTTGATTTTTTGCAAACAGAAGCCTTGATTTATCCTTGGGATGGCCCCATGCATGTAAGCAATAAAATTCACCAACCAAATAAATAAAAAGCAACATGAACCCAGCAAACAGTGCATTGGAGGAAGTGAAGGCTGCTCCTACCTGGGTGCCAGGGAGCCCCACCTCACTCCTGAAACAATCCCACAGTGCAACAGTCTGTATTCCTTGAAATAGGGGTTAGGTGCCTCTTAGCACAGCGATAAGCACTACATATCCTGGTGGTGGCAGGTATGGGTTGGGGGGCCTGGTCTTCAGAGCACTGGCATGCGCCAAGGAAAGCAGTTCTGTGGGGGATGCCAGCTAGCCCTCTGAAGACGTGTAACAAATGTCCTTGTTGGGTGTAAAACCTAGAGTGCCCTTGGAGATTTGGGCCAGATTCTCAAAGGTATTTTAAGTACCTAACATTGATCTGGGCCCTTGTGCCTTAATGTTAGGGAGGGGGTTGGCTTCCTGAGGGATGAAGGAACATGCCCTCAGAAAGCCTCCAGCACCAGCAGCATGATGCTTTTAATGTATTTCTGTGTGTGTTTGATATTTACAATACGCTGGTTGTCCCAAAACATATTTTAACAGAAAGAAAATTGATTTTTCCAGTCCATTAATTTCATAAAGTAAATAGAAAAAGAATTGCTTTGTCAGTGCTTTCCACTTTCAGTGCTATAAGCACAATGCAGTTGAAATCCTGGACTCAGACCACAGGATAATTGGGTTTCAAAACTCAGATGACTACAGTGAAAACTCTGGGCCAAATGTACTTGGCCTGCCGAGAAGCCTGTGGGAATTGAAAATATGCTAAAAAATAAATAAATGGTGCAATCATCTGCTAAATCAGGCGAGCACAGGGAAGGGCTTGTAGCCAGGCTGAGGAAGCAGAGCCATGTCCTTGAAATTCTGCAGAGACATCAGATCCATGGCCAAAATCCCCCAGATCTGTATTGTGTGATGGCCTTACAGCCCTGGTTTAATTGGAGGATTGTTCCTTGAAATCTCATGTAAGCATTGACAATTGTGCATGGTCTGTAGCACATGGAGCGCTATTCTATTGAGGTTCTTATATTGCGCCCATCACTGTGGTATCTGAAATACCTGAGTAGGACTCCACTTACATCTGCTGCAGGGGAAGAAGTCCCCCCTCCAACCCCTTTAAATGTAAAATTAGTCTTTCAGTTTGGGGCAGTGGGGAAGGCTATGGTGGCAAGACTGGGGGTGGGGGTTGAGGTGCGGAGAGAATATTTCATCTGCCATCTTGACAACCTTAAAGCCTGCCCTGATTGCCTACAAGAAGCACTAAAAGCCCCAGACTTCTGTAGGTTGGTACCATAATGGAGGGATACTGGACGTTCAAGAAGCAGCAGACTTCCCAAGGAAGAGAGTGAGCTTGAAAGTATGAATTAATTGGCTGGAGAACAGGGAAACAGCACAAACACTAGCTAGGTGCGGATAGATGGACAACAGTCCAGAAAGAGGGAAGGGCCAGTGCAGCTGACAGCATCTGAAGCAACAGCATTGTGAGATTCCATCTCTGAAATGCCTGAGGGTCCCAAGAGTGCACCCCATCCCCTAGCTATGAAAGCTATAGCCACTGCTTTGGCACAAGCCTCATCTCTTGCATATACACATATAACAAGTTCAAATTCCCCCAGGAATTCCATCACTTGAAATAACAGAGAGAAAAAAAACTTGGAGAAATTATTATGCAGCACTTCCCATGCACAAGCAACATCAACATTACAAGCCAGGCTCTTACATCTGGGCTCCCATATGCACAACTGTGAAGGTGGGCAGCTGGCCAGGGACAGAAACACATATAGTGAAGGATAGATTAATTAACACAACACCCCCAACAACTGCACCCCCTACATTAACAGAAATCTTATGATTGCAAAGTCAACCACTCAAAAGTTATGATATATCAGAATTAAGGTTGCCTGTGCGATATTGGTGCCTAATCAACATTTTGTTTTCTCCTTGCTGTTCAGTATGTGGCCCTAGAACTTATTTACTGCACGCTATTCTGACCCTGCTCTGAAGACAGAATTAATAATTATCTCATGGGCTCTTCTATGGCACTCATCACTATAGTATCTGAATGGTTCACAAGCATTAATGTATTTGTTTTCACAATACTTCAGTGAGATCAGGGGGGTATTATTCCCATTTTGTAGATGTGGAGCTGGGACAAAAAAATTAAGGTCAAAAGTAGGCACTAATTTTGGGTGCTTGATTTGAGCCAGTTAGGACCTAATTTTTCATTAGCCTTTTAGCATTATATAGCACTTTGTGAGTTTAAAGCACAGATTCCATTGACTTCAGTTGCAGCTGTGAGTGCTTCTTTGCTCACCCTACTGGTTCCTAGTCCTAGCCTCCTGTTCTGCCTCCTCCAAAGTCTTTGTCCCTGTCTATTCCTCCTGCCCCTCAGGTCCTGCTCTTGTCCCTTCATTTGATTCAGAGGCCTCCTCCACACTGCCTGGATGTCAGCAGAGGAGTATTGAGAGCACAGGCAGACAGATGCTCAGTTCCACTGCCTGGACCTGATACAGCCCAGATCAGTTGGGAACTGCAATTGCGGGGACTATCTTGTTCATCTCTCTACAGCTCTGGGTTGGAGCACACTCATTGCAAATGGATTCTTCAGTGAAGCTCTAGCAAGTGTCTATTGAGCATATTCATAGTGAAAAATCCCATGATTTTTCAAAGGCTTATAACATGGCTAAAATTTGAGGGATTTTCATGGCAACAACAAAAGGCACATTTGTGACACAAGGGTGACTCACTATCAAAACTCAAGTCCCTATTCCAAAGCAGGGGGCACTAGTGTTGGTTAAAAAAAAGATCAGATTTTTTTTAAAATGGTTAAAACAATGTATTTTCCTCTAACCTTGGGCTCAGAAGTAGGTGAACCATTTTGGCTGAATTTTTCTAAAAACTTGAGCATGAGGCAGACACTCCGCATGGAAAATTTCAGCCCAAACAATTGAAATTTGGCAAAGTTTTAAGCAACTGAAATCAGGGTATTATAATGGGATGAGTCAGGCAACCTTAACAATGAATGGTGCTACCAGCTTCGTCTATAATAATAAACTGATTCAAAAGAAAATCATAGGGTGACTGTCACCTATCTATACAAAAGTTAATCTTCATGTTTGAAAAGCAGCAAAATACAAACCAATGAAACACAAATGAAGTATGGTCATGTGAGCAAGTGAGACTTTCCAACTGGGAGATGTGCCAGAGAGCCTCATTGCATTTGTCTTTTTGTCCCCCTAGCATGCTACACATACGTTCATGCAGCCATAGGTTTTGTCAAGCAAAAGAACTGATGGCCTATATCTTACTTTTTAGTACTGTCATTTATTTTGTAATTTGGATTGAGTTGTGGCTCTTTTGGATTGAGTTGTGGCTCCTTACTAGCAGTTGTTTCAGAATTGGTCTTGTGAAGGGGCAGATGGATCTTTCAGAGGACTCACTGTTGGCCTGTCACCCACCTGTCACTCAGTGCAGGGCTTCTTAAGTCATAGGCGATGGCGTTGGATCTGTCATGAAGAATATTGCCTTGAGAACTGAAAGCATCTGCCAGCTGAAGTAGCAGCAGTCTCGTTCCACACATCTTTGGCTGGTAATGAGTGTTCTGATGTCACTTTAACAAGACTCGTCAAACTGCACCTTCCTGCCTCTTCCTTTCCAGCTCTAAGTGATGTATTGCACTCTCCTATTCACAAGTATAAGATGGTGGATTAAAGCAGAGGTGCCAAGTTGGCATCTCTCTCAGTGGCTGCTGGTTGGGTTCTCACACAAGTGATTCTGTATGTTATGTGACATGGATCAGTCAGGAGCAAGGCAAAAGAAATTCTAAACAAATGAGGAGGAAACTTGTTTGTATGTCACAGGTATGATATTCTCATCAGCCTTTGCTGTCAGGCATGTGCATCAGTGGGACATGCTTCATCCCATGACAGTTTGGGGGAAATTTCAATGTCAGTTTATGAATTGTTTTGTGAGTGCCCTTTTAGATTGTAACCTTCATTATGAGTTAAAGCTACCATTGGGTAGCAAAGGCTTGACCTCTAGTTGACAGGCTCTGTCTGAGAAGCTGTGACAAAGCAATCCAGGGCCATGAACACTGAATGATTCTTTGGAACCAGCAGGGCCACTGACTTTGAATGTCTGTCTACACAGAAGCTGATGCGTAGCAGGAAGAGCCTGGAATTTTCCTGGCAGAAGCACATGGTCAACAAAAGGGACTAAGACTGTTTTTTAAAATGGATGCTTCTATATGCAAGAGAGGCAATTCTATCACCACATGCAGAAGATCAGGCTAAGCAGGCAAAGCAGGCAAGCAGAACCACTTGGCCTAAGGGCTTGGACCAAACCCAGGACTCACAGGAATGGTGAGGTCAGATTGAGGAGGACTGAGTTGAGAATTTTGTTGTTTTGCATAAATCTGTAGCTCTTTTGTGCTTTTTCAAGAGTGAAGTGTTTGTGAATAAGAAATTCCTTTACTAACCATGTGTTCCTGTCTACACTGCCACATAGTCTCTAAGGGTATAACTAGGGAACTTGAGCTTCCACAGCTAGGTGGACTCTGGGGGAATGTGTCAAAAAGACTGAGGCCTCAAGAGGGCTGAAGCACTGGTTTTGGGATCTAGACAGCTGGACTACAGGGTCCCACTGCCCAAGAAGGGTGTCAGACATGAGGTCTGCACTTCAGAGTGGACTTGAGATTCACTCAGCCCAGGGGCTTCTCAGTTAACAAGAAAAGGAGTACTTTTGGCACCTTAGAGACTAACAAATTTATTAGAGCATAAGCTTTCGTGAGCTACAGCTCACTTCATCGGATGCATTTCCGATGAAGTGAGCTGTAGCTCACGAAAGCTTATGCTCTAATAAATTTGTTAGTCTCTAAGGTGCCAAAAGTACTCCTTTTCTTTTTGCGAATACAGACTAACACGGCTGCTACTCTGAAACCTGTCAGTTAACAAGGACTTTCCCAGCGCCCAGTGTTCAGCCTTTCTGGGAGCCAGAACCCCAAATATATCTGTTTTACTCTGTATAAAGCTTATACAGGGTAAATTCATAAATTGCCCACCCTCTATAACACTGATAGAGAGATATGCACAGCTCTTTGCTCCCCCAGGTATTAATCACTTACTCTGGGTTTATTAATAAACAAAAGTGATTTAATAAGTATAAAAAGTAGGATTTACGTAGTTTCAAGTAATAACAGACAGAACAAAGTAAGTCACCAAGCAAAATAAAGCAAAAACACGCAAGTCTAAGCCTAATACGTTAAACTGATTACAGGTAATATCTCACCCTCAGAGATGTTCAATAAGCTTCTTTCACAGACTAGACTCCTTCCTAGTCTAGGCCCAATCCTTTCCCCTGGTACAGTCCTCGTTAGTTCCAGCAGACATATCGGGTGGTAAGCAGGGGTTTTCTCATGAGTGACAGTCTTTTTCTCCTGCTCCACCCCCTTTTATAGTTTTGGCACAAGGCTGGAATCTTTTGTCTCTCTGGGTCCCTACTCCTCCTTCTAAATGGAAAAGTACCAGATTTAAGATGGATTTCATTATCAGGTGACATGGTCACATGTCACTTTAAGACCCCTAGTCTCCATTCCGCATGGGCTGGCTCACATGTACACAGGAAGGCTTTCAAGTAACTAAGGCCATTTACAACTGATTGTTTCTGGAGCACCTTTAATAGCCTCCACTTAACATGTTTACATCAGCAATACAAGTTTAAATCTTATTCTCCTAACTTCAGACATAGAAATAATACATGTAAACAAATAGGATGGACACACTCAGTAGATTATAAGCTTTTTAATGATACCTGACAAGAGACCTTTTGCATAAATCATATTCCAGTTACATCATATTCACATTCATAAGCATATTTTCATAAAGCATATGGAATGAACGTCACAACACCTGTGAGCGGTAGTTAGGTAGATGCTGGTAAACAGACAGAACAGCAGTATTCAGTGACACTGAAGGTTTTATCAAAAGTCATAAATCATGATCATCTCTGAAATACAGAAAATGTTGCTTAAATGTCTGACAGACAGGCAGATGTACCCTCCTGAGCAACTGACAATCAGATTTACCTCAATTTTGTCACATGCAAACAGAAAATCCTATTCCTCATCTGTATTTTGATTCCCTTAGAGATTTTCTTCCTGATGGTCTGGGCAAATATCCACACTCCTTTTCAATGCCAATTCAGCTTTGGCTGTCAGAGCCGAGATCAACTGTCACAATAGATGCAGGCTGACAGACCACTATGGGTGCAGATTGCAAGGGATTTGCATTGTTTCACAACCCTGCCTCTAGCAATGTCTTTGCTGCTGCCAGTATTCTCACAGCGAGCTGGTGGCCATTTGCCACATTTTCAGGCTGCAGTTGTTCTTTTGCTTGGGAGAATGAGTCATATAATTAGGCTGTGTTGTCAAACAGTATAACTGATGTGGTGCCCTTGGAAGATGGAGGATTTCTCTTTTTCTCTTACTGCCACATGAACTGCTCTGCCAATGAGGTCGCTATCTCTGAACAAGCTGTTATTTGGAAACCCTTGAAATGTGTTTTGTGGGGGGTTTGATCAGTGTAGCAGTGGAGACATGTCTGAAATTTTGCTTCTGTTGTGCTGGAAGGGTCAGGTGCCACTTTGAATTGGTGTGTCCTGGTCTGTGGGGAGCTTGCTTCTGCTGATGAGCTTGGAGGGGTTGGGGGGTTGTTTGAAGGCTGGAAGTGGAGGTTCAGGAAACATTTCTTTCAGGATCGGGTCCTCATCGAGTATGGGTTGTAGTTCTCTGTGGCCACTTCACCTTGAATGGTCCCTTGAAATATGTGTTAACTACTTATGCTAAACAATCTGTTACACCTTATATTTAGCTGTTACACTCTGAGTAAGTTTCCCAGATGTGAAGAAGAGCTCTGTGGAAGCTCAAGAGCTTGTCTCTCTCACTAACAGAAGTTGGTCCAGTAAAAGATATTACCTCACCCATCTTGCCTCTCTAGAAAACAATGGCAGCCAACTGTTCATCTGATGCATAGTGCTCATGAATGTTCAAACTATATCAAAATGTACATTTTTCATTTGGAAAAATAATATCATGGTCATCAGTTTTGCTGAGCTTGGTGGAGGTGATGAGGGCCAGAGAAGAGCCTGGATACATAGAAGAACAGAAAATACATAGTTATCAGCACAGTGAGAAGTTTCCAAAGGCACAAAGGGGAGTTAGGGGCACTACTCCCAATGATTTTAAACAGGAGTGGGGGTGCCTTTTGTACCTGTCAATATGTCCCTCATAATATATAGCAATTACATGCAGTAATTCAGTATATAAAGCAGAGTACATAGCTCATTGCATTTTTCCAGTGTTTACTATTAAAATGTATACCTTCTAAATTGCTACACCTATTGGACCAAATTATGGTGGTGGTGATGATGTTTTTTTGGTTTTGTTTTGTTTTGGCTTTTTTGGAGGGGAGGGGGTTGGTAAGCAGGAGTGTGTGGGAAAGACAGATAGAGGAGAACAGGGAATAATACAAGGGTGTGAAATCAGTCAAACAATGTCAGTGCATATCTATATCTTTTAGGAAAGACAACAGTAGCAGGAAAAATATGGTACAGTAGCAACAATGTGTGAATTCTCCTAACCACAATACTATTATTGATACTGCTCACCAGTTTCACATTCTCCATTATACATTGATTTCTATAAAAGTAATTTTAGCTCATCAGATGAAATTTAGCAGATTAAATCAAACAAAGGCATATGCTGTCTGAATGGCCACTGCCATGTCAGGGGGCAGCGAGTCACTCTGATAGAGTAACTGAAAATGAATTGGTCTGCAACTCAGATGCTTTTCTTCCAAAGGTGTCAGTTCAGCAAATGTGATGGGTGTGGCAATGCCTGTTCACAGCATGGGACACATTTAATGTTACATCTGAACCATGAAGAGGTAAAAGGATGGATCAGGAGATTGGTAATACGTACAAAGCCTTTCACTGTTAGATCACTGGTTTGGTTTTGGCCTAAGGCAGTAGTAACTGAAAGTTATTGACATCCGATGATTTCGAAGTGCTATATGAAATGCCATGGTAGTCTCAGGTTAAATGTGCACTTCACAAAAACAGCATCCTTCTTAGCACAAAGGCCAATGACTGTGGAAAGAGTTTCAACTCTCCTTAAGAGATGATCTCTTCAGGAGGGGACGTATAGGGAAGCATGCACTACTTTGGTCTGTGGATAAATAGAGGCCCTCAAACTCCAGTATGATCATTCCTTCTCCAAGGGGAAAGAATATTGCTTATTCACAGATGCTGAGTCCTGGCAGAGTAGGAATGGGAGGGCATCCCTACAGGAAGGATCACTCCTGGAGCCAGTCAGCATTAAGAAAACAATAGGTGGAGGTTAGTTAGGACCAGAGTTTTCCCCTCATCCTCAATTGGTTGAACTATGGTTTCTCTTTGTATTAGTGCTCTGTTCAGATACAAACAAGAACTGGAAAGGCTTCAAACAGCTCACTGATCCCTGAATGAAATGACTGAAGAGAACCCATCACATTCCTGAGCTGAACCTCATTATGAAGGAAAAGTCCCTCATTTTATACCCAAATGATCATCAATATCAAAAATCACAGCAGACTGAATGATGGGGTGCCAGAAGAACAACAGCAATACTTACAGCTTCATTAAATGACCTCAGTCCACTAAGAGGAGACTGTAGTTGCCCAGGTACCACAGAAATCTTGTTAAAGACGATAGATGCAAAATTGAGCAGAAAAGAATTAAATTACCTGAGGAAAGTGATTGCTGGTTATTCAGTATGTAACTATTGTAATCTGCTGCAAGAGAACCCTCCCTGATTCCACGGACGGATGAAAGACAGATGTTAGCAACATGAACAATATCTTCTTGGCACTCCTTTCAAACTTGCCCTGGCCACATGGATCAAGGCAACGGGTTGTGAAGTGCAAGTTTTCCTTGTAAAATCAAAGAAAATGATGGCTTCTGGGATTTTTTGGGGTAGGAATTTGCAGGTCTAAGTCTCAGGAGACTTGGGGAGTTTCCACACCTGAGCCCACAGGGAGGTGGACTATGGAGTTAATACGGGGTGTGTACATGTGTTTCAAGAAAGCATGAGCACGCTCAGTAGTAGCTGGTGGCTTTATTCATGGCTGGGGCTCACTGAGCATGCCTGGCAATCTGTGCTAGTAGTAAGTAGGGGCTGTTGGCATGTATCTAATGTGGTAATAGATGTAGACTTCATAGAATAAGCTTCTTCTTCTTAGCTTATGTGCAACATGCTTCAGGTGGCACATGACCAGGATTCAACTCTGAATTTGGTCCACTGGTTGGATCATTAGCTCCCCCGGCCCAGGCCAGGTACTGACAGGGAGTGTGACATGAACACTGATCCATGCCCCTCATAGTATAAGCTAATAATATATGTCACAGATCAGTACACTCCACTATATGATATATATGCATAATTAACAAACCAAGTGCTGATCATTCAGAAGATTTTACAGCTGTTACCCACCGTTTCACTCATACAGCAGATTCAATGCAACATATACTTTACAACACACACTTGAATTTTGGCCCATTTAATTCACTGTTGCTGTTTCTTTCAATATGATAATTAACTCTGTTGATATCATTATAATTATCTCTGCCAGTCAATCTCTCTCCTTCAATCTAGCCTTGTTCTCATCCTAAATGGGAACGGGGAGGCAGCACTTTATATCTCAATGGATTATTTCCAGGTATATTAGTAGCATTTTAGCACTGTGATTACAGGGTTTAATGGCCTGATTTAATTCCTGTGATAGTCATGTTAATAACAATGTCTTTTAAGAAATCCATTAGAAGTCTGTGATGGTAATTTCAAAGTAAAGTCAAACACACTTTTCCCCATTCAATTATAATCATGTTAGTAACTTTTAGTGGATATATTAAATATATGCTGTCATCGCTAGATGTTACACAATCAAAATTAGGCTCACATTTCATTAATAAAAATGGTATCCACTAAACTAAAATGGACTTCCAACTACAGTAGCTCTTTTTAAAAAAAAACAAACAAAAAAGCTTCCACAGGGTTACAGGACACTGTACAATAGCTCTCAATAGGCAACAATCCATAATCTATATTTAAAATACACAGACAAATGACATTAAAGGAATATTATTAGGGTTACAAAGTCAAGCAGTTATAAGTTAGGAACTGCCAGAAATCAGGTTGCTCTGCAACCTTAATTTGGCCCTCTTGTGCATTTGTACTGTCAGACAATCTTTAATTGCATGATCACATACTATTTTTTCCACCTGACCTCTGCCTCATTCAGTGTACAGGGTCGATACGGCTCATGGTGTTGTTCAGTGTGTGGCCGTACACATAGTATATTGCACACTGTTCAAGCCCTGCTCTGAAGACAGAATTACTAATTTCTTCATGGATTTTTTTAATAGTGCTTGTCACTACCGTATCCAAGTGTTTCACAAATATGAATTTATTTTCACAACAGCCCTGTGAAGTGAGGGGGTTTGATTGTCCCTACTGTACAGATGAGGAACTGCAGCAGATAAATGGATACTTTTGACCTTGATCTAAGACACTTTGGACCTGATTTTTCAGCCTCCTTTGTATTATGTAGCACATTGTATGATCAAAGTACATCGCCCATTGACTTCAGCTGCAGTTGTGAGTTCTCAGCCCTTCTGCAAATCACATGTCAGGGTTTCAAGTCAGACATCCAGAAAAAAGAGAACACAATTGTGAAAAGTTTTATTCACGTTACTTGCCCAGCATCACATAGAAACTCAATGGCAGAAGCATAGGGCAGTATTAAACTGCCATAGTCATGATTCCCTCCTTTCTCTTCCTGCAATCCCCTTCCTCATTCACTACACAAATTCCAACCTGTGCAACAAACAAGACAGGTTACAGACAGTCTTCATTAGTCCTCCCTGGTTCATTCCCAGATCAGCTCCATTCTGCACACTGAATGAAGTAGGGGTTCTGTGGGAAAATAGTATATGATCATAAAATTAAAGACTGTATCATAAGTATAAGGGGGACTAATTAAGAATCATAGAATATCAGGGTTGGAAGGGACCTCAGGAGGTCATCTCGTCCAGCCCCCTGCTCAAAGCAGTACCAATCCCCAATTTTTGCCCCAGATCCCTAAATGGCCCCCTCAGGGATTGAGCTCACATTCCTGGATTTAGCAGGCCAATGCTCAAACCACTGAGCTATCCCTCCCCCCATGGGGGAATCTTAATTTTAGCATTTCCTAACTTTTCCGTTATGTGCTATTAACATGTGTGTGTGTGTGATTTCCTAGGTTTTTTAAAAAAATCAAATTAAACAGAAATTCCATCATGTGGTATCATATTAACCTGTCCCACATGAGTTATCAGCAGCATCAGAACCTTTAGATCTGCTGCATAGACCTCTACCACTTGGCTAATGAAATAACAGAGAAGTAGGTTAAAATACTCTATGTAGCTCAGCACTAGAGGGGGATAGGACACTTCGCAAATAGCTGTGGAACTCAATGGCAGACAGCAGGGTGATGGTGAGACTCAGGAATCTTGTTAGTCTCTAAGGTGCCACGGGTACTCCTTTTCTTTTTTCAGGAATCTTGGGTTCCATTCCAGGGTCTGGAAGCAAGTCTTCTCTAGTGGGCAGAGTCTTCCGCCCATCCCCCACAGCTTGCTCTCTCATGTCCCATCCCCTCCAACCTGCCCTTGTCCTAGTCAAAGGGGTGAACACAGGGGCACAGATTGCCACTCTGAAAAGGCAAAGTTTACCTCCTTGAAAATATATTAGTTTGAGCCAAGAAAGGAAGAAATAGGGTGGGGGACCCTTCAAAATAACTTTTTTTCCCCCTCCTAATAGGATCAGTTCTTACAAACCAACAAACAAGCCCATTTCTATTTCTGCTGAGCGGTATTCCTCAATAATTAAAAGACTGACACAAAAGTCACTGTGGTCAAAGACTCTCATTGACTTCAGTGGATGGATTTTGGCTCAGGCCTTTTGTGTAGAAGGACATTGTCTAGAATATTTTTTCCTTAAACAAAAAAATTATCTTTTATTATAAAGACATAGCCCAGCCCACACATTCCCCGTATCACTTGGTCCATTCAAGCTTGGCAGAGAGATGGATTGTTTCTTAATTAATATATAGAGCTAGACACTGGCTTGCCTTTACTAAGGCCTGCAGTGATAGTAAGGAGCCTGCTCCCAACCTGGCACAGTGCAGTTCTAGCATGGCCTTTACATAAAGTCCCTCTGCACAGGAGAACATTGTACTCCAAATGGGGTGGGGAGAGGCAGGGAGAAGGGGAACCCCCACTTCCATGTTGGCCAGCAGAGCCAAACTACTACACAGGGTGTAGTAGTTCATGCATTCCCTTGTAGCAATGAGGAGCTCCAGGAGTCTAGCATTTTATTCATGAATGCTCCCACAGTGGAAGTAAAAATAAAGGGAGTACTTGTGGCACCTTAGAGACTAACAAATTTATTTGAGCATAAGCTTTCGTGAGCTATAGCTCACTTCATCGGATACATTCAATGGAAAAATACAGTGGGGAGATTTATATACATAGAGAACATGAAACAATGGGTTTTACCATATACATTGTAACCAGAGTGATCACTTAAGGTGAGCTATTACCAGCAGGAGAGCGGGGCGGGGGGAGGGGGAACCTTTTGTAATGATAATCAAGGTGGGCCATTTCCAGTAGTTGACAAGAATGTCTGGAACAGTGGGGGGTGGGGGCGGATAAACTTGGGGAAATAGTTTTACTTTGTGTAATGACCCATCCACTCCCAGTGTCTATTCAAGCCTAAGTTAATTGTATCCAGTTTGCAAATTAATTCTAATTCAGCAGTCTCTCGCTGGAGTCTATTTTTGAAGTTTTTTGTTGAAGTATTGCCACTTTTAGATCTGTAAGCGAGTGACCAGAGAGATTGAAGTGTTCTCCAACTGGTTTTTGAATGTTATAATTCTTGACGTCTGATTTGTGTCCATTCATTCTTTTACGTAGAGACTGTCCAGTTTGACCAATGTACATGGCAGAGGGGCATTGCTGGCACATGATGGCATATATCACATTGGTAGATGTGCAGGTGAACGAGCCTCTGATAGTGTGGCTGATGTGATTAGGTCCTATGATGGTGTCCCCTGAATAGATATGTGGACACAGTTGGCAATGGGCTTTGTTGCAAGGATAGGTTCCTGGGTTAGTGGTTCTGTTGTGTGGTGGCTGGTGAGTATTTGCTTCAGGTTGTGGAGGCTGTCTGTAAGCAAGGATTGGCCGGTCTCCCAAGATCTGTGAGAGTGATGGGTCATCCTTCAGGATAGGTTGTAGATCCTTTATGATGCTTTGGAGAGGTTTTAGTTGGGGGCTGAAGGTGATGGCTAGTGGTGTTCTGTTATTTTCTTTGTTGGGCCTGTCCTGTAGTAGATGACTTCTGGGTACTCTTCTGGCTCTGTCAATCTGTTTCTTCACTTCAGCAGGTGGGTATTGTAGTTGTAAGAATGCTTGATAGAGATCCTGTAGATGTTTGTCTCCGTCTGAGGGGCTGGAGCAAATGCAGTTGTATTGTAGAGCTTGGCTGTAGACAATGGATTGTGTGGTGTGGTCTGGATGAAAGCTGGAGCATGTAGGTAGGAATAGCGATGGAAGTAAGATACTTGTTAATGTGTGGAAATAATGGTGGCAGCATTTTGTCCTTAGAAGATACCTTTTAAGAGTCTATATTATCAGGTTCTCTCCAAAAGAATAACTACAGAGAAGACAAACTGACTCATACCTCCAGTCTAAGCAAAGCACAGGGTATAGAGAAACATGCACCTGACTCTGGATGATGAAGTTAAACCCCATTAAGAAAAGGAGTACTTGTGGCACCTTAGAGACTAACAAATTTATTTGAGCATAAGCTTTCGTGAGCTACAGCTCACTTCATCTGATGCAAGCTGTAGCTCACGAAAGTTTATGCTCAAATAAATTTGTTAGTCTCTAAGGTGCCACAAGTACTCCTTTTCTTTTTGCGAATACAGACTAACACGGCTGCTACTCTGAAACCTGTCATTAAATCCCATTGCTATTCATATATCACTTAGGAAAAACAAAGTACCGAAAGCTATTTGCAACTAAATATTTAAGAGCTTGCTCCTCAGATCCAGCCAGAGACCAATTCGGTCCCAAGTATCTGATAGATCAGTGCTCCAGTCATTCCCCCTTTCAGTTCTACAAGCATAAAATCACAGACAGATTACCAAGTGGTGTAAGTTAGTACAGCTCTGTGACTTCAGTGATGCTACCTTGATTTACACCAGCTGAGGACCTGGCCTTTGATGTTTGAGATCTGAGCATATTTTTATACATAGCAGCCACCCTAAGATTTTTAAAATCTCCTTTGCTTCCATTTTGATGTATTGTATATAGTTCAGAATATTCAGTGCAATCTGGCCTTTTCCAATTTCATATCTGACTGGCCAGCCACACCACTTTTTTCTTGTTTACAGCCTTGCTAATCTGGAGTACAAGGAAGGGATGAAAATGCCATCTAACCTATATACTGTTCAAAATATCGGAAGGTCAGGGTAATTGGACACATACTATAGCTCACAGAATACATCAAATAACACCGCATTCCATGCTCAGTAAACAAATTAATGTTTACTGGTTCAAAATTTTGTAGAAAAAAAGCATTCAATAGCAAATGGTGAAAACCTTAACTCATTCATGGGAGACTATTCAAGGTATAACATGAAACACACCAAAGAGCAGATCGCCAGCTCTCAGTCTACCCCTTTTATGCTCTTCCTTAAGCCGGTAACTGTAGCATCACTTTGCATAAAAAGTATGTAAGGGTAGGGTCAGAATGCTTGAATCTTCTCTAATTTACACCAGCTGCCCAGAGGATTTAAGCCACCTTTGCTTTCTATTTCAAGTCCTAGGCAGAGTGTAGCTCAGTTGAACTCAGGGTCTGTCCCCCAGATGTGAGTGGTTCTATTTGAATTTGAAATATTTGTCTCCCAATATGGGATTGACCCTGCAAAAGTCTTCCAGATAAGTAGTCCTGTTGATTTCAGGTAGGGAGTAATCAATTATGGTAGTGAGGTTTCTAGCATCAGCCCCGCTTTAGTACTCCGGCTTCCACTCTGTCATGAATATGTTGGTGAAAAATCAAAACCTTTCAATGTTTAGAAAAGATTCAGCTTCATTTAGGGGATATTTGGTGTGATGTGTTTGGTCACAGAGACCCCCTTGGGACTGTCACCTGACGTGCTGACATTACCTCTGAGCCCATTTTCCCTTCCCGCTTGGGACTCCAGAACCGTGCCTTGTTGAGCCAGACACACTAGCCTGTGGCAACACAGACCCAGGTCTGGTCCATGCCCCCAAAGCTGCAGACTTTAACCCCAAATGGCTCAGCAGGTCACCTATCTCCAACACCCAGACACCCAGTTCCCAATGGGATCCAAACCCCCAAATAAATCCATTTTACTCTGTATAAAGCTTATACAAGGTAAACTCAAATCATCCGCCCTCTATAACACTGATAGAGAGATGCACAGCTGCTTGCTCCCTGTAACCAGGCGCAGACTCACCAGAGGAACCTCCTGCTAGTCATCTCAGGGAATTAGCATTCCAGCCTCCAGAGCGCCCTCTGTCAGCCAGTGTCACACCTTGCTGCTGAATCCCGTGTCCCTCCCAGGACCCTTTAACTGGGTGCTGCCCCCTGGCAGTACCCCACAGCTCTGGGTCTACCCCTCCCAGGGAAACCCCCCACCCACTATCCCTACCTCACCTCAGTCGTAGGCTCCTGCCAGTCACCAAATAGCCCCGTGCCCTGGGGCAGACTGAAGTGTGAGCCACTCATCACAGGCAAGGTTGGGTTTGGACCTGCTGCCTCTGACTACCCATGGGCTGCCACCTGCAACCCCAGTATCTAATAGGCCTTACCGGGTCCGCAGCCTGGTATTTTCCTAGGCCAGAGCTCCCTGGCTCTGTTGGCTTGTCCCCAGCCCTGCTCCCCTCCAGATACTTAGTTAAGCCCCTGCCCCTGCTCCCCCCCCCGGCTTCTGGCTCACAGCCTTTACAGAGCCAGCTGGGCTCTGATTGGGGTGTGGCCTCCAGCTGAGGCTGCTTCCCCAGTCAGCCCCACTGCCTTTCTCCTGCAACAGCCCTCTCTCAGGGATTTATTAAACCCCTCTGGGCCCGAGCAGGTGGCCACCCTGCTACACTCCCCCAGGTATTAATCACTTACTCTGGGTTCATTAATAAACAGAAGTGATTTTATTAAGTATAAAAAGTAGGATTTAAGTCAGGGGCGGGAAAACTTTTTGGCCAGAGGGCCGCATCAGGTTTCGAAAATTGTATGGAGGGCCGATTAGGAGAGGCTGTGCCTCCACAAACAGCCAGGTGTGGACCCCCCCCGCTTCTTGCCTCCTGACAGACCCCCCTGACTCTTGCCCCATCCAACCCCCCCATTCCCTGACAGCCCCCGCGGGGACCCATGCCCCATCCTCCCCCATGCTCCCTGTCCCCTGACCACCCCCGGAACCCCCACCCCTGACTCACCCACCACTGTTCCATCCAACCCCCCCTCATTCCTGACTGACCCCCCCCCGGACCCCACCTTCATTCAACCCCCCTGTTCCCTGCCCTCTGACTGCTCCGACCCCTCTCCATCCCCCCAAACTCCCCTGCCCTCTATCTAACCTCCCTGCCCCCTTACGAGTCTCCATTCAGGGGAGAGTGGATAAAATTTTAACATGCTGTAGTTCCACTGAGAATTTTACCCACAATCTCTCCTCTCATACAAGTGTAAATCAAGAACAACACCATTCAAGTCAATGAATTTACACCAGTGCCAGATTAGTATAAATAAGAGAAAAGTCAGACCCAAGATCTTTACATTGTGATTGTATTGTGAGTTCTCAGATCCTTATCCTGTAAAGACAAGCACATGCATAAATTTGTGCACATGCCCAAACACATCAACTTCCATGGGACTGCTCATGTGTGTAAAACTAATTCTTTCAGCAAGGAAACAGAAGAGTTGCTTTAGCATGACTGCCTACCCTTGCTGGAATCCCTAGGTGAGTCAACATGGTCAAGAATGTATACAACAATGTATACCTTCAAATCAGCAGCACTGCGATGGGTACCCGCATGGCCCCACAATATGCCAACATTTTTATGGCTGACTTAGAACAATGCTTCCTCAGCTCTCGTCCCCTAATGCCCCTACTCTACTTGCGCTACATTGATGACATCTTCATCATCTGGACCCATGGAAAAGCAGCTCTTGAGGAATTCCACCATGATTTCAACAATTTCCATCCCACCATCAACCTCAGCCTGGACCAGTCCACACAAGAGATCCACTTCCTGGACACTATGGTGCTAATAAGCGATGGTCACATAAACACCACCCTATATCGGAAACCTACTGACCGCTATTCCTACCTACATGCCTCTAGCTTTCATCCAGATCATACCACTCGATCCATTGTCTACAGCCAAGCTCTACGATATAACCGCATTTGCTCCAACCCCTCAGACAGAGACAAACACCTACAAGATCTCTATCATGCATTCCTACAACTACAATACCCACCTGCTGAAGTGAAGAAACAGATTGACAGAGCCAGAAGAGTACCCAGAAGTCACCTACTACAGGACAGGCCCGACAAAGAAAATAACAGAACGCCACTAGCCATCACCTTCAGCCCCCAACTAAAACCTCTCCAACGCATCATCAAGGATCTACAATCTATCCTGAAGGACGAGCCATCACTCTCACAGATCTTGGGAGACAGGCCAGTCCTTGCTTACAGACAGCCCCCCAATCTGAAGCAAATACTCACCAGCAACCACACACCACACAACAGAACCACTAACCCAGGAACCTATCCTTGCAACAAAGCCCGTTGCCAACTCTGTCCACATATCTATTCAGGGGACACCATCATAGGGCCTAATCACATCAGCCACACTATCAGAGGCTCGTTCACCTGCGCATCTACCAATGTGATATATGCCATCATGTGCCAGCAATGCCCCTCTGCCATGTACATTGGCCAAACTGGACAGTCTCTACGTAAAAGAATGAATGGACACAAATCAGAGGTCAAGAATTATAACCTTCAAAAACCTGTTGGAGAACACTTCAATCTCTCTTGTTACTCGATTACAGACCTAAGAGTGGCTATCCTTCAACAAAAAAAGCTTCAAAAAACAGACTCCAACGAGAGACTGCTGAATTGGAATTAATTTGCAAACTGGATACAATTAACTTAGGCTTGAATAGAGACTGGGAATGGATGAGTCATTACACAAAGTAAATCTATTTCCCCATGGTATTTCTCCCCCCCAACCCCACCCCCCACTATTCCTCTGATATTCTTGTTAACTGCTGGAATTAGCCTACCTTGCTTGTCACCATGAAAGGTTTTCCTCCTTTCCCCCCCCCCTGCTGGTGATGGCTTATCTTAAGTGATCACTCTCCTTACAGTGTGTATGATAAACCCATTGTTTCATGTTCTCTGTGTGTGTATATAAATCTCTCCTCTGTTTTTTCTACCAAATGCATCCGATGAAGTGAGCTAGAGCTCATGAAAGCTTATGCTCTAATAAATTTGTTAGTCTCTAAGGTGCCACAAGTACTCCTTTTCTTTTTGCGAATACAGACTAACACGGCTGCTACTCTGAAAAATGGTCAAGAATGGCATTCTTTCATTACAGGATTAGTCTTACAATGGGAGTTTTGCCTGATGAGGACTAGGATATGTAAGGTTCAGTACTAAATCTGTTACGTAGTGTCTATATCTCTACAAATGACAATTGTCTATTTGTTAATGGGTTCATGGCTTAGCCTGGATTAAAGACATCTGAAATACTCATCCAACATTTTTTACTTTTTGTTAGTAAGAAAGGCACTTGGTGCACCAGTCTGCAGGTATCCGTATGCTGATTTTTAATTGTGCAATGTGATCATCAGTTTCTTCCTAACCATCTGCAGTGACCTAACTTTGTCCTCCAATTCAGCTCTCACCACATATGACGGAAACTATCTCTGCAGAGAAAGTTACAATGGAAGCTGAACTATTATTGAAAGCTTCCGCTTTAATGTCTTGGGGCCCACTGGGGCTGCACAAGTGTAATTTATAGCAGATATGGGCCCTCAGCGTAAACCCATGCTGCATAGTCTATTTCAGTTATAGTTCTGAAATAAGTGTAAAACATAAGTTTGAAAGAATTAGATTTGTATCTGTAAATGGCAGTAAACCTTAATTTCATGGTGGAAACCAAGGAAAAAATATTTCCATCAATAATCAAAATTTATAGATAGGCAAGGTAAGAAATATGCTGCTTGAGGTTTCAGCTTGATCTAAGCATATTTACTTTGTATATTTGGATGCGATGTTGACAATTTCTTTTTCTAATAGTTATAAAGCTTTAACTTTTTGAATCTCAACATCTACTCTCATGAAATAGTTCTGACCCTCCCACCCATAATTTTGTGCAACTGTGAAAAAGCTGTTAAAATTCAGGAAAAAAAACAGCTTTAAATAATCAATATTACCCATCAAAATTATAAAATACTAAAAATCAAATTCTGCCAAGCCAAGTATAGCATGAGCCCTGATTCCTTTTGACACTCATGTATCTAGGAAAAAGTTGTCCCATTAGTGCTTGATCCTATGAAGTGCTAAACCCTGAAGAGATCCCCCTGTAGAGTACTGAACACCATCAGATTCAGTTGAGATCAAGAAGAGTAGGTGGTGTGCTGCACCCAGTGAGTAGTGCTCAGAACCTTGCAGGATTGAGCCCTTAGTGCTCATAGCAATGGATCTTTTCAGTTGTTACAGTACATTGAATCAGTAGGCGGAGCTCTCACTGCACCACCAAAGAAGGAGTGGTCTGAGAGAGCACTGCTTAGTGCTTTCCCAAACTACAGAGATGAGTGAGATCTATGCCTCCCTGCTCAACTCCCCTTCCTCTAACCTCTGGATGATCCACAAGTCTAATATGTGCTCTATGGAATTAATAAGGTGTTAGAGCTGTGTGAAAACTTTCACCTACCCATGAAGCTGGCACATAAATAAAAGTGACAATAACACAAACACAACAAGGGACAGGGTGAGGAGCTGGCAGATGATGCCAATTCAACACATCTCCCAGGCAGCCTCTGCCAGTGGAGCTCCTATGGCTTTTGGGCCACACTTTAAAATTGCCATCTCTCCAATGGAGACTTCAGGCTTCAGTGCCCTTCTGCCTGGTACATCAGACCCTGTGACTACATAAGGAAAAATGAAAATCAGACTTTTTACACTGAAACAAGTCTAGGAAATGTTTTAAAGACTGCATGTGAAATCTTTGGGCCAGAATCTGGCTCCAAATGTGGCTGCTGCTTGCTGGCCCAGCTGAGGAGTGTCATGGCATGGAGGAATGCTCAGCTGACACCAGGGTCATAGAATATGAGAGTTGGAAGGGACCTCAGGAGGTCATCTAGTCCAACCCCCTGCTTAACGCAGGGCCAATCCCCAATTTTTGCCCCAGATCCCTAAATGGCCCCCTCAAGGATTGAGCTCAAAACCCTGAGTTTAGCAGGCCAATGCTCAAAACACTGAGCTATCCCTCCCCTTCTTTAGCTGTGAAACAGTCTGCCATTGCAGCAGAACACAAGTGAGAGCAGCCCTGAAGCTGCTGCACCAGGAGCTGAATGGCTCCCCAGCTGACTGCAGGGTTGGGCAGGGTGTAAAGATGACATACAACCATGATTATCCCTCCTGGGGTCTAACATGAGCAGAGCTCAGTTGTACCTGGAGATCTAGCCTTTCAACTCTAAAATGATGATAATTAAGTTTATTTTTTGACATACCTGAGGGGTGCATTTGAAATAAATCTATTTGGAGACATTCAAATGCCAGAATGTTGACTGGATTCATGCAGACACTCTGCTATCATATCTCATGATCTTAACCTCCTGGCTTGAATTGTTTTAAGAAACAGTTACATTCATATCTTCAGGGTAAAAATCCTTGCCTTAATAACTGCTGCTTGAAGCATGTGCATGTTTGTACATGGAATGATAATTTTGGATATGACTGTGAAAGTGTGAAACAAATATAATTTGTTTTTAGTCTGTCCAAAGTAAGGTCTTATATTTCCTAATGTGACAATCCAGATGGAAATGGCTTAACTCTGATGACTTATTACAGGTATTTTTCTTTGCCCTATCCTATTAAAGTTTATTAGAAATACTCTTCTATGGTAACATGCAATATGCTGTTCAATGTATTTCCCTATCAGAGCAGAGTATCATGAGATTGTAAATGTGCATTTCACTTCGTTTTATTAGACCAAATGATAGGAAAAAGTCTAAATAAGCCAGAGGAACTTGATGGATAGAGAGGCTAAATCTGTAAGATGGTAAAGAGATTGGTTTGTATACACTTTTCCCCACAGCACTTAATTGCATTAGGGCTCTAAAATAGACCTATTTCCAGCTTGTTATGCTTGACTAGTAAGAAAGGTCTGTGTGGCAAGTGAAGATTCACATATTTTTCTTTTACTGTGGAGGAATTTTTTTTATTCTAGTTTAAAGAATAAGCCTCAAGAAACACAAGCAAAGCAAATGTGACCAATCATCTCCTATAAATTGTGTAAACCAGATAATAAGATGGAAGAACCTCTATTTTCTACACTAAATATGATCAGAGAGAAAGTTATAGAGGTGGCTTTATTCTCAGAATAAATCTAAAATTTATCCAACACTATGGCACAGAAAGAATCACACATGATTTGGCCCCTTTAATTTTGTATTAAGATCTCCAAATTCTCTGTAGTCTGCTTCTCTGAATCCTTGGCATCATCTCTGACTCTGAGGCCTTGAACCTCCAGGCCCCAAATTTCCAGTTCTGGTGTCCACAATTCAAAAAGGATGTTGATAAATTGGTTCAGAAAAAAGCCATAAGAATGATTAAAAGGATTTGCAAACATGCCTTTGTGATAGGAGTTCAATCTATTTAGCCTAACAAAGAGAAAGTTCAGGGGTAATTTGATTACAGTCTATAAGTATCTCCATGGGGAACAAATATTTGATACTGGGCTCTTTAATGTAGCAGATAAAGGTATAGCACAATCTACTGGCTGGAAGTTGACGCTCGACAAATTCAGACGGGAAATATGGTATAAATTTTTAACAGTGAGTAATTAGCCATTGGAATAGTTTACCAAGGGTCATGGTGTCTTCTCCATCATTGACACTGTTAAAATCAAGATTCAATGTTTTTCTAAAAGATAATATCCAGGAATTATTTAGGAAAAATTCTCTGGCATATGTAATATAGGAGGGCAGACTAGGTGATAACAATGCTCTCTTCTGGCTTTGAAATCTATGAAGATAAAAGGGGAAAATATGAGAGACATCATGGTAATAATCTATTATAGTCCATCAAATCAGGAAGAAGAGGTGGATGAGACATTTCTAGAACAAGTAACAGAAATAATCCAAAAACCACAAGATCTGGTAGTAATGGGGGACTTCTCCAACAGATGTCTGGGTAGTTAAAGTAATACAGAAAATTGCAAAATTTCCAATATATTCATGGAATGTTTTGGGAACAACTTTATGTTTCAGAAAGTGGAGGAAGTCACCAGGGGGACAGCCATGAAATCATGAAACATGATTTTGGCCAGCAGAGAGGAATTGGTTGTGATTCAGAAGGTGGAAGACAGTTTGGATGAAAGTAATCATGAAATGATAGATTTCATTATTCTAAAGTAAGGAAGGAGTGAGAGCAGCAGAATAAGCACAACTGATTTAAAAAACAAGCAGACTTTAGCAAGCCTTAGAGAACTGGTAGATAAGATCCCATGCAAAGAAAACCTAGGGGATAAGAGGAGATTAGAAAAGCTAGGAGTTTCTCGAGAGGACAGTGTTAAAGGCACAGCTGCAAACTATCCCAATATGAAAGAAAGATAGGAAGACGAGTAAGAGGCCACTATGGCTCCATTAGAAGCTCTTTAATTACCTGAACATCAAAACGGATCCTACAAAAAGTGGAAACATGGAGAAATTGCTAAGGATCAGCACAAATGAATAGCACAAATATTCAGGGACAAAATCAGAAAGAAAAGGAGTACTTGTGGGATCTTAGAGGCTAACAAATTTATTTGAGCATAAGCTTTCATGAGCTACAGCTCATTTCATCGGATGCAAGCAGTAGAAAATACAGTGGGGAGATTTTATCTACACAGAGAACATGAAACAATGGGTGTTACCATACACACTGTAACAAGAGTGATCAGGTAAGGTGAGCTATTACCAATGGGGATGATGGAGGGGCAGGGGAGAGAACCTTCTAGTAACCAAAGAGGCAATAAGAAGAGGTTCTAACAATCTGAGTAGTGAAGTTCTGGAACAGCCTTCCAAGGGAAGCAGCTTTGGCAAAATGCCTAACTGGTTTAAAGACTGAGCTTGATAAGTTTATGGAGTGGATGGTATGATGAGAATGCCTACAATGGCATTTAGCCGATCTGCGACTGCTATCAGCAAATATCTCCAATGGCTAATGATGGGACACTACATGGGGAGGGTTATGAGTTACTACAGAACATTCTTTACCAGGTATCTGGCTGGTAGGTCTTGCCCACATGCTCAGGGTCTAACTGTATCTGGGCTTGGGAAGGAATTTCCCCTAAGGTCAGATTTGCAGAGACGGTGAGGGTTTCTTGCCTTCTTCTGCAGCACGGTGGATTATTTGTAACTTGAAGTCTTGAAATCATGATTTGAGGACTTCAGTAACTCAGCCAGATGTTGTGGGTCTATTATAGGATTGGGTGGGTGAGGTTCTGTGGCCTGCATTGTGCAGGAGGTCAGACTAAATGATCATGGTCATCCCTTCTGGCCTTGAAGTCTATTAGTCTAAATACATTAGGAGCAAGAGAAAGGTGAAGCAAAGTGTAGGCCCTCTACTTAGAATGGAAGAAGAGCTAAAAACTGATGACATCAAGAAGGTTGAAGTGTTTAATGCCTATTTTGCTTCAGTCTTCACTAAAAAGGTTAATGATAACCAGATATTAATTATGTTGACTATGAACAAGAGTGAAGGAGCACAAGCCAAAATACGGAAAGAAGAGGTTAAAGAATATTTAGATAAGTCATATGTATTCAAGTTGGCAGGGCCTGATGAAGTTCATCCTAACTACTTAAAAAATTCACTGAAGCAATCTTGTCACTGTTAGCATTTATCTTTTAGAAGTCATTGAGAATGGGTGAAGTATCCTTACCGGAGAAGGGCAAACATAGTTTCTATCTTTAAAAGGAGAAACAAAGAGGACCCAGGAAATTATAGACCAGTCATCTTAACTTGGATACCTGGAAAGATACTGAAACCAATTATTAAACAATCAATTTATAATCACCTAGAGGATGATGGGGTATAAGAAATAGCCAGCACGGATTTGTCAAGAACAAGTCATACCACACCAACCTAATCTTGTTCTTTGACAGGATCATTGGGCTAGTGGATGGAAGGAAGCAGTAGAGATGATATTTCTTGATTTTAGTAAAGTTTTTGTCACAGTCCCACATGACATTCTCATAAGCTAACTAGGAAAATGTGGTCTAGATGAAATTACAATACGGTGGGTGCACAACTGGTTGAAAGACCACACTCAAAGAGTAGTTCTGAATGGTTCACTGTCAATCTGTGAAGATGTATCTAATGCGGTCCCTCATAGGGTCAGTCCAGGGTCTGTTACTCTTCAGTATTTTCATTAATGACTTCAGTAATGGAGTGGAGAGTATGCTTATAAAATCTATAGATGAAAGCAAACTGGGAGGGATTGCAAATATTAAGGAAATAGGATTATAATTCAAAACAACCATGACAAATTAGAGAATTAGTCTGAAATCAACCAAATGAAATTAAATAAAGTTAAGTATGAAGTATTACTATTATTACTAATATTATTATGAAGTATTAAGTATTAGAAAGGAAAAAAAATCAAATGCACAACTACAAAATGGGGACTAACTTGCTCAGTGGTAGTACTGCTGAAAAGGATTTGGGAGTTATAGTAAATCCAAAAATTAATGAGAGTCAACAATGTGATGCAGTTACTAAAAAGGCTAATATCATTCTGGGGTGTATTAACGGGAGGGTCATATATAAGGCCTGGTAAGTAATTGTCCCACTCTCTCTGGCACTGGTGAAGCTTCAGCTGGAGTACTGTGTCTAATTTCAGGTGCCACACTTTAGGAAAGATGTTGATAAACTGGAGAGAGGCCAGGGAAGAACAATAAAAACATGCAAGGTTTATAAATCCTGAACTATGAGGTTTAAAAAATACCAGTGCATGTTTAGTCTTCAGAAGAGAAGAATGGTGGGGGGAGAGGGGGATCTGATACTAGTCTTCAAATATATTAAGGACTCTTTGAAAGAGGACTGTGATCACTTGAACAAGTAGTTATGGCCTTGATCTGCAACATGGGAGATTTAGGTTAGATATTAGGAAAAACTTTCTAACTATAAGGGTAGCTAAACTCTGGAATTTGCTTCCAAATGAGGTTGTGGAATCCCTGTTATTGGAGGTTTTTAAGAACAGGTTGGACAAAAACCTGTGCGGGATGGTCTAGATATACTTGGTCCTGTCTCAACACACTGGGCTGGACTAGATGACCTCTCATGTTGCCTTCCAGCCCTACATTTGTATGATTCTATGAATATATCTGGGCTTGACTTTAGAAATACATCTTTACAAGCTGTCTGCATTGGTGTATTCTTTTTTCACCATATGATAATAAGTAATTTCTCTCTCTACTTTAAAGGAAAGCAATGTAACTTAGAAAATATTGGCATTAGCTCAGGTTGCTTACATTCAAAACTATATATAATCAGTGCCAAGAAGAAATATAGTAAAATATTAGTTGTATTTGGTTCATTACATTGTAGTTTATTAACACTAGATTTAATTAAGTTTAGTGACAATACTGTTTGTCTCCTGCAACGGCTGAGTAGAAAAGTAGGACAAATTCCAGAAATAATTGTATTTAATCTCTTTAGGGAAAAGAGTGAGATATATTGTGCTTTCCAATAGTATAAATTAGAGAAAGATCTTCTGGGAAATGCTATTTAAAGTTGGGTTGAAAAGACAGACAATATGAGTTTCTTAAAATATACGAAGACAGAGATACCAAACCTGCAAACACTTATATAGAAGCCTGGGAAACAAGCAGGAAGAATTGGAAGTCCTGGAACAGCCAAAGAACTATTATGTGATTGGAATTACAGATACTTGGTGGAGTAGCTCAGAGCACTGTCATGGATGGGTATAAACCAGGGATCAGCAACCTTTTAGAAGTAGTGTGCTGAGTCTTCATTTATTCACTTTAATTTAAGGTTTCGCGTGCCAGTTATACATTTTAACGTTTTTTAGACGGTCTCCCCCTATAAGTCTAAATATTATATAACTAAACTCTTGTCGTATGTAAAGTAAACAAGGTTTTCAAAATGTTTAAGAAGCTTCATTTAAAATTAAATTAAAATGCTGACCTTACGCTGCTGGCCCGCTCAGCTCACTGCCAGCCTGGGGTTCCATTCACCTAGGCCGGCAGCAGGCTGAGCAGGGCCTGCAGCCGGGACCCTGGCTGGGAAGGGGCCGGCAGCCAGAACCCCAGACCGGCAGCGGGCTGAGCTGGGCTTGTGGCTGGGACCCCAGACTGGCAATGTGCTGAGTGGCTCAGCCTGCTGCCACTCAGCCCGCTGCCAGTCTGGGGTTCTGGCTGCCAGCCCCGCTGAACCCGGTGCCAGTCTGGGATTCTGGCCCTGCCCACATAGAGTGGGTACCTACCTTCTCCCTGGTTCTAGCCCATTCTCTTCCTCTCTCTCTGCACTGAGCTGAGGATGGGATTGCACTGAGCACAGGGCTGGGGGTGAAGGGTCAGGCTGGGGGTTGAGGTGTAGAGTCTGGTCAGGAGCTAGAATGAGGGAGGGGGCTTAGAGTTGGGGCAGGAGGTTTGGGTGTGGAGTGCTTACCTGGGCAGCTCCCATTTGGTGCAAGGGGTGCAGGTGGGAATGGGGAGAGGTGTGCAGGAGCTCCCATTTGGTGCCCATTTGGTGCTCCCATTTGGTGGGGATGGGAATGTGGGGGGTGCAAGGGTCAGGGCATAGGATATGGGGGGCTGGGTATGTGGGGAGGGTTCAGTAGGCAGGGCAGGGGGCTGGGTGTGTGTGAGGAGGGTTCAGGAGTCAGGGCAGAGGGCTGGGGGCATGTGAGGGGTGCAAGGGTCAGAGCATGGGATATGGGGAGCTGGGTATGTGTGGGGGGTGCAGGGGTCAGAGCAGGAGGCTGGGGTGTGTGTGGGGTGCAGTTATCAGGGCAGAGGGCTGGGATTGTGGGCTAGGGTCATGGGGGTGCTCCCAGCCCCATGCCCAAAGCGGCTCATGGCAGGGGGCTGGAGGGGATATGCCCTGATTCCATCCCCCTTCCCCAAGGCCTCATCCCCACCTCTTCTCCGCCTCCTCCCCAGAGCAGTGAGTGCCATCAGCTGATCGGCGGCAGGGAGTGAGAGGGGGAGGGGCAGGAACCCAGCACGCTGGGGGAAGAGGCGGGGGAGGGGAGAGCTTGCCTGCCCTGCAGGACCAAGCTTCTTCACCCTGCCCCCTCAGGGAGGGCGGCGGGGAGTGGAGAAGAGCGGACCGGGGTGGCCAGGATTTTTAATGGCACACTGCTGCCTGCTGGGGTCTTGGCCGCTGGCCCCGCTCAGCCCACTGCTGGCCTGGGTTTGGCAGCAGACTGAGTGGGGCCTGTGGCTGGGACCCAGCAGGAAGCAGCATGCCATTAAAAATCGGCTCGCGTGCCGTCTTTGGCATGCGTGCCATAGGTTGCCGACCCCTGGTATACACTGTTCAGGAAGGACAGGCAGGGAAGGCAAGGTGGAGGAGTTGCATTGTATGTAAGACAGTGGTATGATTGCTCAGAGCTCCAGTATGAAACTGGAGAAAAGCCTATTGAGCGTCTTTGGGTTAAGTTTAGAAGCGAGAGCAACAAGGGTAATGTCATGGTGGATGTGTGCTATAGACCACCGGACCAGGAGGATGAGGTAGATGAGGCTTTCTTCAGACAATTAACTGAAGTTTCCAGAACACAGGCCCTGGTTCTAATGGGGGCTTCAGTAACCCTGACATCTGTTGGGAGGGTAGTACAGCAGTGCACAGCCAATCCAGGAAGTTTTTGGAGAGTGTTGGGGACAACTTCATGATGCAACTACTGGAGGAACCTGCTGCTTACAAACAGGGAAGAATTGGTAGGGCAACAGTGACCATGAAATGGCTGAGTTCAGGATCCTCACAAAAGGAAGAAAGGAGAGTAGCAAAGTACGGACTTCAGAAAAGCAGACTTTGACTCCCTTAGGGAGCTGATGGGCAGGATCCCCTGGGAGGCTAATATGAGAGGGAAAGGAGTCCAGGAAAGCTGGTTGTATTTTAAAGAAGCCTTATTAAGGGCACAGGAACAAACCCTCCCGATGTGCAGAAAGAATAGTAAATATGGCAGGTAACCAGCTTGGTTTAACAGTGAAATGTTCGGTGAGTTTAAACACAAAAAGGAAGCTTACAAGAAGTGGAAACTTGGACAGATGTCTAGGGAGGAGTATAAAAATATTGCTTAAGCAGGGGTGTAATCAGGAAGGCCAAAACATAACTGGAATTGCAGCTAGCAAGGGGGTGAAGGGTAACAAGAAGGTTTTCTACAGGTATGTTAGCAACAAGGAAAAGATCAGGGAAAGTGTGGGCCCCTTACTGAATGGGGGAGGTAACCTAGCGACAGATGATGTGGAAAAAGCTGAAGTACTCAATGCTTTTTTGTCTAGGTCTTCACAGACAAGGTCAGCTCCCAGGTTGCTGAACTGGGCAACATAATATGGGGAGGAGATGAGCAGCCCCAGTAGTGAAAGAACAGGTTAAGGACTATTTAGAAAAGCTAGACATGCATAAGTATGCATCCAAGAGTACTGAGGGAATTGGCTGATGTGATTGCAGAGCCATTGGCCATTATCTTTGAAAACTTGTGGCGATCAGGGGAGGTCCTGGATGATTGGAAAAAGTCAAATATAGCGTCCATCTTTTAAAAAGGGAAGAAAGAGAACTTGGGGAACTACAGACCTCACCTGGAAAAATCATGGAGCAGGTCCTCAAGGAAACCATTTTGAAGCATTTGGAGGAGAGGAAGGTGATCAGGAACAGTCAACATGGATTCACCAAGGACAAGTCATGCCTGACCAACCTGATTGCCTTCTATGATGAGATAACTCGATGAAAAGCTGGATATGAGTCAGAAGAGTCAGCAGTGTGCCCTAGTTGCCAAGAAGGCTAAAGGCACATGGGACTGCGTTAGTAGGAGCATTGCCAGCAGATTGAAGGAAGTGATTATTCCCCTCTATTCGGCACTGGTGAGGCCACATCTGGAGTATTGCGTCCAGTTTCTGGCCCCCGACTACAGAAAGGATGTGGACAAATTAGAGAGAGTCCAGCAGAGGGCAACAAAAATGATTAGGGGGCTAGGGCACATGACTTACGAGGATAGGCTGAGGGAACTGGGGTTATTTAGTCTGCAGAAGAGAAGATTTGACAGCAGCCTTCAACTACCTGAAGGGGGGTTCCAAAGAGGATGGAGCTCAGCTGTTTTCAGTTGTGGCAGATGACAGAACAAGGAGCAATGGTGTCAAGTTGCAGTGTGGGAGGTCTAGGTTGGATATTAGGAAACACTATTTCACTGGAATGGGTTACCTAGGGAGGTGTTGGAATCTCCATCCTTAAAGGTTTTTAAGGCTCAGCTTGACAAAGCCCTGGCTGGGATGATTTAGTTAGTGTTGGTCCTCTTGAGCAGGGGATTGGACTGGATGACCTCTGGAGGTCTCTTCCAACCCTAATATTCTATGATTCTATGTTTCATGGTGGGCTGCTGTCATTTTTTCCCCACTACAGAGATGTTAAATTTTTGTATGTTATTGTCACTATTACCAAGCGGTTCAGCTATATTCACCTCTTAGACTAGATCCTGTGATCCACTTAAGACTAAATCAAGAATTGCCTCTCCTCGGGTGGGTTCCATGACTTGACATTTAGGGTATCAAGAAACTTTTATCTCTGCATCCCGTCCTGAGGTGACATGTACCTATTCTATATGGGGATTATTGATTTTTTTACTTGTATAACCTCTCTAATCTTCCTGAGTTACTGTCACCATTGTGGTCAGATGGTCAGTAGTATATCCCTACTGCTATGTTCTTATTATTTAAGAATGGAATCAATATCCTTAGAGATTCTAGGGTAGTTTGGTTCATTTAAGATTTTTTCTTCCTTTGACTCTGTACTTTCTTTCACATACAGTGCCACTCCCCCACTAGTACGACCCTTTCTGTCCTTCCGATATATTTTGTATCCTGGCATTACTGTGTCACATTGATTATCCTCATTCCACAAAGTTTCTGTGATGTCTATTATATCAATATCCTCATTTAATATGAGGCACTCTAGTTCACCCATCTTATTATTTAGCCTTCTAGCATTGGTATATAAGCACTTTAAAAAAAAATGGTCACTTTTCAGCTATCTGCCATTATGTGATGTAATTCAATGGGAATCTTCTTCATTTGACTGTTTCTCATCAGATCCTACCTGTATTTTATCTTCTATCCTCTCCTCCTTCTTGGACATAGAGAATCTCCATTAATAGATCCTCCTCTAAGGGATGTCTCTGTCTGAACCACTTGCTCCTCTGCACGTGTCAGCTTTCCCCCAGCCCTTAATTTAAAAATTATTCTACAACCTTTTTAATGTTAAGTGCCAACAATCTGATTCCATTTTGGTTTAGATGGATCCCATCTTTCCTCTACAGGCTCCCCCTTTCCCAAAAGGTTCCCTAGTTCCTAATAAATCTAAACCCCTCCTCCCTATACCATCATCCCATCCACACATTGAGACCCTACAGTTCTGCCTGTCTAACTGGCCCTGTGCATGGAACTGGAAGCATTTCAGAGAATGCTACCATGTCTTATGTCTTCATTGTTCTCAAAGTAAGGTATGATAGTGAATTGTATTTCACCACTGATGGCTCTTCTAGTAACTTAAGGCCAAATCCTAAAGTCCTTTATTAATATTTTTTAAATCAGTGGGTATTTTGTTTGGAAAAATAATTGAATAAAATTATCAAAGCCTCTAGGTATTTCTCCTCAGTTGGCTATAGAGGTGACTACAGGAAGACTCTGCCACAGACTTCCTGTATGACCTTTGGCAACTTAGTTATTCTCTCCAGGAAATGGGGAGAATAGCACTTTCCTAACCTCCTGGGGGTGTTGTGAGGATAAATTCATTAATGTCAGCACTCAGATGCGACAGTAGGGGTGGCCATATAGGTGGCTAGCTAGCTAGTTCTTCCAAGTGTGATTTATGTGTCTTGACAGCTCTTGCTAAGCAGCTTGGAAAAGTTCAGTAGAATATTCCTGCCACATTGCATTCTCCACAACATTACTGTGACATGTGGAATACTTTACCTGGTAATGCTGAAGCCACGATGCATCTAGCAGAGGGAGGAAGAGTAAGGAGGGGGCTGGAATCTGGGCAGAATGTGAAAGGAGCCTGATCCCAGAGTGGTGACATAGAAGCTCATAAGGAGAAATACAGAGGCACACTCCTAAATCAGTAACTTATAAATGGAATAAGCACCATGCAACTGTTTATGGTGCAAAATAAGGATGAAAGGGGACCATTAAATCAATCAATGGGGGGAAACAAAAATCAACAAAAGTGACTCAGATTGGGAAACAAACAACATAACAAGGCTGAGGAGTAGGGAGTAATTCATGATGGGGAGAACAACATTAAACTGAACATCTCAGGGAGAGAGGGTGGGAAGTCGCTTTCATTTTTACTTGATCATGTTGCAATTGCTTCTGTGATTGGCTGAGAAGGAAACTCTCTAGCCAGATCCTGTCACTGGCAAATCTCATGAAGTGGATTACACTCTGACTGCTGTTTCTGGATGGGGAAGGAGGGAGACAGGTAGATTCCGGCCACATGTAGAAAGCAAAGGAGCCCTGAGAATTCAGTTCCATACACTGATGAGCATCTCTTAGACAGGCAAACTGGCCTCCACCATTTGCTTTAGTTGTGCTCTCCTCAGGCAGTTGGGATAGGTTGTGTTGGTGAGGGATTGTTTAGGGCTACTTCAATTAGCTACAAGACTTCTCCCCTGGCATTCACACTCCTCCACACCAGCATTCAGTTTTTACACAGCTTCATTAAGGAGAACACTATGATATGCCATCCTGTTGCACAGTCCTATTAAACCATGCTGTACATCTTTTCTGGGGGATGCAGCATGCCGCTGTAACCTATAAAACATTTGTTTAGCAAACAGAAAAATGTCTAACATTAGAACTTCTTTGTAGGCCTGAGGAGTAGGGTGGCTTCATTTAGGAAATAAATACCAGTAAGGATTACATTTTAAACTGTTCATAAAATAAGATCAGTAGAACAAAATTATCGGAACAGTTTAAGTAGCCAGTAATCATTAGAGGGCTTGTGGGAGTGTTTACGGTGAGCTGACTCTAATACAAATGCTAGTAAATGTCAGAGGCTTGTGTTCTGGTGTACTCATTCAGGACACAGCCAGTTTATGGGTTGTAGTAGAGATCCATGAATTATAGACATAAATAGGTTGACATTTATGCCTATTTCAGACCAAGCTCAGATTGCTGTTCAAATGCCCAGGTGAGTTTGCACAAAGGACAGTGATATTGTGCATAATGGCGAGTGAATTGCTGCACTGAACAAAGCTGGATTTAGTAAAGAAAAGTACACCAAACTTGAGGTGCCACACTGAAGTCATGTCTTGCTGTAGGCATGTGTGGCTCTCCCTCGCTGTCAATCTCCAAGGGAGGCCATGCCTCTTTGCTGTCACATCCCTAACACAAGGGGAAGTTAGCAGTTTTGGGAATCAATTCCTCCAGTTGGTTAGAGCAATGAGTTGTTAGGGGCCCAAGCCCTCAGGCAGGGCAGGGCACCAAGCAGTCTAAAGCTCATCCTCAGGCAGGGTAGAGCCAGGTGTAGTCTGGGAACCCAGGCCTTCAGACAGGGTGGGCTATCAAGTACCATCTAGGGCCCCAACCCTCTGGCAGGGTAGAGCAGTGAATCATCTGGGGATCTCAGCCCTCAGGCAGGGGTGAGCACTGAACACAGTCCAGGGGCTCCAGCAAGGGGTGAGTGCCCAACTCAGACTAGCATCCTAACTCCGCAGACAGTAGACTCGCACAGGCCTCCTGGTTGAAGGTGGAGAGGCTGCTATCCCGGTGTCAGGGGGAAGAAGGATGCAGGCCCACCCGACTCCAACACATCCCAGCCCAGGGTCCTAACAGTGGCAGAGTGATCTGCCACTGGGTCAGCGGGGATCCAGCCCCAACATGCTGAACCAAACTCAGGCAGCCAGCCAGCTGGACTGTAGTCAACTCTCCTTGGAATACCTCCTACCCTTCCCTCAGGGTGTACCTGGATCTCAGGGTTGTCCTCCGTCTCTGCTGGGTACACTGCAAGCGGTAATCCCAGCTGGTCCTCAGCATTGGGTATGTCTGGTAGCTCGAGCAGTTCAGATGAGTCCTTGGGACAGCAGATGTCCTCAACGGGATTTGGCTCCAGCAGTAGGGGGAAGCATCTGCCTCCCTTGGCAGCTCTGGCACAACTGACCTAAAGTGCCAACCTTTTATACTTCCTATTCCTGTCCCGCCCCTCTGCTTCCCACCTGGCGGGAATGGCTTTCCTGGTTCTGCCCAGCAGTGGGCGTCTGGCCCACCTTCACTGTCAGTCTCCAAGGGAGGCCATGTCTCTTTGCTGGCCCATGACCCTGAAACATTTCTATCATTAGCCAGAGATTTGGGGTCAGATTCTCATTTGGTGTAAATTAGTAGCAGTCAATAGATGAGTAGGTGGGGCCTCATCCAAAGCCCTTTGAACTTAATGACAGCTTTTGCATTGACTTCTTTGGAATAGACTTCAGGACCCTACCCTTCAGATTTTAGCCAAGTAGCCTCTTTGGATCTATTGAAAATTCACCTTTATTCTCATTTCTTTATTCCCATGTTTCCACAAAGAAAATAATTATAAACTGAAAGGAACAGAACTCAGCTGAGATTTATTTGTTGTTTGTAAGTTGTATTTCTGCAAGCTCAGAAACCGCTCCATCATGGGAGTTGGGATGTTAAACTTGTCTAACAAAAACAATCTGTGCTATTTCCGCTGAAGGTTTGGCCTATTACCATTCTCTGAAAGTGAACAGTTTGATAGAAATTTCCTTTCTGTTCATTTAGGGCTAGATTGTGACTTTAGGCACCACTGTGTGTAAAGGTCAGATCACGGTTCCTCCTCTGCTCCCACCTTGCTTCTGGAGGACTTATCGTTGTAACAAATTATGCCACCCTCTGTGGCAATCTGGCTCATATAAGTAGTCTTAATGGAGCAAATAGGTCTACTTGTCAAGGATGTTCACATATATGAGGATTTGTAAGACCAGGCCTTTGAACTTCAGTGGAAACAAGGACATAGCTGCACAGTGTGGCAATGGACACTAGGGATATGTGAATTCAAATGAGCATCAAGATGCTGCACACTAACTGGCTTGTGTAGACCTTGCTAGTGTGCACAAAAAGTTCCCTAGTGCATGTTACCTATGTTAACTAGTTAACAGTTGGTGCACATAAGACTTCATACAACCCAGTGCACTTTGCTGTACCATGTAGACAAGCCCTAACTGTGTATGCCAACCAGTTCTGGACTTGAAAGGATTCTAATGTATGATATGAATATAACGAGGAGTCTGGTGGCACCTTAAAGACTAAAAGATTTATTTGGGTGTAAGCTTTTGTGAGTAAAAAACCCACTTCTTCAGATGCATGGAAGAAGTGGATTTTTTACCCATGAAAGCTTATGCCCAAATAAATGTTAGTCTTTAAGGTGCCACTGGACTCCTCGTTGTTTTTGTGGATACAAACTAACACGGCAACCCCTGCACAGCATTGCCAAAATCTGGGCACACATTTATATGTACAATTATTTTACCTCCAGTACTCACCTTGAAAATCTTGCTTTCGATAATATTACCACTGGGTTTTCAACAGTCACAATATAGTAAATAATATACAGAATACCTTGGGGATTCTGCAAATATTGAGGTACTGCTCTTGAGTTATCCAAGGGGAATGAAAACTCTTTAAGGGAACAGCTGCATTAACATTCTTTAGGCCAATAAGCTTTCTCCCAAACCTATTATCTGCAGAAGAGCAGAGAAACTTCACTTGTAACTGTATAAGCTCGTTTGCAGACTGTTAAAGAACATGCCTTGTGTGTTCCTCTGCATTGTTACTCTGACTTTCTGGTGATATAATGCACAGACAAATTACAAGTGGTTATTTTGAGAGGATTCTAAATTTCAAATATTATGCTCTTTATGAATCCTATTTTTGCATGAGGTTAGAGCACAAGTACCAAGAGAAAAGCTAACTTGCTTTTTTCTTAGCAAAGTCACTAACTACAGCAAACATACAACTTCCAAAGTGGCCAGATTACAAAGTGGGCTGGACCCAGGGCTCTCTACAAGGTGCTGAATTCCCTGAAGCCAATGGAAGAGAAGTCAGGTGCCTTCAGCCCCGAATCAGTAAACAAAATCAAAACTTATATCTTTGGATGCAGTACCAATTAGATCCTCTTTCATGGAATCTTCCATGGTGGAATCTTGCAGAAGATTCCTATTCTCTATTTTTAACAGGTTTTCAGAGGCACCTGCCTCTGTAGTGGTATGAACAAAGTCCTGAAATACTACTCTCCCCCACACTTTCCTCTCCCCTCCATTAAAACAGTACTGAGTGGAGCTGGATGAAATTTTTTGATCAAAACTTTGGTGAAAAACCAAAGATTCAGTGACATCAAAATATTTTGTGAATTCATAGAGATACAATATGGGTGAGCTAATATCTTTTATTGGAGGAACTTCTGTTTTTGTGACCTAAACAATTTGCAAAACTGACATGAATTCACAGCATTGTAGGTAGGGTTGTTGTAGCACTGCCTACAATGTTGTGAATTCGTCAGTTTTGCCAAATAGTTTTGATTACAAAAAAGTAAGAGATGTTGATAAAATTGAAACATTTAATAACAGTCAAAATCAAGAATATTTCATTTTAAAAATGTCAAAGTACAACATTTCATTGACCTGAAATGATTTCTTTCATTTTTCGATTTGCCAAAAATTAAAAAAAAAATTTTCAGTACAACCTGAAAATTATTTTTATTGTTTTTAATTGCCAGTGAATCAAAGAATCTATTATTTGCACTGGTCTAATACTGCTGTCTTTATGTCTTTTCCCATAAAGACTTTTTTCCACACTACAACACTTTTTCTTCTAGTCTGGTTTATAGGAGTTACAAAACTTTGGAAAAGATGAAACTGGGACTTTCGAGGGCAAGGTGCCTTTTATCATCCTTTATCATCACACCTGAGAGAAGCACATGAATGGCAAGGAAAGCATTTTATCTTTTTCTAATCCTTTTTGTAGGACAACAGGGATGTCTTTATTTTGTGGGGGGTCTCAGATCTGCAGACTTCTGATTTTCACCTGGTTTGTCCTGAGTTCTCTGTCAGAAAGATATTATTTTTAGAGTCATTATTTATTTCCATTATTTTAGTGCCTAGGAGCCTAAATCATGGACCAAGACCCCATTGTGCTAGGTGCTTAACAAAAACAGAGCAAAGAGACAGCCCCTGGCCTTCTTAGTCCTTACGTGATTCTCCAGGTTTGAAGCTTTCTTGCAGCACTGGGTTGACATGACTATGCTGTGTTCCAGCTGTTCACAGACTGAAAATTTGCATTGTCACCCTGCTCAGAACCTCAATTCAGTAGCACAAGAACTTTCCCCTGTAGCCTTGATAGTGGGAACCTATGTTCTATAGACAAGAGATCATCACAAGTGTTTTACCAGTTTGTTTGGCACTTTGCCTCCATGAAGTTTCCATCTGTGGTACCTCATTGGACAAGTACCAGTGAGGGGGAGAAAAATGTTACATTCCAACCAAAACACTGTAAAAGACTAAGCATAAATAAAAAACCACAGCTGATGCTCTCCAGTTGCACATTTGTTTGTGTAATAAAGGCACGTACATTTGGGTCATTACTGTTTGTGGGGTCTGGTGGTAGCAGTATGACTGTCTTCCTCCTAGGAAAGGGTAGACAAGCAACACATACGGCGTGCTGCCTGTTGTTCTCGCCTGTCAGTTGCTGCTTTGCTGCTTTGGCCTACCACAAGACAAGTAATAATATTAACAAGACCTCCTTCCCACAATCTCAACCACTTTTGTATACTTTCTGCCAATTGATGAGATGCTCTGTTGTGTCACAGATCTTGTTATGCATTTGCTCATTTGACAAACCACTCAATCCACCAGCACTTTTCTGGGGAATGATGGAGATTCCACATCCTCCCTAGGCACTTTTTTAGGGAGTGGAGCTATTGCCTGGTATACCTAAGACTATGCATTAGTCGGGCCAGTTGCTCTCGCCTGCTATATGTTGTGTTGTGCTACACAATTTCTGCAAAGTTTCAGCTATTTGACATCGGTGGAAATCTGTCAACTGACTTCGCTGGACTTCGGATCAGCCTTTTTAATGAGTCATTTGTGTCATCCTTGCTTTTGTGGTGTATTCTCTTTAATGTCACCATGCCTGTGGTGCTTTATTTTGTTGTCCTCACCCAACATCAAGCATATCAGTGAGGGGTGAGGTGGGGAGGGAAATCTGTGGACCTTGAAAATTCTGCAGCTATATAGGTTCCACCCATCTCTACAGGGTGCAGGCTCTGGGAGGGAGTTTGGGTGCAGGAGTGGGTGCAGGCTCTGGGACAGAGTTTGGGTGCTGGAGGGGGAGAGGGGTGCAGGCTCTGGGAGGGAGTTTGGGTGTGGGAGGGGGTGCAGGGTCAGGCTCTGCGAGGGAGTTTGGGTTCAGGAGGGGGTGAGGGGTGTGGGCTCTGGGAGGGAGTTTGGGTGCGGGGTGCAGAATCTAGGCTGGGGCAGGGAGTTCGGTGCAGGAAGAGCTCAGGGTGTTGGTGTTTACCTTGGGTGACTCTTGAATTCCCAAAATGACCAGCACACCCCTCAGTGGCTCCTATGCGTGCGGCCCAGGAGGTCTTCATGCGCCGTTGCCCGCAAACTGCTCCCTGTATGAATGTGCTATCTGTAGCAGTTACTGATGAGTAATGGATTGTAAGAAACTGCTATTGTAAAAATACTGCTATCTGATGTAGCTAATTCCTACAGATAGCAGTTTGTCCACTGCAGTCTTCTGTTGTCCCCTGCACCCATGGCAGGACTAAATATTATCTAGACCATTCCTGACAGATGTTTGTCTGACCTGCTCTTAAAAATCTCCAATGATGGAGATCCACAACCTCCCTAGGCAATTTATTCCAGTGCTTAACCACCCTGACAGTTAGGAAGTTTTTCCTAATGTCCAACCTAAACCTCCCTTGCTGCAATTTAAGCCCATTTCTTCTTGTGCTATCCTCAGCAGTTAAGAAGAACAATTTTTCTCCCTCCTCCTTATAACAATCTTTTATGTACTTGAAAACTATTATTATGTTTCAGTCTTCCCTCATAGGTCATGTTTTATAAGCCTTTAATCATTTGTGTTGCTGTTCTCTGGACCTTCTCCAATTTGTCCACATCTTTCCTGAAATGTGACACCCAGAACTGGACACAATACTCCAGTTGAGACCTAATTAGCATGGAGTAAAGTGGAAGAATTACTTCTCGTGTCTTCCTTAAAACACTCCTGCTAATACATCCCAGAATGATATTTGCTTTTTTTGCAAGAGTGTTACACTGTTGACTCATATTTAGCTTCTGTTGCACTATGACCCCCAGATCCCTTTCTGCAGTACTCCTTCCTAGGCAGTTATTTCCTATTTTGCATGTGTGCAACTGACTGTTCCTTCCTAAGTGGAGTACTTTGCATTTGTCCTTATTGAATTTCATACTATTTACTCCAGATCATTTCTCCTGTTTGTTCAGAACATTTTGAATTTTAATCCTATCCTCCAAAATACTTGCAACCGCTTCAAGCTTGGTATTGTCCGCAGACTTTATAAGTGTACTCTCTATGCCATTATCTAAATCATTGATGAAGATATTGAACCGAACTGGACCGAGAACTGATCCTTGCGGGATGCCACTCTTTATGCCCTTCCAGCATAAATGTGAACCACTGATAACTACTCTCTGGGTTTCCAAACAGTTTTGCACCCACCTTATTGTAGCTCCATCTAGGTTGCATTTCCCTAGTTTGTTTATGAAAAGATAACCCAAGACAGTGTCAAAAACTTTACTGAAGTCAAGATATACCACATCTACCACTTCCCCCTATCCACAATTCTTGTTACCCTGTCAAAGAAAGCTATCAGGTTGGTTTGACACAATTTGTTCTTGACAAATCCATGTTGACTGCTAATTATCATCTTATTTTCTTCTTTTCCCTTTTTATAGAATGGCACTATAATTGCCCTTTTTTCAGTCTTCTGGAATCTCTCCTGTCTTCTGTGACTTTTCAAAGATAATCACTAATGGCTCAGCTATCTCCTCAGTCAGCTCCTTGAGTATTCTAGGACACATTTCATGAGGCCCTGTTGACCGAAGACATCTAATTTGTCTAATTTTTAACTTGTTCTTTTCCTATTTTTGCCTCTAATCCTACCTCATTGTCACTGACATTCACTAGGTTGGACATCCAACCATCACCAACCTTATTGGTGAAAACCAAAACAAAAAAGTCGCTAAGTACCTCTGCCATTTTCACATTTTCTATTATTGTCCCCCCCCCATTGAGTAATGGGCCTACCCTGTCCTTGGTCTTCTTCTTGCTTCTAATGTATTTGTAGAATGTTACTCTTTATGTCTCTAGCTAGTGTGATTTCGTTTTGTGCCTTGGCCTATCTAATTTTGTCCCTTCATACTACTGTTATTTGTTTATATTCATCCTTTGTAATTTGACCTTGTTTCCAATTTTTGTAGGACTCTTTTTTGATTTTTAGATCATGGAATATCTCCTGGTTAAGCCAGGGTGGTCTTTTGCCATACTTCCTATCTTTCCTACTCAGTGGGATAGTTTGCTCTTGCACCCTTAATAATGTCTTTTTGAAAAACTGCCAACTGTCTTCAGTTGGTTTTCTCCTTAGACTTGCTTCCCATGGGATCTTACCTACTACCTCCCTGAGTTTACGAAAGTCTGCCTCCTTGAAATCCATTATCTTTATTTTGTTCTTCTCCCTCCTACCATTCCTTAGAATCATGAACTCTATCATTTCATGATCACTTCCACCAAAGCTGCCTTCTACTTTCAAATTCTCAACTAGTTCCTCCCTATTTGTCAAAATAAAATCTAGAACAGCCTCTACAGACTAACACGGCTGCTACTCTGAAACCTCCCTTAGTAGCTTTCTCCACCTTTTGAAATAAATTGTCTCCAATACATTCCAAGAACCTGTTGGATAGTCTGTGCCCTGCTATGTTATTTTCCCAACAGATGTCTGAGTAGCTGAAGTCCCCCATCACCACCAAGAACATAAGGTTGTTCTTATTTGCTAACTTGTCCTAATTTGCTGAGAATTGCTATATGATGTAGCTAATTCCAACAGATAGCAGTTACTTACACCACAGGGTGTGTGAAACTGTTATCTGTAGGAATTTGCTACCCGCTGGGAGAGGTAGTGAATTGTTACCATTAGCAGTTACTGATACATAAGGTTGTTCTTATTTGCTGACTTGTCCTAATTTGCTAAAACCTGACAGTAGTGTGGGATGGAAGCATAAAATGTTCGGCTTCCAAACGACCCAGCTTGGATTCATTGCACTGGGACGTGGGACATGTGGAGGATAATTTAAATTCTTGATTTCCTTAGAGTTTGCCTTCAATATACTTCTATGCTGGTGTGATCTCTGACCATTGCAGTTCATCAACTCAGCAGGCAGGCACAGGCAGCAATGCACTTGTCCTATTGCCTTGACTGAGAAAGGTTTCTGATCAAAGGGAGCATAGATTCCAGCAAGCTTCTGGGGTAATATCTCATTGGATATGAAAGGGCTTGTTCAGAAAGTAATTTTGAAGTCTATAGGGTAAAGATGAGCCAGATGGGTTTGTCTCCATGCAGGTATATTTTATTCTCGGGGGGCTGGGTAGAAAGGAGAGAGAAATATTTTTCATTCCTATTTCCCTTACTGAGGGTCATCTATGCTCACCTGAAATTTGTCCTGGCAGAAGCAATTCTTATCTATTTATTACAGGGTTAAAATACAGCTGCCATCACACAGAGGCATTAGTGGTGGTGGAGGTGAGAAGGGGGACAAAAATTCCTTTCCCTCCCTCAAACATACCCAGGCAGGTGGAGGCCATACTTTTGCTGCTGCCTAAATACCCTGATGGCAAAAGGGTAGGGGCAGAAAGCACTGCCAGCTATATTCAGCACCCCAGAGGAGCCATGCACTGTGTGTAGTTTACGCAGCTACACCTATTCTGTACTGGTGAGGGCAACCATTACTCCACAGTACTCCTGGTGGCCCAAGGGCTTCCCCTGGCTTCCACTAGCACAAACACCCTTCCTACCACCATTGCTTAAAGATGTACCACCTTCTCCTTTTCCACTCCATTGCTCAAGCTTTAGAGCCATAACTGAGCCTGCAGTTAAATGCTAATGATCTCTATAAAACATGACATAGGGTGATTATAACTGTTGCTACTGAGGATCTCAAACTCAGACAAATTTTAGTGGGGAGTCAAAAAAAAGCTATTGAAAAACTGATGTGATGTTTTCAGTGAGGTGAATAGTTCTTTAGAGGTTCAGGTTTCTCCCATGAACAAATGAGCCAGCAAAGCAGCCTAGCAAAATAAACAAACCTATTCTGCTATTTACATTAGGAGGATAATTGATGCTGAATCCTGCAGCTGACAGAATGTAATATAAACAAGTATCACACAGAAAAAAATATTTCACTGCAGTGTTTTCCAAAGAAATTGAAATTAGGGCGTGTGTTCAAAAATACAGGGAGAGGGGGGAGGACCGATGAGGGGTGAGACTGTTAGGGCAAAGGTGGGCTGTATGGTACCATAATAAAAACTGAAAAATGTTAGATTTAACTCATGTTTTAAATCATCACACAAATTAAAGTTGGCTATACAAGCCTACTATGAAGCACTGTATCTACATCCGTCTTGGTTTCTTGTACTTTTGCAAGACTCTGTTAATAAACTTCTTGAATGCAGTCCATTCATTTTTCCTGGCTTCTCATGTGTCAGGGACATCCAGTCCTTCATGATATGCTCATGATTAGGCAGAAGGTGACTTCTTTCAGAACACAAAATTCTATTCAATGAGGAAAAAGAAGGCTCAGCTGTTGCTGTTGTGACTGGAAGTAGAAAGACATGAATTCCTACTTCTTTCATCCCAGAAAACATAGCACAAGATTGGGTTGAACCATTAGTGATGATAAAGAAGTTGAAATCAAATCTACATTTGTTCATCATATGATATTCCTCTCTGCATAGGCGCCGACTCCATGGGTGCTCCAGGGCTGGAACACTCATGGGGAAAAGTTAGTGGATGCTCTGCTCCCTGGAGGGGTGTAGCCCCCTGGAGGGGTGTAGGGAAGGCCCGGTTTTACTTAATTAAGTTTCCTGCTGCAGCACCTCAGAAGGTTACATCAGACAGAGAGGAGCTGCAGCGACTAGGCATTCAGATACCTGTGCCTTTAAGAACCCAGCCTTGGAAAGCCCATGCTGAAAGGTACTGTCTGTGTGAGGGGAAATAAAAAAGCTCCTCTGCTCCCCCCAACCTATTTTTTGCCAAACACTGGTGTCTCAGTCTACTGGGGTAACTGTTACCCCTTCTGCCCTTGCCTGTGCAGAGGTTTTACCCTCTGGCATTCTCTGGCAGCGCCTTACCCCTGGGCTTAACCCCAGCTCCTTCCAACCCTCTCCCTGATTTTGCCTTCAGCCCCTATCCTAACCCTGCCTCCAACTGCTTGACTCCCCTGCCCCGACCAGTCAATTTTGCCCCCTGCTCAGACCCTGGCCACCCCCTTCTCTGATTTGCCCCCTTTGCCCCTTTTTAACATCTGTAAAAAGCAGTCAGCAGAATCTTATGGGTAATAAGGGCAGGGTGAAGGGCAATGGCTTCAGCAGATGTTACTGAGCATGCTCAATTCATTTGAGCATGCTCAGTGCACCACAAGTATTACATTCCTAGGTTGAACATAGAGCCTTAATACCTCTCATGAAAGGGAATCCGATTAAATGAAAGTTGCCCACTTAGTTCTGTTATTTTCATTCCAGTACAGAGTAATTTCTTTCAAACAAATCATTGCTAAACACAAGTTGCTAGAGTATGTGATAAAGTGCAGTAAATAAATACAATTAACCTGATCTGAGATTGAAAGGAGGTTCAAAAAATCCTAATATTATGCTAATTCTTTAAAAAAAATTGTAGAAGGAGCTGAAAATAATATCAATTGAGGCTTACAGAATATTCTAGAAAAATAATTTTCTAAGGGATATGCATTCTCTAAATACACAAGTAGTACAGAAAATTCTGAATCAGAAGGAAACTGAGCTAAAGAAAGTCCTTATTAAAATAAGATCCTCTCTAAAAGGAATGGAGGTTATGCAGGATGTCAAAAGAAAAAAACAACAACAATGAAGTCTGAACAGTAGGCCTGATTCTTTTCTCACACACTTTTACAAATCAGGAGTAGCTGCACTGAAATAAATGGACTTTAAAACTGGTGTGAGAGTCACTAAGGAGAAGGAGGAGAGACTTGTGGTTAGGGAATTAGACAGGTTCTCAGTATTTAATTCCTAGCTCTGTTACAGACTCTGATTTTGACCATGAATAAAACACTTAATCACTGTATGATTGAGTTCTCCATTTGTAAAATGGGTATAGTATTTCCATTATCCTGAGATCTATGAAGAGGGTGTTGCTGATGGTGGTGAGGTCGTTGCCTTGTATTGCAAGATCAATATTTTCAGCACGAATGAACGTACGCAAAATTGTGTCAGGTAAGTCACTACTGTAGATGCTAAACAGTAAAGGAACCTACATGGATCCTTGAGGTAGACCATCTTTGAGAGTGCATGCTTTGCAGATCTGCCCATTCAAAAAGACAGATTCTGTTCAGTTGTTCAACATTGTGGCAAGGATTCACAAAGTGCTATGACATTTGATGACACTTGATGTCTTGAGCAATAGCCCATATGCCATTTTGGCATCACTTTATGACATTCTGGCATCACTGAGGGTATGTCTACACAGCAGCTGGCAACATGCTTCTCTGTAGCTCTGTAGGCAGACGTGCAACAAATGGCAGTGTGGCTAGGATGAGCACAGGGGTAGCCCAGACCCTCTGGCCAGGTACTCCAGTGACTAGCCTAAGCTGCCACCTGTGCTGCCCCCAGTTGGAAAGCATGCTCCCAACTGCAGTGTAGACAGAAACCACAGAGACTAAGCCCAATTAAAATGGCCCTAAGGATTTCCCTGAACTGGCTGTCTTTCACAGCTGCCACAGGGCAGAGGGGATGTTTTGGGAAGCAAGGGGGCATAGATGTGGTGAACTGCACCCCAGCTATTCTTGGCTGTGGTGTGGTACTTAGGGGAACATTGCACTGAATGTTAGTTAGATCAGCCCTGAGGCTTCTCACATTTACACTAGGGGTTAGGCTCCAAACACAGCAGAGAATACAGAAGGCAAAAAGGTGGCTTAAAGCCACCTTTGCCCCCAACCCCTCCATTCTTGTCTTTACCATAACTCAACTGGAACAGAGAACTTGGCCCTATGTCTTTTTACATGCTAAAAATTACCAGGCACAAGCTACATATATACTGTAATCACATACAAGAATGACAAAAGAAAAGGCTTACTAGCTATTTCCACGTAGTCTCAGCAGAATGCTGAGATCATAGGACTTTAAGCCTGATAAAATTTAGTGAATTCCTTGAAATGAGAGGAAGTTAAACTCCCCTCTTCTTCAAGTTGTGGATTTTTCTAACATCAAGAAATGTATAAACCCAATGTGTAGTTCAATAATAGGGTTGTGGAAGAAATACTTGCTTTTTGAAAGAGAAGTTTTTTGGAAAAAACAAAAACAAAAGAACCGACTCCATACTATCAACTTCTCTTTATGTTTCAGACTCAGTAATTATTTTGTAAGTTGCAAAGTAGTTTATTTTCAGAATATTAAACAGATTGAAAATATGAACAAAATAGATTTCTAACATATGGAAATATGCTATATTGTAGCTAGAAGCTGTAAATATACCCATCTCTGGAGGTGTCAGAATTGTTCTAGTTAGAATTGTTCTAGTTAAGGCCTTGAGCTTGCATTCACTTATGCACATGACCAATTTTACACAGACATAGCATGATTTGGTTCTTACTTGGGACTGCTTGCATGTGTAAAGTTACTCAGATGTGTAAAGTTATGCAGGATCTGGGCCTTAGCTAGTAATGGGTGAAGTTGGAAAGTGTGATGGGTTCAAAGAAGAATCCAAAAGTTCAGATGTTTATCCAAACAAAAAAATCAGGTGGCTGGGCACATGACTGAGGAGGAGAGGCTGAGGGAACTGGCTTTGTTTTGTCTGCAGAAGAGAAGAGTGAGAAGAATTTTGACAGCAGCCTTCAACTACCTGAAGGGGGGTTCAAAACAGGTTGGAGCTCAGCAGTTCTCAGTGGTGGCAGATGACAGAACAAGAAGCAATAGTCTCAAATTCATAGAATCATAGAATCATAGAATATCAGGGTTGGAAGGGACCTCAGGAGGTCATCTAGTCCAACCCCCTGCTCAAAGCAGGACCAACACCAACTAAATCATCCCAGCAAGGGCTTTGTCAAGCCGGACCTTAAAAACTTCTAAGGAAGGAGATTCCACCACATCTCTAGGTAACCCACTCCAGTGTTTCACCACCCTCCTAGTGAAAAAGTTTTTCCTAATATCCAACCTAAACCTCCCCCACTGCAACTTGAGACCATTACTCCTTCTTCTGTCATCTGGTACCACTAAGAACAGTCTAGATCCATCCTCTTTGGAACCCCCTTTCAGATAGTTGAAAGCAGCTATCAAATCCCCTCTTATTCTTCTCTCCTGCAAACTATACAATCCCAGTTCCCTCAGCCTCTCCTCATAAGTCATATGTTCCAGTCCCCTAATCATTTTTGTTGCCCTCCGCTGGACATTTACCAATTTTTCCATATCCTTCTTGTGGGGCCCAAAACTGGACAGAGTACTCAAGATAAGGCCTCACCAATGTTGAATAGAGGGGAACGATCACGTCCCTCCATCTCCTGGCAATCAGTCTACTTATACATCCCAAAATGCCATTGGCCTTCTTTGCAACAATGGCACACTGTTGACTCATATCCAGCTTCTCGTCCACTGTAACCACTGGGTCCTTTTCTGCAGAACTGATGCCTAGCCATTCGGTCCCTAGTCTGTAGCGGTGCATGGGATTCTTCTGTCCTAGGTGCAGGACTCTGCACTTGTCCTTGTTGAACCTCATCAGATTTCTTTTGGCTCAATCCTCTAATTTGTCTAGGTCCCTCTGTATCCTATCCCTACCCTCCAGCATATCTACCTCTCCTCCCAGTTTAGTGTCATCTGCAAACTTGCTGAGGGTGCAATCCACACCATCCTCCAGATCATTAATGAAGATATTGAACAAAACCGGCCACAGGACCGACCCTTGGGGCACTGCACTTGATACCGACTGCCAACTAGACATGGAGCCATTGATCACTATCCGTTGAGCCCAACAATATAGCCAACTTTCTATCCACCTTATAGTCCATTCATCCAATCCATACTTTTTTAACTTGCTGGCAAGAATACTGTGGGAGACCGTGTCAAAAGCTTTGCTAAAGTCAGGGAACTACATTTCCACTGCTTTCCCCTCACCCACAGAGCCAGTTATCTCATCATAGAAGGCAATTAGATTAGTCAGGCATGACTTGCCCTTGGTGAATCCATGCTGACTGTTCCTGATCACTTTCCTCTCCTCTAAGTGCTTCAGAATTGATTCCTTGAGGACCTGCTCCATGATTTTTTCAGGGACTGAGGTTAGGCTGACTGGCCTGTAGTTCCTATGATCCTCCTTCTTCCCTTTTTTAAAGATGGGCACTACATTAGCCTTTTTCCAGTCGTCCGGGACTTCCCCTGATCGCCATGAGTTTTCAAAGATAATGGCTAATGGCTCTGCAATCACATCCGCCAACTCCTTTAGCACTCTCGGATGCAGCGCATCTGGCTCCATGGACTTGTGCTCGTCCAGCTTTTCTAAATAGTCCTGAACCACTTCTTTCTCCACAGAGGGCTGGTCTCCTCCTCCCCATGCTGTGCTGCCCAGTGCAATAGTGTGGGAGCTGACCTTGTTCGTGAAGACAGAGGCAAAAAAAGCATTGAGTACATTAGTTTTTTCCACATCCTCTGTCACTAGGTTGCCTCCCTCATATAGTAAGGGGTCCACACTTTCCTTGACTTTCTTCTTGTTGCTAACATACCTGAAGAAACCCTTCTTGTTACTCTTAACATCTCTTGCTAGCTGCAACTTCAGGTGTGATTTGGTCTTCCTGATTTCATTCCTGCATGCCCGAGCAATATTTTTATACTCCTCCCTGGTCATTTGTGCAATCTTCCACTTCTTGTAAGCTTCTTTTTTGTGTTTAAGATCAGCAAGGATTTCACTATTAAGCCAAGCTGGTCACCTACCATATTTACTATTCTTTCTACACATCTGGCTGGTTTGTCCCTGTAACCTCAATAAGGATTCTTTAAAATACAGCCAGCTCTCCTGGACTCCTTTCCCCCTCATGTTATTCTCCCAGGGGATCCTGCCCATCAGTTCCCTGAGGGAGTCAAAGTCTGCTTTTCTGAAGTCCAGGGTCCATATTCTGCTGCTCTCCTTTCTTCCCTGTGTCAGGATCCTGAACTCGACCATCTCATGGTCACTGCCTCTCGGGTTCCCATCCACTTTTGCTTCCCCTACTAATTCTTTCCAGTTTGTGAGCAGCAGGTGAAGAAGAGCTCTTCTCCTAGTTGGTTCCTCCAGCACTTGCATGAGTCAATTGTCCCTACACTTTTCAAAAACTTCCTGAATTGTCTGTGCACCGCTGTATTGCTCTCCCAGCAGATATTGGGGTGATTGAAGTCTCCCATGAGAACCAGGGCCTGCGATTTAGTAACTTCCATGAGTTGTCGGAAGAAAGCCTCGTCTGCTTCATCCCCTGGGTCCGGTGGTCTATAGCAGACTCCCACCACGACATCACCCTTGTTGCTCACACTTCTAAACTTAATCCAAATTGCAGTGGGGGAGGTCTAGGTTGGATATTAGGAAACACTATTTCACTAGCAGGATGGTGAAGCACTGTAATGGATTATCTAGTGGGTGGTGGAAGATCCATCCTTAAATGTTTTTTAAGGCCCAGCTTCACAAAGTTCTGGCTGGGATGATTTAGTTGGTGTTGGTCCTGCTTTGAGCAGGGGGTTGGACTAGATGACATTCCCTTAAGAAAGCTGGAGAAATGCAGGCTCAGCAGAACTACCATTAAGTGGATACAGAATTAAGCAACCACAACCAATGATTTAGTTGGTGTTGGCCCTGCTTTGAGCAGAGCATTGGACTAGATGACCTCCTGAGGTCTCTTTCAACCCTAATCTTCTATGATTCTATGAAATTTATGTGTAGTTACCTTAATCCTTGTGACAGCTGCCTGGACCAAGAGCACTAAAGAAAGAAGTTCTTAATTAATTCACAAAACAACGTCCCCCACATTCCTAATGACTTGCCAGTATGTCTAAACCCTGGGCTGTAGGTGTAACCCACACACCTTCTGGGTGTGGTGTTCTATCCTATCTAGTAGCACCGAGACCACTTAGAGAGAGAGATAAAATAAGTCTGCTCCACAGCCTTAACTAACAGCCAGTTAGCTTTTAGCTCATGCTGTAGAGGCTCATGCACTAAGCTCCAGAGGCCGCAGGTTTGATCCCACCCGCTGACCACCGGGGTCTGTCAGTGTTACAAGTGGGGGCTCGTTCAGAATTTCAACTGGGAAGTCTCTGAAGCTCCGGACACACTTCCTCAACTAGGGGAAGTATGTAACCCACACACCTTTTGGGTGTGGTGTTCTATCCCAGCTAGTGGCACCAAGACCACTTAGAGAGAGAAAATGAGTCTGCTATACAGCCTTAGCTAACAGCCAGTTGGCTTTTAAGCTCCAGAGGCCCCAGGTGTGCTAATAAAGTTTGCAGATGATATGAAGCTGGGAGGTATTGCCAATTCAGAGAAGGATTGGGATATTATACAGGAGGATCTGGATGATCTTGTAAACTGGAGTAATAGTAATAGGATGAAATTTAATAGTGAGAAGTGTAAGGTTAGGCATTTAGGGATTAATAACAAGAATTTTAGTTATAAGCTGGGGACACATCAATTAGAAGTAACGGAAGAGGAGAAGGACCTTGGAGTATTGGTTGATCATAGGATGACTATGAGCCGCCAATGTGATATGGCTATGAAAAAAGCTAATGCGGTTTTGAGATGCATCAGGAGAGGTATTTCCAGTAGGGATAAGGAGGTTTTAGTACCATTATACAAGGCACTAGTGAGACCTCACCTGGAATACTGTGTGCAGTTCTGGTCTCCCATGTTTAAAAGGGATGAATTCAAACTGGAGCAGGTACAGAGAAGGGCTACTAGGATGATCCGAGGAATGGAAAACTTGTCTTATGAAAGGAGACTTAAGGAGCTTGGCTTGTTTAGCCTAACTAAAAGAAGGTTGAGGGGAGATATGATTGCTCTCTATAAATATATCAGAGGGATAAATACAGGAGAGGGAGTCTTTAAGGTGCCACAAGTACTCCTTTTCTTTTTGCGAATACAGACTAACACGGCTGCTACTCTAAAACAGGAGAGGGAGAGGAATTATTTAAGATCAGCACCAATGTGGACACAAGAACAAATGGGTATAAACTGGCCACCAGGAAGTTTAGACTTGAAATTAGACGAAGGTTTCTAACCATCAGAGGAGTGAAGTTTTGGAATAGCCTTCTAAGGGAAGCAGTGGGGGCAAAAGATCTATCTGGCTTTAAGATTCTACTCAAAAAGTTTATGGAGGAGATGGTAAGATGGGATAATGGGATTTTGGTAATTAATTGATCTTTAAATATTCAGGGTAAATAGACCTAATCCCCTGAGATGGGATATTAGATGGATGGGATCTGAGTTACCCAGGAAAGAATTTTCTGTAGTATCTGGCTGGTGAATCTTGCCCATATGTTCAGGGTATAGCTGATCCCATATTTGGGGTTTGGAAGGAATTTTCCTCCAGGGCAGATTGGAAGAGGCCCTGGAGGTTTTTTGCCTTCCTCTGTAGCATGGGGCATGGGTCACTTGAGGGATGATTCTCTGCTCCTTGAAGTCTTTAAACTACGATTTGAGAACTTCAATAGCTGAAACATAGGTGAGATTTTTCGTAGGAGTGGGTGGGTGAGATTCTGTGGCCTGCGCTGTGCAGGAGGTCGGACTAGATGATCAGAATGTTCCCCTCTGACCTTAGTATCTATGAATCTATGAATCTAGGTTTGATCTCGCCTGCTAACGACCGGGGTCTGTCAGTGTTACATAGGCACCCTTTCTAGAGATGACAGATTAGGCCATTCACACGCAGCCTTTGATCATTTTATAGATTTTGCTGAAAAGGTTGCCAGGCTGTACCAAATATTGTTAGTGTGGAACTTGTGACTCATGGGCCCAATCCTCAAAACCCTTAATCATAGCAGTCTCATGGATTTAAATGTGTGACTCTTAAAAGTGAGTAGGGACCAGTCATACGTTAGACCGTGCCTTACAGGGAGAGACATGTTTTGGGGATGGTGTAGAGCCACTCTGTACTCTCCTTCATGCACTAGCATTCTCTGGAAGGCATTATGCTTCTCTGAGACAGAAGATAACCAGTTCTTCTTCCAGGTGAACTATTATACTCCATTATGAGGTGCAGAATCCCCCCCCCCAACTGATGGCCAGACAAATCTACTGGCTGTTGGAGCCATGGCTCTGCCTACTCTGTCACTCCTCACCACCTTTGGGGTACCATGCCCCCTAGGAGGAGTAACTGCCATGCAGCTGAGCTTCTATAAAAGATTAAAAAGCAAAAGCCTGACTGAACTATCAAGTTTTAAGTGAATAGACTCGATTTTTAGTTTTGAGCGAGCACTCTCTTTGCCAAAAAAGTTTGGAGGCAACAAATGTTATTTACCTCAAAGGCACTTTATGTCACATGCTATCAGAGCTATAATATTATTGAAATACCCTTGAAATCTGCACTCAACTGTCACTCTGTGTTGATCTATGCCTGCATCTTAGCTTGAATCTATGTCCCAGTCACACTGTATTGTCTTCTCATACAACACCACATTTGAAATGCCACTGATGTGAACACCAAGAAAAACGTTGGCTTTTTTTGTTCTAATTTCTTCACACACTGGCATTTAAGCATGGCAGCAAGTAGGAAATTAATACCCATTGAAGGATCCTATATTGTAAAGAGATTATAAATAGATTGTGTGCAGATGAGCATAAGGAAATTAAATCAATTATGCTGCACTTATAAGTCTCTCTAATGTTCAAAATGTGTATTAAGATAACATCAGTTGTCTAAACCCACAAAAAGCAAGAAATTTCAAACATAAGGGTGAAACTTTATTTTTAAGATGCATCATTGTATCTTGGTATTGCAGGTGCTCATGCCTCATGGTTTTCATGGAAATCTGTCTGATCTTGCAACAGATGGGCATGATCATGCATGTTAATGAAGTTTGAGCCTTATATATATGAATTGCCATTATTCAATGGCTTTACGTTCAAACCTTAATGTAACTTTAATGTCTTTCTGACTTACATTATTATTATGACTTATTATTACAGCAGCATTTAGGGATATTACAGTGAGCTGAAGTCATTGATTCAATTACAGTGAGAGTGATGAAAATAAACCTCTCTTTAAGAGAGTTTGTTCTTTTTAATGAATTTTCAAAGCTCTAGCCATTTCATTTTTCTTTGCCATAAGCCAAAGCACATTTATATGCATAGAAACACTCATTTAGTAAAAAAAATGCATTTTATTAATGGACATTTTGGACCCTGAAATGGTCATCTTTTATATTTCTTGCTTACTTTTAGGGTTTTCCTGAGCAGGCAGCCAGTTGTATAGACTGTCTACTATAGTACACACATTGGGAATAGCAACTATGTGAAGCTTTGGATGGTTCAAAAGACAACTTCCATCAAAGAAAATTCAAGTAGGGCTTTTGAGGCAGCAGCTAGTAAAGATCAGTATGTGTATATTGAGTAAAGTATATTTTCATTTTACCTTTTCTCTGTGAAAAGTACCAGCAATGTATATTATCACTAGTGTTGGTCAGAAAATGTAACCTTTTTGAAAAAAAGAGTTTGTGGAAATTTTCCATTTTTGTTTATTAAAACATTTTTTTTCTTTTTCAAAAACTAAAGTTTTTGGTTTACAATAAAAATGTCCAGGATCTTTTTGGGGTGTGTGTGTGTGTGTCAAAAACAGGAAAATTACCATTGAAATGAAAGTCTTCCCCAACTTTTTAAAAAGGCTTTTTTGTCAAATAGTTCCTAGCCCCCATCACTGAAAAATTTTAACCACCTAAACCACCTATTTATTTAACCACTAAATAATTTTAATTATTGCTCTCAGGCCTGTGGAGATCTGGCAACCTCTTTCAGATCCCACTTCAGCTACATTCAAATGGCATGCACCCTGGGACACAGAGTCTGTGCTCCAAGACTTGTTGCTGGTGAAAGAAGGGCTTTAAAATATCCCTCCAAAATGACTCCTGCTGCAAGTAATAAAGGTATTTATAGGTTTCAGAGTAGCAGCCGTGTTAGTCTGTATTCGCAAAAAGAAAAGGAGTACTTGTGGCACCTTAGAGACTAACAAATTTATTAGAGCATAAGCTTTTGTGAGCTACAGCTCACTTCATCGGATGCATTCCAAGGTATTTATGGTTTTGTCAGTCTGAGACATGCTAATCCTCCCAGTTCAGGGGTTCAGATAGCTGACAATGTATGAATCTTCTGAGATTTGCCCTTCACTGACTATTAGCCAATAACTCCCTCCCCTCCCAAATATGTTGGGATCATTAAACATAGCGCTCGCTGCACAATACCTCTTCCAAGGGTGGCTGGAGCCCATGGAGGCACTTGCTGGGAGCAATTTCTATGCTTAGAGTGTTAGAACTACAACTATGGAAGACCCATGTGTGAAAGCAAGGTGAGCATGAGGGAAAGAGAAGAGATAGTGCTTTACACACTCCCGCCTCATTTCTTGGCATGCATGCAATCTGGCCCTAAATTTCTGTCTTGAAGAGTAATTATAAAGAAAGATTGATACTTACACCTGGAATTAGGCAGGGCAAAATGTGGTGCCCCTTGTACAGTTACAGCATATTAAAGCCACATGAGTATTCTCCATGGGTGCCTGTGATAATGTGAACCTCCCTCAAGGACAGGAAAATGGTAAATGTCAGATAGGCACATTTACTACACCTGAGCAGTAATGAGATCATTACTTGGCAGCCAGAGAAGGTAGAATTAAAGAATCAGTGATAAGTAGAGCCCGACCAAATTCACGGTCCATTTTGGTCATTTTCATGATCTTCGGATTTAAAAAATTCTAAATTGAATTATTTCAGCTATTTAAATCTGAAATTCCATGCTGTTGTAATTATAGGGGTCCTGACCCAAAAAAGGAGGTGGGGCGGCACAAGGTTATTGTAGGAGGGTGGGGGTTGGACTACTGTTACCCTTACATCAGCACTGCTGCCAGCAGCAGTGCTGCCTTCAGAGCTGGGTAGCTGGAGAGTGGCGGCGGCTGGCCCCAGAGTCCAGCTCTGAAGGCAGAGCTGTTGCCAGCAGCAGTGCAGAAGTAAGGATGGCATGGTATAGTATTGCCATCCTTACTTCTGCGCTGATGCCTGCAGAGCTTGGCCCTCAGTCAGCAGCCACCACTCTCTGGCAGCCCAGCTCTGAAGGCAGTGCAGAAGTAAGGGTGGCAATACCGTGACCCCCTGCAACTCCCTTTTGGTTCAGGACCCCCAATTTGAGAAACATGGGTCTCCCTCATGAATTCTGTCTAGTATAGGGTAAAAGCACACAAAAGACCAGATTTCATGGTGGGAGACCAGATTTCATGGTCCATAATGCATTTTTCATAGCCATTAATTTGGTAGAGCCCTAGTGATGAGACATCTGGGCCTTCTAAACAGGCTGAGAGACAGTGGGCAGGTAGGTTTCTGTGAGCGGTCAGAGATTGTTGGAGATGAGAGGTCCTAGGAAGACTTATGTTAGACAGGACAGTGCTTGATACCAAAGCTGGGGAAAGGTAGTGGAACTCCAGGAAAGTTTTGAGCACAGGACCCAGAGCAGAGGTGGGCAAAGTACGGCCCGCGGGCCACATCCGGGCTGCGGGACCATCCTGCCCAGTTCTTGAGCTCCCACCAGGGAGGCTAAACCCAGGACCCTCCCCTGCTGTCCCTCCTCCCCTGCAGCCATGCCGCTGTGTGGGCTGTGCTCTGGGCGGCGGGGTTGCGTGCTCCTGCTGAGCAGAGTAGTAGCGTGTCTAGCTCCGGCTGGATGGCACAGCTGCCAGACATGCTGCTCTGAGTGGCATGGTAAGGGGGCAGGGAGCCAGGGGGGGATTGGATAAGGGGCAGGGGGTCCCAGGGGCCAGTCAGGGGCCAGGGGGCAGTTGGATGGGTTGGAGGGTCTGCAGAGGGGTTGGATAGGTGTGGGGTCCCGGGGGGGCCTGTCAGGGTATAGCGGTGTGGATAGGGGGGCGGGCGATTGGATAGGGGGTGGGATTCTGGGGGGCAATTAGGGGACAAGGAGTGGGGAGGGTTGGATGGGTTGGGGATTCTGAGGGGGGCAGTCAGGGGGTGGGGGCCAGGATGTTTTGGGAGGCACAGCCTTCCCTACCCGGCCCTCCATACAGTTTTGCAACCCCAATGTGGCCTTCAGGCCAAAAAGTTTACCCACCCCTGACCCAGAGAATAGTACAAATAGAAAGTCCCACCCCCTGGCTTGAAGTGGTTTCCATTATGTACAGGGTTTACAGTTTGGTTCACTCGCTCTCAGAACCCCCACAATAAAAATTGTCCCAGCACCCCTGCTGTATAGGCTTAAATGAACAACTTAAACTCTACCTGCAAGCCAACAGGCAACCAATGATCCCAGTGTGATTCACTCAGGTGAGATGTTCTGCACAGTAAGCAGGCAGACTCAGTCTGTACCAGTTTACATTTCTGAATGGTTTTAAGTTTAAGCTCTTGACTGTAACATCTTGTGAAGATGAGTTCCACATGTTATGTTGTGTAAAATAAATATTTTCTTTTGCTTTAGTAAATGTAATGCTTTAATTTCATTGGGTGTCCCCTTATCCCAGCAAACAGGCTGCCCTATTTACCTTTGATCCTTTTGTCACTAACACAAGGAGTGATGCATGCATAGAGGTTTTTTTTAGAATGTGCATTGATTTAACCCTTTGGCACCCTGTGTATCACTAGGGGATCACAGAGGGACTGCAAATGTGCCTCACCCTTACGGGCCAGATTTTCAAGAGTGCTCAGCTCCCATTTAGGCACTGATATAAATGGCCAGATGTTGGCAAGAGCTCAGCACCCCTTGTGCTAAGCTCTTCTGAAAATACTTGTGATAGATCAGTGGCTCAAGAGCAGGGTGGATTTGATTTAAATCAAATTGATTTAAATCATGAGTCAGGAAGATGCAATTTAATCATGGATTTATACATAAAAGTGCATTCTTGTTGGTTGTTATAACCTTAATACATATTCTTCACAACTCAGAGATAGATGTAGGTTTCATTTTTAGAAGGTACACACTATACATTTTTAAAGTGATTTATTTTGAAAACTTTTTGGATTAGTTTTACAGCTATATCAGAAAATGAATGATTGTTTGATTATTTCATTTACCAAAGGTAATTGAAGCAGATATTTATGAAGTCACTGGGAGATGAACTATCTCCAATTCAACAGGTTAATCATTAATATTTGGAGGATTTTCTTGCCATGCTGTATTAGGAGGAGAACATCACCAGACAGACATTTAAATTGTTTTATTTAACTAAAACAAAAATGTTAAGTATTTTTTCTTCAACAGCAAACATATGCTTGTTTTGTTAAAATATTATATGAATTTTTGAATCTAGTTAAACATTCAAGTTTTTTAAAATCAGGTTTGTTTTTGTTAAAATTGTTTTTACTAAAATAGTTAAATGATTTAAAAAAAAACCCCAAAATTAAATCAACTATGTCAGCCAGGTCAACATGATAATATTGGCATCTGCAGCTAACTCAGTCGTCTTCACCTTCATTTTCCTGTTTGTTCATATTCTGGAAAAGAAAAAAACAAGCTTTTCTGCTTTTTCAGGTCCCAAACGAATGAATTAGTCCAAAGGAAGAAAATATTTCTATATCAGAAGAAGAAGAAGCTACTCCTGTTAAAAGTGAGATTATCACTTCAACAGTCTCTGAATCCAAGTGCCTAAGAGACTTCTACCAGTTCACTGGTGTGACTTTCTTTAAAACATCAGCAGCAAACAGATATTTCTTGAATGGTTCACCCTTAGCTCTGAAATTTATTATAGTTGCCATTATGGAGGGATGTCATGGCCAACTCCTCTTCTTCAGCAGTTAAGGTTTGACCCTGTTACCGACTATTGAGAATATTTGCAAGAAAATGAGTTGGAGATAGTAGTTGTCCCATTTCATAGAATATCAGGGTTGGAAGGGACCTCAGGAGGTCATCTAGTCCAACCCCCTGTTCAAAGCAGGACAAATTTTTTTAATGCTTGTAATTTAACTCTGTCATTGCATATTTCTCTTTTTAAGATCTTACTCAGTTCCTTCCAAATTTCAACAACGTCAGCAATAAAACAGCTATTTCCCTGCATTTTGTTCAAGGCTACAGAAATAGGCTTCAGGTTTTGAGAATGGAGAATTAGCCCAATCTATTTGAAACATAACTATCCTATTCAGCAAATGCACTTATCCTGCTGCATAGAAAATGTGGAAAACAAAATTAGTGCATATACACAGAGCCTGAAATAAAGGAGCCAATAATCTCTGTTTCAGAGTAGCAGCCGTGTTAGTCTGTATTCGCAAAAAGAAAAGGAGTACTTGTGGCACCTTAGAGACTAACAAATTTATTAGAGCATAAGCTTTCGTGAGCTACAGCTCACTTCATCGGATGCATTTGGTGGAAAAAACAGAGGACTTTCTTTTTGCGAATAATCTCTGTGTGTCCTAGGGCAAAGCAGGGAAAAGTCATCTTCTTTTGATTAAGTTATTGCCAGGTCTGGATAACAGTTGCAATATATTTTGGTTCCCTTTGATTACTTTTTGTAATTTACTCTGCACATTTTCTTCTTTCATTTGCAGTTAGGTTTTTGCTTTTGGAGACTATTTATTAAAGCATTTAGCTCTTTTGGTGGCATTGTATATAGCTGCCTGATCCAATCGGGCTATATTTTATTATTTTTGCATTTAAATTGTATTATGATTATTAAACACTGTATCCAAGTTTCAGAGTAGCAGCCGTGTTAGTCTGTATTCGCAAAAAGAAAAGGAGTACTTGTGGCACCTTAGAGACTAACAAATTTATTAGAGCATAAGCTTTCGTGAGCTACACGATAAGATAGAAAATATCATAATGCCACTATGTAAATCCATGGTACACCCATAGTTTGAATGCTGCATGTTGTTCTGGTCATCCCATTTCAAAAAATAAATATTAGACTTGGAAAAAATACAGAGAAGGGTGTTACCCCTGAGGCAAGCAACAGCTGGATTCGTTGCCCGGTGTACATTGCCCAATAACCACAACGGGGTGGAGAAGTAGAAAAGTTATTTGAAGCTTCAAGCAGTACAGGGAGACAAAAATCTCAAATCCTGCACACCAGTGCAAGCAGTTACACATATTTTTATACGTTCTTTCTTTAGCATACTTATCCAATAGCAAGCTGCCATGAGAACCCAGATAGCCAATCCGGTATACCAGCCAGTTCCCCTTTTTCCTCTTATCATCTATTCCCCCATATATGGAGTTGTTTGTTCAGCATTATCTAACATTTCTGTCCTGTTGGGCCTAATCTTGCTTCAGCCAGTTTGCGCCTGCAACAAACTGTTGCAAACTCCTCAGCGTGACTGCTGTGAGTATCTCCTGGCAAAAAAGGGAAGGCAGGGGCCATTTGGGCCTAGAGTGAGGGGGCTTCATCGACACTCATGGTCTTCCATCCCCTTGAGTTACCTAGTGGCCATGCCCGGTGTCCCCAACAACTCCCTCCTTTGAGAATACTCAACCACCTTGGTTCTGAGTTTTCTCACTTGGCTCTTATCTTTTTACAAGGGGACTTTGCATAAGCACTTTGTGGTAGCCCTGAAGGGAATGCATTATCACGTTTTTTACAAGGACTCTGACACATGATATTGCACAACATAACACCATCAGTACGATCAAGACAGGAAGAAAACTTTTCAACAACAGACTAAATAAACCACCAAGCCAAGATGATAAACCCCAGCCTGAAAACAAGTTTTGCAACCAATCACTCTCGGTGGCAGTGTAGGCAGCTTGTGCTCTGACTCGGGCATGGGCCTCAGCCTGTATTACCTTATCATAAATCTCATAACTGCTGTCATTTACATATACACAACATCGAGACCCGACAAGGGCACAAACACCCCCTTGGGATGCCAAAAGATAGTCCAAGGCCAGCCTGTTTTGGAGGGAATACATTCTGAGCTGCTGTACCTCCTTATTTAATGTTACTACTGCTAATCCTAGATCACGAATCGAGTCCTCTAATTCTAAGGCTACTTTTTCAAGCACCATTTGAAGCCTTACAATATAGCGGCCTATGCATGCTATGACTGGCCCGGTAATCAGTGGCACAATTCCCAGTATGGAGCACCCTGTAAGCTTTTCAGTTGTGAGGGGATTCTTAGCATTGCCCTCCAAGGCCGCATTGAGTCGCCGCAGAGTCTCTTCTCGTGACTCAACAGAGGTATCTCGGGTATTCCTAATCTATCTTTGGGCAGTGTGGTGGTTATTGAAAGATGAGGAACTCCATGAGCTATATAACAGCTTCCTCTCCAATTGGCTGGCAATACCTTGTAAGCCTTTCAGCCACATACAAAATAGTGGCCCTGTAGGGCCCAGTAAGGACTGTTTCTTAGAGGGATCCTGGGATATTTAAGGCCGCTTTTCCAAACAATTCATATGCCCCCATGGGGGTTTCCCATCCTCCCGAGTGGGTACAAGGGGGGGTATTCCTAATTGTGCCGTTCAAATTGCACTCACCATAAGGACCGCTGCAAACCCACCATTGGCCTGCTATAGTGGAAATATTAACTGAACGGCAATTTATATTTCCTGACCCTTCTTTTATGGAAAAATCATTCGTAAGAGTTTCCCCAAAAGGGGAGGAACCATTACATCCACACTGCTGACCTCCTGTCTTGGTTTTTATCCAATATCCATCGGCCCACTGTGTAATAACAAAGGAGCTCCTTCCCACAGGACGCCTATAGTGATCAGATTGGTTTCGGGTAAAACAAAATACTCCCTCAGTGAGCACTGCAACTGAATACTTTTGATCCTGGTAGGTAGCTTGCTGCAAAGAGATCTTATTAATGGTGAGTCCGTTCGGTTTCTACTTTCCTGCTCTTTGGTGGCAGCTAAGTCTGCTAGGGTTAAGGGCAGCATGACAAGGGGAACTCCTGTTTTGGGGGAAAGTGGAGTTGGAGCACACACCCAGCAATGAGTTTGGTTTATAGATTCATAGATACTAAGGTCAGAAGGGACCACTCTGATCATCTAGTCCGACCTCCTGCACAGCGCAGGCCACAGAATGTCACCCACCCACTCCTATGAAAAACCTCACCCATGTCTGAGCTATTGAAGTCCTCAAATCATGGTTCAAAACTTCGAGGGAGCAGAGAAGCCTCCCTCCAGTCAACCATGCCCCATGCTACAAAGGAAGGCAAAAAAACCTCCAGGGCCTCTCCAATCTGCCCTGGAGGAAAACTCCCTCCCGACCCCAAACATGGCAATCAGCCAAACCCTGAGCACATGGGCAAGATTCACCAGCCAGATACCCAGGAAAGAGTTTTCTATAGTAAATCAGATCCCAAAGTTTGTTTGTTAAAGTTTAAAGTAAAAAGGTTTGTTAAAGTAGCAACATGGTGTGCAAGTAAAACAAAGGAATTATGTTCCCGATATGCACAATTTAGAAATAACAGCATAGAAAATAACAGGGTTACATGATTAATTATTACCGGGGTCCTCCCGGTCCAGGGTTTCCAGTTTGAGTGGGCCCATTTTGGCACTAAGGTGCCCACTGTTTGTGTCTCTTAAACAGTAACTTTAGCCCGAGATCGTCACTAGATGAGGAGTCAACGGGGTGGAGGGTCCACTGCTCTGCTGATGAAGGGGTGGGTACTGCCTTCAGACGCGAGTGATGGATCCAGTTCTTGTGTCCCTCGACCTTTGCCGCCGTATGGGAGATCAGCAGGACGATGTAGGATCCTTTCCACTTTTCCTGGAGAGGCTCGTCTTTTCAGGTGCGAACAAGCACAGAGTCGCCGGGCTGCAAGGAATGGACGGGAGAGTCCAAGGGAAGAGGCTGGGAGTCTTTAGTATACCTGTGAAGAGACAAGAGAACAGCAGACAGGGAACACATATACTGAGACAAAAAACCATTACCCAGCTCCCACTCCCCTGACAGAACCAGTGTGCCATTCATAGGCCATACCCTCCCAAACATAATTTCAAAGGGACTAAGCCCTAATCTACCCTTTGGGAGAGCACGGATGCGGAGCAGGACGAGGGGTAAGGCATCAGGCCATCGCAGGGAGGCTTCTTGGCACACTTTTGAAAGATGTCGTTTAAGGGTCTGATTGGTATGCTCTACTACGCCACTGGCTTGTGGTCTCTAGGGCATATGGAGTTTCCAGGGGACCTGCGAGGCATTCGAGATGCTTTGGACGATCTTTGATGTGAAGTGTGTCCCATTGTCAGATTTCATCCAGTGGGGAAGTCCGAAGTGAGGAATGACCTCCTTAACAAACTTCAGGGCCACCGTCCTGGCAGTGCAATTGCGGCATGGGAAGGCTTCTGGCCATCCACTGAATTGATCCACTAAGACAAGGAGATATTTGTACCCTTGGGTCCGGGGAAACTCAGTAAAATCTATTTGCCACACCTGTCCGGGGCCCGGAGTGGGTTCCAGAGCAGCGGGTGGCCCTGGAAGTCCTGGTCGGGGGTTATTCTTTTGACAGACTAAGCAGTTCGCCTGTACCTGGGTAGCCAGGGGTCAGAGTCCAGAAGTTATAAAGTATTTTCCCATCAATTGGATAAGTGCTTCCCTGCCAGCGTGAGTGGTTTGATGTAATTTCTGTAACACTGGCCGGATCAGGCCCTTCGGTAGAAGGACCTTCCCTTCCGGGGAATGGAGCCATCCCTCCTTTTCCTGGAGACTGAGTTTGTCGGTAGCTATCTCTCCTCTCCAGAGTACTGGGGGGTTGGAAGCTCCCCCACGTATGGGATAAGGGCATGCATATGGGCATTCTCAGTCTGAGGGGATATCAGGGTGGCAGCATGCTTAGCCTCTATCTGCCCGGGCATTATCCCTCGCCACATCTTGATCTTCCCTTTGATGGGCTTCACAGTGTACCACCGCCACTTCCGAGGGGAGTTGTACGGCTTCTAGGAACTGGAGGATTTGGGGCTCGTACTTGACTGGGGAGCCTTGAGCTGTCAGCATTCTCCTTTGCTTCCATAAGCCAGCATGAGCATGTAGCACTCCAAAGGCATATTTTGAATCAGTAAAAACATTGACCCGCTTTCCTTTTGACAGTTCAAGCGCACGGGTCAGGGCGACTAGTTCAGCCATCTGGGCAGAGGTCCCAGTGGGCAAACCCTTGGCTTCCACAGTGTCATGGAGGGTTACGAAAGCATAGCCCGCCCTCCTTTGCCCATTTATCACAGCGCTGCTACCATCAGTATTCCACTCATGATCTGTGTTTAGGAGGGGTATATCTTTTAAGTCCGGGTGGCTAGAGTATTGGGCATCTATGATCTCTAAACAATCATGTTCCTGTTCCTCAGTCTCCAGTAAGAGGGTGGTGGGGTTAAGGGAGGGGCAAGACTGTAAGGTGACTTCAGAGTTCTCTAGAAGTTTAGCCTGGTCCTTAGCCATCTGAGCCTGGGTGAGCCAAAGGCCTCCCTTTGCATCCAATAAGGCTCGGACCATATGAGGGGTTTTTATATGTATTGTCCCTCCCAAAGTTAGTTTCTCAGCCTCAGCCAGCGTCAGAGCTGTGGCTGCAACTGCCCGCAGGCACGCTGGCCATCCCTTTGCCACTTGGTCCAGCTGCTTAGAGAAGTAGGCCACAGGATGTTTCCATGCTCCCAACAACTGTGTGAGCACTCCTAGGGCCACCCCCTTTCGTTCATGTACATACAACTGAAACGGCTTAGTGAGATCCGGGAGGCCCAGAGCCGGAGCTTCCATCAACTTCCTTTTCAAGATTTTAAATGCCCTGTCGGCCTGTGGGGTCCAATAGAAGGGGTCATGATCTGCTCCTTTTACACAATCATCGAGCCCACAGTCCAAATTCTGGGATCCATATATGACAGAACCCCGACATGCCCAGGAAGGCTCTGAGGTGTTTATAATTAATGGGAACGGGAACCTGGCAGACAGCCTCCTTCCTTTCATTGGAAAGCTGACGCTCCCCCTGCCTTATGTGGAACCCCAGGAATTGTACCATCAGGAGGGCAATTTGAGCCTTGCTTCTCGATACCAGATATCCTCGGAGGCCAATAAAATTCAGGAGACCCACAGTGGCTTTGAGGCATGGGGTTAGGCCCAATGTAGCAATTAACAAATCATCTACATATTGAAGAAGAAGAGCCCCCTCCTCGTTGTTCCACTCTTTCAGATCCCTGACCAAAGTCTGGCCAAAAAGGGTGGGGGAATTTTTAAATCCCTGGGCCAATACTATCCAGCATAGTTGCTTTTTAACCTTTTTGTGTCCTCCCACTCGAAAGAAGAGATTTCTTGGGACGAGGTATCTACGGGAATAGCGAAGAACGCATCTTTCAAATCGAGGACCGAAAAATGGGTATACTGGCCTCCTACAGAAGCCAGTAAGGTATACGGATTCGCAACCAGGGGGTGCAGAGTTTTAACCCGTTCATTAACCACCCTCAGATCCTGTACCAAGCAATACGTGCTGTCAGATTTTCATATGGGCAGGATGGGAATGCTCCAGGCTGACTGGCATTCCCGGAGAATTCCATATGTTAGGAACTGATCTATAGTGTCCTGTAAACCTTCTCTGGCTTCCCTCGCAATTGGATACTGTTTAACTCACACCGGGCCTTTTCCTGGCAGGAGCTGAACCTTAACAGGGGCTTGATGGGTAGCTTTTCCTGGGACCCCCACTGCCCACACTAGAGGGTACACCTGGTCTTCCCACAGGATCCATTCTGGGGCTTGCATAGCTGAGGGCTCAACTGTAAGGGTCATGATCCATGCATTCTCAGGGGGTAGAGTAAGAGTTATTTCATCTTGAGTAAACTGCAAGGTGGCGCCTAGGCGACAAAGCAGATCCCGTCCCAGCAGAGGCGTCGGGCACTCGGGGAGATAGACCAGATTTTGAGATATAGTCCTATTTCCCAAAGCGCATCCGCTGGGGCATACACTGGGCACTTGGTGCCTCTGCCTGTGGCACCCACCACGGTAAGGGAGTCTGCTACCGGCAACTGAAGGGGTTGATTCATGGCAGTTCGTGCCGCCCCAGAGTCCACTAAAAAAATCTATTTCTGAACTTCCCACCTGCATCTTTACTCGGGGTTCCGGGGGCAGGGCGGTCCATCCCCCGACACCCCTATTCCTGTTCCTCCATTGCCATCATAGGGGCACCCCCCTCTCCATTCCTCTCTGGGCACTCATTCTTCCAGTATCCCTCGTCTACACAAGGCACACTGGTTGTGACCCAGTCGTCTCTCCTGCGGGCCCGGACGTCCGCGTCCACGGCCTCTTCCTCCCCGGCCACTTTCCGTAGTGCTGGCCTGTACCGCCGCTACCATCATTCTAACTTGCTTTTTCTCCTTTTCTGCCTCCCTTAGACTATAAGCTCGGTTTGCAGTCTCTAAGATTTGTGCCATGGTCATGCCCATTAGATCCTCTTTTTTCTGCAACTTTCTCTTAATATCAGGGGCTGCTCTGCTCGTAAAAATTCCCTTAATGATTGCCTCAGTTTCCTGATCATCAGGGTCTGCATTGGTGTTCTGTCAAATCGCATCCCAAATACGCTGTAGGAAGGCCCCTGGGCTTTCCGTTAGATCCTGCATTACCTCATACGTTTTTGCCCAGTTATTATGTCGGACAGCCGAGTGACAGAGTCCATGCAAAAGCAACTGCTTATAGGCGGTAAGCCGGGTCATACCCGCAGGATCATTTGGGTTCCACCTGGGGTCTACTCGGGGGACCTGCTCATCCGGGTCAGGGACATTATTACGATCCTGGTCATACCGTCTCTGTGCCTCCTCCCTTGCCTTGGACACAACCTGTTGTCGTTCGACCTCAGACAATAAGGTGCGCAGGAGGACTTTGCAATTGTCCCAATCTAGGTTTATTTCAGTTTTTGAGGGCTGCATTAGCAGCTATAAGCCACTTGGGTTGGAGGAAAACTCCCCTGCCTGTACTTTGAAAGCAACCAAATCCACAGGGTTAAAGGGCACATGGATACAGACCTGCATAGTCGTGGCCGGACGCCCTTCCGCACAAGTATGGGAGATCTGAGTTTCAGCAAGTAAAGGATATAAGCCCACTGTAGGGGCCCTATCAGGCGGGGGCATGGGGGCCAAAGGGGACACCAGACCTGCCATCACAGTTGGGGTGGGGGTTTGGGGACTAACATTAGCCACTACTGAACCAATCGGAGTCAAATTACATCACTGTAAGACATCTGTTCGATTACACAAAGCCAAAAACAAGTGCACATACAGATGTTCATTCCATTTCCCCGTTCGCTGACAGAACAAAAGTAACTGGAGGATCATATAGTAATTAATTGACCCTCCTGGTGGCCACCACTCCTGGTCCTCTAGTTGATATTGAGGCCAGTCAACTGTACAGTATTGTTTTAATTTATTCTTAGTCATCAGATCCAATCCAAATACCTTCAAATTTGCTAGGATACACTTTAGGTGCATACACTATGCCCTCCTTCCTGAGCTCTGTCCCTGTCCCATGCCTACAGGGTAACTCTCTTGTCCCCAGGTTCAAACAGAGCAGACAATCCGGATTTCAAAAGATTCCTACCTTATCTGAAGGTCCGGTTCCCCACCGTCGCCCGCGGTGCTTCTCCACTTATCAGGCGCGTTGCACTGTTGTGCTCTATGGGGCCGGTTGGGCTATGCCCCTCCGAGGCCCCTGGGAATCACACCGGTGTGCACTGGGCATTGGTCGGAGTCCTCACCCACCGGTCCCTGCAAGGGATCCGGGCAAGGCTTGTGTTGAAGCCTCGAGTCCCACGTTGGGCTCCAAAAACTGTTGCCGGCACAGAGTGCCCGAGGCAAGCAACAGCTGGATTCGTTGCCCGGTGTGCATTGCCCAATAACCACAATGGGGTGGAGAAGTAGAAAAGTTTATTTGAAGCTTCAAGCGGTACAGGAAGACAACAATCTCAAATCTTGCACACCAGTGCAAGCAGTTACACATATTTTTATACGTTCTTTCTTTAGCATACTTATCCAATAGCAAGCTGCCCTGAGTACCCAGATAGACAATCCAGTATACCAGCCTGTTCCCCTTTTTCCTCTTATCATCTATTCCCCCATATATGGAGTTGTTTGTTCAGCATTATCTAACATTTCTGTCCTGTTGGGCCTAATCTTGCTTCAGCCAGTTTGCGCTTGCAACAAACTGTTGCAAACTCCTCAGCGTGACTGCTGTTAGTATCTCCGGGCAGAAAAGGGAAGGCGGGGGGCATTTGGGCCTAGAGTGAGGGGGCTTCATCGACATTCATGGTCTTCCATCCCCTGGAGTTACCTAGTGGCCATGCCCAGTGTCCCCAACAAGGGCAACAAAAATGATTAGGGTTATGGAACAGATTCCACATGGAAAGAGATTTAAAAGATGGGGATTTTTCAGTTTAGAAAAAGATAGTGAAGGGGAGATAAGATAGAGGTCTATAAAATCATGAATAGTGTAGAGAAAGCGAACACCCCTTCACATATCACAAGAATCATGGGCACTCAATAAGTTAAATCTGCTGCCTATTTAGAACAAGCATAAGTACTTCACACAACACAGTCAACTTGTGGAACTCATCTCCAGGAGATGTTGTGAAGGCCAAACTATAACTGTGTTCAAAAAGGTCAGGAATGCAACCCCATACTCTGGGTGTCCCTAATCCTCTGACTGCCGGAAGCTGGGCGTGAATGACAGGGAATGGATCACTTGAACATTGCCCTGTTCTGTTCATTCCCTCTGAAGCATCTGGCACCCGCTATTGCCAGAAGACAGGATACCGGGCGAGACAGACCATTGGTCTGACCCACTGTGGCCGTAGTTATGTTCTTATTTGCACATGCCAGGTCCAGTGGATAAACGAACACATTTTCCAAGTGCAACTTAAGTGCTAATCTTTGGAAAAACTGATCCTCCACCTATATATATCTATGTTGTTTTGTTGTTGTTAAAAATTAACATTGCAGTAGCACCTAAAGTCTTGGATCCTATTTTTTGTGCCAGTAAACTGCAAGTATATCTTAACCCTCAGTTTTCAAGTAGGTTTAAAGACAACAAATTCACCCTTCTAACAGGGCATGAAAATCTTAAACTGTTAATCTTAAATTGTTTGAGGAAACATCAGTGATTCCTGCCACTGGGAAAATAATGAACCATCTTTGTGGGTGGAGTTCCCCTGGGATGTTATATAATCAGCAAGTTTGCCTGCATTGCCTGATCAATAAAAATCAGGCTGCAGGCGTGTCTGTCTTTCACTTAGAGGAAATTAAATAGAAATATTGAAATAGCAAATTGATCAATAGAGCTAAGTTCTCCATGCGTAATTTAAAATGCTTAATGTTATCAGGTCTGCTGTCCATTGAAATGTAGTGTCGTGAATGCAATAACTCCTTCTTTAGGAAACTGCAATTACTAAACAAAACTGTTGTTTTGTTGTTGTGTTGGTCCTATGATATTAGAGACAAGGTGGGTGAGGTAATATCTTCTATTGCACTGACTTCTGTTCTTCTTAGAGCTGAAGAAGAGCTCTGTGTAGCTCAAAAGCTTGTCTTTCACCAACAGAAGTGGGTCCAATAAAAGATATTACCAGGGCTGTCCCTAGGAGGGTGTGGGGCCCGGGACATAGGCGCTGAGTTTCTAATCTACTGGGCAGTGCTCCCCCACCTGGCTCCCCCCAGGCACCACCCCCCCTCCACCCCTTCTCTCAAGGCCCCACCCCCGTGCTGCTTATTCCCACCCCCTGCTCTGCTCCTACTCCACCTTTTCCTGTTCCTGCTCCACCTCTTCCCTGCCCAGTTCTGCCCCCTCCCCGAGCGAGCTGCACACTCACTCCTCTCCCCTCCTCCAGCCCCAGCTCCTCCTGATGCTGTGAAACATCTGATTCATGGCAGGTGCTAAGAGGGAGGGGAGGTGCTGATCGGCGGGGCTCACTGGTGGGCAGGAGGCATGGGGGTGTGGGAAGAGGGAGGTTCTGGTAGGGGAGCTGCCAGTGGCTGTCACTCACCTCCTCACCTGACCACTGCTCTCCTCCTTGCCATCTGCTCACCCACCTGCCTCCTCACTCCCTCCCACCTGCCCCCTGCCACTTGCCTCCCCGTTCACCTCCTCACCCCGCTCACCCAACCGACTGCCTCCTGCCTCACCTCCATGCCCACCTCCTCACAATTTTATTGAAGTGCAGGACTCCCCAGAGCGCAGGGCCTGGGGTGATTTGCCATACCCAAGGGACGGCTCTGGGTATTCCCTCACCTACTTTTTCTTTCTAATATGACATAAACTGCTCAACTGCTCGGCCTAAAGTGTGTTGCAATCAAACAGCAAGCCAGTTTCTATTCTTATTGAAATCCCACTGAGTTTAAGTAGTGCTGCCCTTTTCCTGGTGCTGTATTTGCAAGGAGCTGTGCAGACTTTTAGGAAGATACCAACTGGCAACACCATCATCCAAGATACTGAGCTCATTCTCAATAGTTAGAAGGAGAACTAAAGCCGGAACCATAATGACACACCACCTCTCCAGCAGGGGTGGGGGATCTTTGCAGATAAATAGTTCAACAGGTGTGGCCCTTCTGACTACAATATTCAAGTCTACCCATCATTTTGTTTTGTCTGTGCCTCCATTTATCATCTTTTCTGTGATCTGGCCCCTCTGATCCATTCTGTTGGTGTAAAGGGGTCAGAAAGCAGCTGAATCTTCCCAAGTGGATGTACCCCAGTGTGAAGCAGTTCAATTCCTCAGCTAGTTCAGAAGCAGCATAATCTGCTCCCATGCTAATCCCACTCCTGCAGCACATAGATAAGGTCATATTCAGGATCAAAGGGGCTCATAGCTGAAATACTATGTGGTCTAGCTATTCTTGGTTGATCAATGGATGCTCAGGGCCATAGCCAACTGTAAATTAGAGTAATCTGAGTGTTCTAGCTCAGTGCTTTTCAACAAGGGACGCACATACCCTGGTCTTTCAAGGGTTACATCAACTCATCTAGATATTTACCTAGTTTTACAACAGGCTACATAAAAAGCACTAGCAAAGTCAGTACAAACTACAATTTCATACAATGACTTGTTTATACTGCTCTATATACTATCCACTGAAATGTAACTACAATATTTATATTCCAATTGATTTATTTTATAATTATATGGTAAAAATGAGAAGCAATTTTTCAGTAACAGTGTGGGCCACCTTCAAAAATAAAGGCTGTGCTCCAGGTTCTAAAATATAAAATTCAGCTGGGGGAAGACTACACAGTATATCTAGTGGCAGACAATAAGTATGTGGTAGGGGGCATATCAACATATATGTATTATTAAAAAAACAATTAAAATACCACAGACCAGAAGCCCATTAAACATCCAAAAAAGTGACAAAAAATAATGGCATTGCATAGGGCACGTAAAAAAGAAGTTTACATTACCTGGGTAAAATCACATGCTCATAAAAACAAGGGGTTACTCCATAAATAAAACAAACAAGTAAATAAATTAACTCAGGTTCATTCCAGCAAGGTAGCAGCCTTAGCCACAAAATTAGCTATCACCAAGCAAAAAAACATGGTCTAAAAAGTACATAAATGGGCACATGAGGGGGTGGAGGGAACCCTGTTCAAAGTTAAGCAGGTGGCACAATGGCCAAAACAAAAACAAATGGTGCAGCAAATCGTAAAAAAATGTTTAAAGTGTACTCAGGTACAGCAGGCAGTTCAGCTCCCAGTCTTGCAGGGGCAAAAAGCCCAAGGGGTATGGCACCATCTACAAATAAATTTTATTAATTTCCTACCACAACAAAAAAAGGGTATAAATACCTCCTACAAATAATTAATGTATTCTTGGCCTAAACAAGGCATTTCCAACCCAGGTAAATATAGCCACGGTTGCCACCAAAAAACTCTACAAAAAAATTTCTGCCGATATGGCACACCCCAAATTCTGGGCTCTAATCGGGGGGGTGGGGGGGACTTTGTAAAAAAGTTCTTAAATCCTTGCTGGCAGCCCTAAATATCAAACAACAAATACACATCAGTTATCGGCTGCAAAGCAGTGGCACTGTAAAAAGGCAAAACCAAAACTTAAAAAATGCCCTCCGTAAAATGTGCTCCACCTCAGAAACGAACTGGCCCCAAAAGCTGCCAACTATTTTGGCAGCTTTACACAATTCAAACAGCCTTGGTACTAAATACACCCCCTACCATATCCTTTTTGGCCACCCCATAATGTGGGACAATCTGGAAATGGGAGGGAAGCTCGCCTGCCAATTCATCAAATGGCCAGTACATTGCCCAGTTTAAAAAAATAAAATTGTAAAACTCGTAAGGCCATAAAGGCCACTTTAAACAAAAAAAAAAAAAGGCCAAATGCAAAAAAAACCCTGGATAATAAAATTTGGGGGTGGCAAGTTAAAAATAAAGTAATGTTACAAAAACTAAAAAAAGCAGCCCATACCCTAAACGTTAAATGAATGGGCCCGTACTCAGTACTAAACCATATCTCTCTGATAGTTTACCAGCTGCAGCTATCCAATAAATTAAAATGGGCACATACCAATCAGCTCAAAACATATGTTTCTTCATAAATTTCCAATCAGAACGTCATGGGCCTCATTGTAAACCAGCCACCGGCCTAAACTGTCTGGGTCTTCAACTATCCGTAAAATTATCTAAATAATTACAATTATGAAAAGGGGAAATACCTCCAAAAGCTCTCCATGGCACGAACTGCCCCTGAACCCGAGCCACAGTGTGGCTAAAAGCTAGCAGGGGGTACCTTGGCCGCTGTGCATAGTTCAAATAGACACCGCAGGGCCTCAGCAAAATACCTGGTGGGCAGCCCCAAACCTCCCTTAAATCCCAGGGTGGCAAACCACCACGCTCCTTATGTGGTGGCCTGCACCAGATCAAAAGGCCCATTGGCAAAAATAACAGTTCTTAACCCCTGGGCACAATATTGTTGTTGCAACCTTCTAAATCAGGCAAACTGCATCCAAAATAAGGGCCCAAAGGGCCTGTGACAATTCTAGTGATTTTGTCCATGCCGCAGTTTCCCCTAATAAATACCTTTTGTTCCTTATTCTTTATTCCTCTTTCTTTGTTAACAGGACCAAGCAGTAAGAGCAAAAGCCCAGGAACACCCTGAGCAAAAGTGGTAAAACCGCTCTTGCTGCTTCAAGCCTCCACATTCGTAAAGGCGACGCAATGTATGTATGGTACATGTCTATAAAAATCCTTAAATGTACAATGCTTTCAGCCTCCCTTGTTAATTTTACCACTGTTCAAAATTGGCCCTGGTAAAAAAAATGGTCAATTATCCATTGGCAGTGGGGCAATTGTGGCTTAGCATCCTGGGAATGTGTTGTCACATATTACCTGGGTATTTTCCCAGGTGCGACCCCTGCCACAAGCCCCAGGTCCCCTGGCCCTGCATATACCTTCCAAATTGGATCCCAAATGGGATTAATTCGAAAAGGCCACCGGCCAAGCCCATAAGTGTCCCAAAAAGCAATACAACTTCCCCATATTGCTTAAACCCCCCTCCAAAAATGTTTATATCTACCTAAAAACAGTGGCCCCTACTGTTAAAAAAAAACAAACAAACAAAAACCCCTCCAGCCATACTGCCAATGCTTACAATTCCACTAAAAAAAACCCACACCCTAAAAAAAAAAAAAGGCTAAAATAAACCACTAACGGTAGGGCATGGGGGAAGGTGTTCAATGTCACAAAAATGTTCAATGTGCCCTCTAAGTCACATAAACAAATGGGAGAGGGATGTAGTTGCCATATTAGCCCCCAGACGGTGTAGGATGCAACCTAACCCCCCCAATTCCATATGTTGGTATATCACGCATATCACCCACTCATCCGCACACACGGCCCACCACTGTAAAAAGGCAAACATTATATGCCCCTAACAATTTCCCGCATCCCTTCTTAATTGTAGTCTTATCTGCCTAGCCCCTGGTCTTCAAAAAATGGTCCTAAAAAAAAAAATCTCTGCCTCTCCCCCGGCCAGTGATAGTGGCAAATATCACCCACCACCAGCTAAAAGGCAACTACTCAACGCTAAATCCTCCTAAACACCACCTTAAAAGCCTTAAACATGTACCTGCCCCTAATGAGTTTTCAGGTCCCTGCCTTCCTTCCCAATTGTACCAAGGGGGCCTCCCTCCAACTGGCCCTCCTCAGGCAAATGTTGTCCTTGTCCCCCCAACAAAATAGGCAAACCTTAGTGGGCTCCGTGTGGAATGGGGCCAATACTGCAGGTAGTATTTAAAATATACGACAAGGAGCTATAAAAAATAAGCAGTTAAAACAATTTAAAAAGGCCTTAAAACTAGTCACAAGTGCAAATCCCACCCACCTGACAGTGGCCTCTGCTGCCCTCAAACATACTGCCAAATTGGCCCTCCACATGCAAAATACCTTGCAAAAACTAATTAAAACCATAATCAAGGCCAAAAATCAATTAGAATAAAATTATGTATGCTCACAGCTCCAACAATATTTAACCCAACAAGTCTGTAGCATACAAAAAAATGTGCTCCATAAAGTCTGTCCCAAAAAAATTCATCCCCACTCCAAAATTCCCCAAGGGCAGTGGCCTTTTTGCCATTTCTAAAGGCTTACTAATTAAAGGTGCCCAGTCACAGGCTGTTCCTTCACGGCCTTTGGTCCCATAAAAAAAGTGTGGGCCCCGGCTACTAAAATCCAGCCAGGCCTTTAAAAAGACTGCCTCTAAAACTAGGTGGTCCATCACGACATGTGGCAGGTGGCTCCCCCAAACAACACGGCTAAGCGGTACGTGCTAACTGCATCCCTGGGCTATCAACACATATAAATTGCAAAAGGAAACACCTGGCAACTCTGGCCTATAAAGTCCCCTCAAATGGTGAGTAAAAAAAGGGCAGTGCCAGGCCGCTTTTATAAGGTGGGTCAATACATCTATTGGGAAGGGGAAGCATTAAAATATGCCCCCACCACAACACATCTGTTTATCAATACCTCGGCATGTATTAAAAAAATCACCAACCCCAGAGTGACTCTCAATTTATTGTTAAAATCGCAAGCACAAAATTTTACGGTGCATTCTGCACCAAACTGTTAATATTTTCTAACTATGTTGTGTTTAATTTTTCATAAATCACTCCCAATGTGTTTCTTCTGTTGGCACACACCTAAGAGTAGCTTTTGGTATTCCAAACAAATGCCTCCTCCTTCATGGTGTTACAACATACGTTTAACCACAAAAAAGCTGTTTGCCACTGCCATTCAAGTGGGGTGTCTATACCAATGAAAAAAAATGTGTTATGCTATATAACTAATTATGCCAAAAGTTATTATTGACTAGTGTATGCAATTGTTGCTACCCTAATAATTTTATGTATGCTATATTGCTGTTTATGTAGAAGAGCCACAGTAACCCTTGCCACCATACCAGGAAGTAAATAAAAACCTCAGTGGTGACCCCTCCCAACAAAATGTTGATTTGGGGTCAAGGGGAGGACTGTCACACCCCAAGGCTCCCTCCCTCAGGAAGTCCCCTGGGAAGGCAGATCAGCACTGTATATTTCTAACGCTGTTGCTTGCATCATAAACCATTTTGGGAAGGGTCAGAGGTGTATGAGTGGGGAGTGGAAGTTTCCTTGGCAGGTACAAGAGACTGAGGGCAGGGGAGAGAAAGAAAAAAGTAAGGAACGGGTTAATTCAACACTACAGCTAGCAAGCTCAGTTCGAAGATAAGAAGCTAACTTCAGCCCAAGGCCAGCTGCTACCTGCAAAGACAAAAAAGGGGGAAGTCCAACCCCTCCCCCCCCACCAGCCATGAGAAAGGAAAAGTTGTTGAACAAAATGCAGGGGCCAGAAAAAGGAGCAAAACGGCAAAGGCCAGCCAGGACAGAACTGTCTCACGGCCCTGAAACCGGGTGTTTTGGAAAAGCTGAAGAAATCATGCAAAGCTGGTTTGGATTGCCACAGAAGGCACCAGGAGCAGAGTTCCCCAAACGGAGCACCCCACCCCCCAGGGAGCCAGGACTTAAAACCTTCCTAAGAGCTGGAGCAATATGGAAAGCACAGCAGATCCTTGGATGGCCTGGGCCCAGGACAGCACTCGTCCACCTGCCCCCCCGCTTCTTCTGATGTTACACTCAGACTTGGCCAGTCTGGGTCGTGCATATGTGAGTATGAAACTGGGTTAGGGCTTGGGGCATTAGTGCTTTCTTTCTTCCCCTAAGTAATGTGGAAGCATTCCCAACACTCTCTGCTGTTATTTTATTATTTTAATAATAAAGCTTTAAAATTTAGACACTTGGTGTGCCTTGTCATCTCCTCCCCAAAAAGATCCTGTGGCCTCAGCCTAATCAACTGTGGCCCCAGACAGATTGGTAGCGAAAATCTGTCACACTATGACACTTTTGCATTTTTACGTCTGATTTTGTAAGCAAGTGGTTTTTAAGTGAGGTGAAACTTGGGGGTATGCAAGACAAATCAGACTCCTGAAAGAGGTACGGACGTCTGGAATCACTGAGAGCCACTGTTCTAGCTAATGCTGGAGCCAGTGCAAAACCAGGTCAAGAATGAGGGAATTTCAACCTGTTCCTTTTTTCAATTCCCTCACCTTAAATGTGCACACCAGATTTTAGATGCCGTTGAGAATCTGGCTCATTGAATCTAGGGATTGCACAAGCAATGAATCAAATTTTCTGCAGTCTGTCCCACAGTTAGCCATGCACTATGACAATTTCAATGGAGCCTTAGAAAACTGATCTAATTTTTAGATCTGGTGTCTTTCACTTTGAAATAAAATTACCTACTCTAGCACCAGACTCTCAGATAAAGAGCATACTTCTGATCTCACTTGCCATGGTTTCAGTGGATTTACACATGTGTAAGTCCATAAAAAATTAGAAACTTGATAGTATCATAGAATCATAGAATATCAGGGTTGGAAGGGACCGTAGGAGGTCATCTAGTCCAACCCCCTACTCAAAGCAGGACTAATCCCCAACTAAATCATCCCAGCCAGGGCTTTGTCAAGCCTGACCTTAAAAACTTCTAAGGAAGGGGATTCCACCACATCCCTAGGGTAACGCATTCCAGTGTTTCACCACCTTCCTAGTGAAAAAGTTTTTCCTAATATCCAACCTAAACCTCCCCCACTGCAACTTGAGACCATTACTCCTCGTTCTGTCATCTGCTACCACTAAGAACAGTTTAGATCCATCCTCTTTGGAGCCCCCTTTCAGGTAGTTGAAAGCAGTTATCAAATCCCCCCTCATTCTTCTCTTCTGCAAACTAAACAATCCCAGTTCCCTCAGCCTCCCCTCATAAGTCATGTGTTCCAGTCCCCTAATCATTTTTGTAGTCCTCCGCTGGACTCTTTCCAATTTTTCCACATCCTTCTTGTAGTGTGGGGCCCAAAACTGGACAGAGTACTCAGATGAGGCCTCACCAATGTTGAATAGAGGGGAACGATCACGTCCCTCGATCTGCTGGCAATGCCCCTACTTATACATCCCAAAATGCCATTGGCCTTCTTGGCAACAAGGGCATACTCTTGACTCATATCCAGCTTCTTGTCCACTGTAACCCCTATGTCCTTTTCTGCAGAACTGATGCCTAACCGTTCAGTCCCTAGTCTGTAGCAGTGCATGGGATTCTTCCGTCCTAAGTGCAGGACTCTGCACTTGTCCTTGTTGAACCTCATCAGATTTCTTTTGGCCCAATCCTCTAATTTGTCTAGGGCCCTCTGTATCCTATTCCAACCCTCCAGCGTATCTACCTCTCCTCCCAGTTTAGTGTCATCTGCAAACTTGCTGAGGGTGCAATCCACACCATCCTCCAGATTATTTATGAAGATATTGAACAAAACCGGCCACAGGACCAACCCTTGGGGCACTCCACGTGATACTGACTGCCAACTAGACATGGAGCCATTGATCACTACCCATTGAGCCCGACAATCTAGCCAACTTTCTAGCCACCTTATCATCCATTCATCCAGCCCATACTCCCTTAACTTACTGGCAAGAATACTGTGGGAGACCATGTCAAAAGCTTTGCTAACGACAAGGAACAACACGTCCACTGCTTTCCCCTCATCCACAGAGCCGGTTATCTCGTCATAAAAGGCAATTTAATTAGTCAGAGTGTAGAGTAGTTATAGAGTGTAACAAGTATGTGATTAGATTCATACCCATTGAATGTTAGATAAACCTTCTCTACAAAGAATGTTGAACAGCCAAATCTCTAGATAAGATCCTAAATGCTCCATTGGAATGAAGGAAGTGCAAACCAGTTGGGATAGGATAAAAACTACCATGATCCTTCATCCAAAAATCAAAGTGAAACATTTTTTGCTGTTTATAAGTTTAGGACACTATTTTTTCCTCTAACAAAGCTCAAACAGAACTGCAAAAATTCCATGATGGAGGAGGTTGTCGTTATGATACAGCTGACACTAGACTTTTATAAATTCATCCTTAACAAAACTGTTTATAATTGAAAAAGCCTTTGTGTCCTCTAGCCAGATAACGGGCTCATATATGCCTCTGATTTTATCAATGTTTTTGAATATCCCCCTAGACATTCATAAAACCAGGGTTTGCCGGGATTTATAGCCAAATGGGAAGCAGTAAATAAAAGGAATCTCAAGAGGGAGCCTGTTTTCACTAGATTTGTGGTCTAGTTTTACAGAAAAGCATCTAAACAGAGCTGAAACTTCTGCAATTCAGCACTCCTGAACTATAATCCCCATATTTATAGCATTTCTTTATAACACTCAACATGTGTCATTTGTGAGGTTGGTGTTAAAGAGAATCTGCTGTAATTCTTATTGAAGCATCTAATACTCCAGTTATTGGTTTCTCTGGCTGAATTAAATTCCTTGTGGGAGCCATTGAAATCTAGTGTACTGGCCATTGGAGTGGGGTTCAGGAATTTGATTTCTACTCCTATTTATAATGCTGATTTGCTGTGTGAACTTGAGCAGGTTACATATGGACTGACTTCTTCCCTTAACCCATCTCCCAGACGTGCTGAGTACTCACACCTCCTCTAAAAAATCAACCCATTAACCTCTCTCCCTCCATTTCTTCAGCTATAAAATGGGGATAATAGTTACTTAGCTAAATCACTAGAGTGCTGTGGGGCTTAATTAGCATTTGTACAGCATTCTGAAGATGAAGTACTCTGCTTTATTGATTTGATACAGGACAGAGTTTACCCATACACCAACCTTCCAAAACTAGAGAAGCATCTCTTCCTGAAAGCTTGCTAAAAAGCTTTTGCAGTCCACATGACATTGGCTTCTAACTACTATGTGACCGGTAGAGTAGCCTGATGACTCTTGATCTTGTCAGACTTCCAGCAAAGGCTATAGAGATTTTTTTTAAAGATAATACATATAGTCTTCCCAAAAAAGTGGGGGTGGGGTAGAAGGGCTGTACCATCAATGACTTGTAACTGAAAAAATGCAGAACAAACTCTGACCAGTGTACTAAATTTAAAGATGCTTTATAATTCTCTCATATTCAATTTTTCTTCCTTGTACACCATACATGCTATATTTACATCGCACCATATTTTATTCAATGCTTTTTCAAAAGGCATGTCAAGAGTCCTGCTTCACTTTAAGATGCAGTTGCAGATTCTAAAGAAGAAAGATTTTTAAGATGAGTCACCAGAAATGTCACATGGCATAACCAACTTCTCCATAAAAAATAAGAGAATCCACCTAACTGGCACAGCTCTCGTTGAAATTAAGAGGTGCCATTAAGGCAGTTGTCTCAGTTTAACAGAAGTCTATTGAAATATGTGGCACTTGGCACAAAATGAAAGAAGGCTGTAGATTGACTCCTCAATATGTTAATTTGCTGTTCAGTTGTGGCTATTAATGATGATTTATGATTTATGTTTATTAAAGAAACTATCTGTTCTCATACTGACAGATTTCAGAGTAGCAGCCGTGTTAGTCTATATTCGCAAAAAGAAAAGTAGTACTTGTGGCACCTTAGAGACTAACAAATTTATTAGAGCATAAGCTTTCGTGAGCTATAGCTCACTTCATCGGATGCATTTGGTGGAAAAAACAGAGGAGAGATTTATATACACACACACAGAGAACATGAAACAATGGGTTTATCATACACACTGTAAGGAGAGTGATCACTTAAGATAAGCCATCACCAACAGCAGGGGGGGGAAGGAGGAAAACCTTTCATGGTGACAAGCAGGTAGGCTAATTCCAGCAGTTAACAAGAATATCAGAGGAACAGTGGGGGGTGGGGTGGGAGGGGGAAATAGTTTTACTTTGTGTAATGACTCATCCATTCCCAGTCTCTATTCAAGCCTAAGTTAATTGTATCCAGTTTGCAAATTAATTCCAATTCAGCAGTCTCTCGTTGGAGTCTGTTTTTGAAGCTTTTTTGTTGAAGTATAGCCACTCTTAGGTCTGTGATCGAGTGACCAGAGAGATTGAAGTGTTCTCCAACTGGTTTTTGAATGTTATAATTCTTGACGTCTGATTTGTGTCCATTCATTCTTTTACGTAGAGACTGTCCAGTTTGGCCAATGTACATGGCAGAGGGGCATTGCTGGCACATGATGGCATATATCACATTGGTAGATGCGCAGGTGAACGAGCCTCTGATAGTGTGGCTGATGTGATTAGGCCCTATGATGGTATCCCCTGAATAGATATGTGGACAGAGTTGGCAACGGGCTTTGTTGCAAGGATAGGTTCCTGGGTTAGTGGTTCTGTTGTGTGGTGTGTGGTTGCTGGTGAGTATTTGCTTCAGATTGGGGGGCTGTCTGTAAGCAAGGACTGGTCTGTCTCCCAAGATCTGAGAGAGTGATGGCTCGTCCTTCAGGATAGGTTGTAGATCCTTGATGATGCGTTGGAGAGGTTTTAGTTGGGGGCTGAAGGTGATGGCTAGTGGCGTTCTGTTGTTTTCTTTGTTGGGCCTGTCCTGTAGTAGGTGACTTCTGGGTACTCTTCTGGCTCTGTCAATCTGTTTCTTCACTTCAGCAGGTGGGTATTGTAGTTGTAGGAATGCATGATAGAGATCTTGTAGGTGTTTGTCTCTGTCTGAGGGGTTGGAGCAAATGCGGTTATATCGTAGCGCTTGGCTGTAGACAATGGATCGAGTGGTATGATCTGGATGAAAGCTAGAGGCATGTAGGTAGGAATAGCGGTCAGTAGGTTTCCGATATAGGGTGGTGTTTATGTGACCATCGCTTATTAGCACCGTAGTGTCCAGGAAGTGGATCTCTTGTGTGGACTGGTCTAGGCTGAGGTTGATGGTGGGATGGAAATTGTTGAAATCATGGTGGAATTCCTCAAGAGCTTCTTTTCCATGGGTCCAGATGATGAAGATGTCATCAATGTAGCGCAAGTAGAGTAGGGGCATTAGGGGACAAGAGCTGAGGAAGCGTTGTTCTAAGTCAGCCATAAAAATGTTGGCATACTGTGGGGCCATGCGGGTACCCATCGCAGTGCCGCTGATTTGAAGGTATACATTGTCACCAAATGTGAAATAGTTATGGGTCAGGACAAAGTCACAAAGTTCTGCCACCAGGTTAGCCGTGACAGTATCGGGGATACTGTTCCTGACGGCTTGTAGTCCATCTTTGTGTGGAATGTTGGTGTAGAGGGCTTCTACATCCATAGTGGCTAGGATGGTGTTTTTAGGAAGATCACCAATGGACTGTAGTTTCCTCAGGAAATCGGTGGTGTCTCGAAGATAGCTGGGAGTGCTGGTAACGAAGGGCCTGAGGAGGGAGTCTACATAGCCAGACAATCCTGCTGTCAGGGTGCCAATGCCTGAGATGATGGGGCGTCCAGGATTTCCAGGTTTATGGATCTTGGGTAGCAGATAGAATACCCCAGGTCGGGGCTCCAGGGGTGTGTCTGTGCGGATTTGTTCTTGTGCTTTTTCAGGGAGTTTCTTGAGCAAATGCTGTAGTTTCTTTTGGTAACTCTCAGTGGGATCAGAGGGTAATGGCTTGTAGAAAGTGGTGTTGGAGAGCTGCCTAGTAGCCTCTTGTTCATACTCCGACCTATTCATGATGACGACAGCACCTCCTTTGTCAGCCTTTTTGATTATGATGTCAGAGTTGTTTCTGAGGCTGTGGATGGCACTGTGTTCTGCATGGCTGAGGTTATGGGGTAAGCGATGCTGCTTTTCCACAATTTCAGCTTGTGCACGTCGGCGGAAGCAGTCTATGTAGAAATCCAGGCTGCTGTTTCGACCTTCAGGAGGAGTCCACCCAGAATCCTTCTTTTTGTAGTGTTGGCAGGAAGGTCTCTGTGGGTTAATATGTTGGTCAGAGGCGTGTTGGAAATATTCCTTGAGTCTGAGATGTCGAAAATAGGATTCTAGGTCACCACAGAACTGTATCATGTTCGTGGGGGTGGAGGGGCAAAAGGAGAGGCCCCGAGATAGGACAGATTCTTCTGCTGGGCTAAGAGTATAGTTGGATAGATTAACAATATTGCTGGGTGGGTTACGGGAACCATTGTTGTGGCCCCTTGTGGCATATATATGGCTGACTTAGAACAACGATGGGTACCCGCATGGCCCCACAGTATGCCAACATTTTTATGGCTGACTTAGAACAACGCTTCCTCAGCTCTCGTTCCCTAATGCCCCTACTCTACTTGCGCTACATTGATGACATCTTCATCATCTGGACCCATGGAAAAGAAGCTCTTGAGGAATTCCACCATGATTTCAACAATTTCCATCCCACCATCAACCTCAGCCTAGACCAGTCCACACAAGAGATCCACTTCCTGGACACTACGGTGCTAATAAGCGATGGTCACATAAACACCACCCTATATCGGAAACCTACTGACCGCTATTCCTACCTACATGCCTCTAGCTTTCATCCAGATCATACCACTCGATCCATTGTCTACAGCCAAGCGCTACGATATAACCGCATTTGCTCCAACCCCTCAGACAGAGACAAACACCTACAAGATCTCTATCATGCATTCCTACAACTACAATACCCACCTGCTGAAGTGAAGAAACAGATTGACAGAGCCAGAAGAGTACCCAGAAGTCACCTACTACAGGACAGGCCCAACAAAGAAAACAACAGAACGCCACTAGCCATCACCTTCAGCCCCCAACTAAAACCTCTCCAACGCATCATCAAGGATCTACAACCTATCCTGAAGGACGAGCCATCGCTCTCTCAGATCTTGGGAGACAGACCAGTCCTTGCTTACAGACAGCCCCCCAATCTGAAGCAAATACTCACCAGCAACCACACACCACACAACAGAACCACTAACCCAGGAACCTATCCTTGCAACAAAGCCCGTTGCCAACTCTGTCCACATATCTATTCAGGGGATACCATCATAGGGCCTAATCACATCAGCCACACTATCAGAGGCTCGTTCACCTGCGCATCTACCAATGTGATATATGCCATCATGTGCCAGCAATGCCCCTCTGCCATGTACATTGGCCAAACTGGACAGTCTCTACGTAAAAGAATGAATGGACACAAATCAGACGTCAAGAATTATAACATTCAAAAACCAGTTGGAGAACACTTCAATCTCTCTGGTCACTCGATCACAGACCTAAGAGTGGCTATACTTCAACAAAAAAGCTTCAAAAACAGACTCCAACGAGAGACTGCTGAATTGGAATTAATTTGCAAACTGGATACAATTAACTTAGGCTTGAATAGAGACTGGGAAAGGATGAGTCATTACACAAAGTAAAACTATTTCCCCCTCCCACCCCACCCCCCACTGTTCCTCTGATATTCTTGTTAACTGCTGGAATTAGCCTACCTGCTTGTCACCTCCTTTCCCCCCCCCCGCTGTTGGTGATGGCTTATCTTAAGTGATCACTCTCCTTACAGTGTGTATGATAAACCCATTGTTTCATGTTCTCTGTGTGTGTGTATATAAATCTCTCCTCTGTTTTTTCCACCAAATGCATCCGATGAAGTGAGCTGTAGCTCACGAAAGCTTATGCTCTAATAAATTTGTTAGTCTCTAAGGTGCCACAAGTACTCCTTTTCTTTTTGCATAATATTCCAGTCTCACCTCTGACAGGGCCCAGCCCCCCATCTCAACTCATCCTGGAATGCCCCCTCTACCAGGCAAGCAGGGGAGCCAGGATGGCCAGGTGTAGGGCTGGCTAGTCAACTTTATGTTGATTGAGGAATTCCTCCCCCATTTACAGGAAAACTCAGCTGCTGCCCGCTTTAAGGGTCTTATGCGCTGCTGAAACAGCACAAAGGGGACCTTACAGATCTCTGGCCCCTCTGAGTAAACCAGATCACAGGTAGCAAAACCAACACCATCCCTTTGCCAGCCTCATTGCAATGGAGCTCCCACTATGGCCGCACCTATGGCAGCAGATGAGTCCCTAGAAAACAATTGCTTTTGATTGTTCATTATTAGCATAATATGACACATGGGAATTAAGATTCAAGGCTGTAAAAGGAGTCCTTGCCCCCCTAGCCACTCCTTCTCAAGAAATTCAGAAGGACCTCTTCAGCCTGCCTTAGTGGAACCTCCCATAGAATGAAAATAGGTTAAGACTTCATTACAATGACTTTGCAATGTACACAGGTTAAATACAAACTGCAATGGATTAATAGCTGCATAAATTGGCCTCATAGATTGGCCAGAGTATGTTTCTTTCTATTATATTGCTAATTGTTTAAAATAAATCACCAGTTGCTACAAATTCACCTCCCCTCATTATCTGCTGTTACTGCTTTGCTAGCCCTTTCTGGGGTTGACTGAGGTACATGATGCTGCACAGTTCTGATCCCTAAGGAACAGGATATAGGATCTTATTGGGTGCTCTGTGTGGATCCCTCAATAATACACATTGGAAGGAGGTACAGTGATAAAAGTAGGAAACTTACTTAAACTCTATATTCATCAAATGAGAAGTGGGTTTACCCTTGATTATTGTACTGAGGTGGTTAATGGTAAGAGTTTGGGGTGTCTTTTGCCTTCTCAGTCATATTTAAACTGTTTCACTATTTTATTAGACACTGCAGATCTTCAGTTTGCAATTTGAGTGGTCTTGCAACCCTTTCTCATGAGTAGTCCTTACTCATATAAGCAGTCCTATTGTTGAGTTAGTAGGGTTGTGTCATAATCATATAATTTAAGGCCAGAAAGGATCACCAGATCATCTGGTGTGATCCTTCCAATCGACCCACATCCCATGCTGCAAAGGAAGGCCACTTTGAAGTAGTAATTCAGGTTGTTCAGATGACTAGTATTATAGGATATATTATTGCAGTATACGTAGAAAGATACTGTTACATGCTGTTTAGAAAACAGAACAGATGTTTAGTATGTTTGACATACTGTTATTTGTATTGTATATTCTAATACCAATTTTACAATTAGTCAGTGTCTCTTTCTGTTAAACAATAAAACACCTGGTCAGCCTGCGCCACTTCCCACAGCTCCATTGGCTGGGAACGGTGAACCGTGGCCACTGGGAGCTATCGGCAGCCATGCCTGCGGACTGTTAATATAAACAAACTGTCTTGCGGCCCGCCAGCAGATTACCCTGACGGGCCGTGTGCAGCCCACAGGATGCCCACTACTGTCATAGGGTGTACAACACGTCCAAAGTTACACAGCAAGCCTCTTCCTTTATATACATTTACACATTACATTGCAGCTCACATTTTGGGATTGGCATGGTCACTTTGTAGGAACCAATCCCTGTACAACATGCACTGCCCATGTACAACTTACTATTTACCTCATCTTATGTTCCAGGCATACTGAATCCGTTATCTTGTTCACTGTAAATGGTTCCTGGGCATTCCCCATGGTCTTATCTAGTATAGACATTCTGTTTCCAGCCTGCTCATCCACTTCCCTCCCTAACCCTGACCCCCAAGAAATGAGGCCTTACTCACGTCCAACTATTCATGTCAAGCAAGCTAGACCTACACATATCACCCTAAAACACTTCCTTTCAACATCTTCCTGTTCAGCAAAGAACTAAAATAAAACTATGCAGATAGTGATGAAGAAGGAAAGCAAGATGTCTAAACTTTTAATGTCAGAGGATGGGAGCAATGAGTGCTAAATATCAAGAGAATTTGATTATATGTCCTAGAACTAAGCTAGATCACATGCCCCACAACGAGCATTCGATACCCTAACTAGCTTTCAGGCAAGAACTGAACAACTTTATGCTTCCTTCATGCTGCATTGGCTATCTCCGCAAAACCTGGTTCACATGTCAGGTCCTGAGAGGTCAAGGAACACTCCCTGCCAAACAGAATGAAATTGACAGTACAGTAAAAGTAAACAGCAGGTGATTCAAAAGTATTTCCACCATACTAGAATATCTTCTAACCTTATTCAAGCTGTTGAATATAAATAGGCAATTTTGGTGACGGATGGTCCTGCCTTGATATAACCAGAGCTGGTTGAAAAATGGTAACAATTTTTAAATGGAAAATGGTGTTGAATTTTCATTTGTTAAAAATGTTCAACTAGCTCTATAAGCAGCTGCATAACAGCAAAAACAAAAAGGCAAAACATTTAGACCTCTTGATCAGCTGTAGATGTAAGTTGACCCAGGCTCTAAAACTCTTTGCCATGAGTGTTTGTTTCGGGGAGGAGTGTCTGGGCTGGGGGGAATGGGGTGCTCCACAGCTGAGCTCTGGCGGTAGGGGGTATGGGTGTCTGGCCCTGCAGCCGGACTCTGTGGGGGAAGGGGAGAGGGTATGGGTGTCTAGGCTGGAGGGGGTCCAGGGGGACAAGGGGCAGAGAAACAGGACCTCTGTTGTCATAGGGGTTTCTTTAACTGTGTGCTCCTGGGGGAATCTTTTTGTTCTCTCTATTCTTACACATAGTTGATGACAGGTATTTTAAAATAAAGTCCCAAAATAATTGAAACTGATATGATTATATAGTGTTGTTTTGACAAAATTTGTAGGATTTTAAATTTTTTGGTACAGAATTCCCCTGGGAGTAATTACTGTTACTGACTGACCATTAGTACCATGATATAACAGCATCACATACAGTATTCTTCTTTTGTTTTCCCACTCTTTGGCTTGTTCCTTATCACACAGCCCACCTGCCCATCTTCTATTATACATTTTTTTTCTCTAGTTTGCTGTCTGCCTAGCTATGGACACCTAATCCATCACTTTTAGATCCCTCTGTACAGTTGCCTAAAGCAATTTTGTGGTTGTCGACTCACCCCTACTATTTCATACATATTCTTGATATGCTGCTAGAATTGCTTTTCCTAAAATGTATCCCTGATCATGTTCTTTAATGGCCAGAAACAATATGATGTAATCTAAAGCCTGCCAATCCTAAACTTTGTAGTTTATAAAGTGCTTGAAGCTTGCCAGGTCCTTCTGATTGATGTGATATTTGACTGACAGTTTACCACCTTCCCAAAATTATCCAGAGAACTGTCACAGATCTGTCTTATAGACAATATAATGGAAGCAATCCATCTGCTCCAGGACCACCTGTTCTTAGTTGTGATGCTTATTAGGATTTAATGTTCACCTAGATTCTGATGATTTGTACACTAGCACAGAAGCTGGAACAGGTGCTACTATGCTTGTAATTATTCTTTATACAAGAGTCAGTACAACATTATGTCTACCAGGCCTCAGCCAATCATAGAATCATAGAATATCAGGGTTGGAAGGGACCCCAGAAGGTCATCTAGTCCAACCCCCTGCTCAAAGCAGGACCAAGTCCCAGTTAAATCATCCCAGCCAGGGCTTTGTCAAGCCTGACCTTAAAAACCTCTAAGGAAGGAGATTCTACCACCTCCCTAGGTAACGCATTCCAGTGTTTCACCACCCTCTTAGTGAAAAAGTTTTTCCTAATATCCAATCTAAACCTCCCCCATTGCAACTTGAGACCATTACTCCTCGTTCTGTCATCTGCTACCATTGAGAACAGTCTAGAGCCATCCTCTTTGAAACCCCCTTTCAGGTAGTTGAAAGCAGCTATCAAATCCCCCCTCATTCTTCTCTTCTGCAGACTAAACAATCCCAGCTCCCTCAGCCTCTCCTCATAAGTCATGTGCTCTAGACCCCTAATCATTTTCGTTGCCCTTCGTTGTACTCTTTCCAATTTATCCACATCCTTCCTGTAGTGTGGGGCCCAAAACTGGACACAGTACTCCAGATGAGGCCTCACCAGTGTCGAATAGAGGGGAACGATCACGTCCCTCGATCTGCTTGCTATGCCCCTACTTATACATCCCAAAATGCCATTGGCCTTCTTGGCAACAAGGGCACACTGCTGACTCATATCCAGCTTCTCGTCCACTGTCACCCCTAGGTCCTTTTCCGCAGAACTGCTGCCGAGCCATTCGGTCCCTAGTCTGTAGCGGTGCATTGGATTCTTCCATCCTAAGTGCAGGACCCTGCACTTATCCTTATTGAACCTCATTAGATTTCTTTTGGCCCAATCCTCCAATTTGTCTAGGTCCTTCTGTATCCTATCCCTCCCCTCCAGCGTATCTACCACTCCTCCCAGTTTAATATCATCCGCAAATTTGCTGAGAGTGCAATCCACACCATCCTCCAGATCATTTATGAAGATATTGAACAAAACGGGCCCCAGGACCGACCCCTGGGGCACTCCACTTGACACCGGCTGCCAACTAGACATGGAGCCATTGATCACTACCCGTTGAGCCCGACAATCTAGCCAGCTTTCTACCCACCTTATAGTGCATTCATCCAGCCCATACTTCCTTAACTTGCTGACAAGAATGCTGTGGGAGACCGTGTCAAAAGCTTTGCTAAAGTCAAGAAACAATACATCCACTGCTTTCCCTTCATCCACAGAACCAGTAATCTCATCATAAAAGGCGATTAGATTAGTCAGGCATGACCTTTCCTTGGTGAATCCATGCTGACTGTTCCTGATCACTTTCCTCTCCTCTAAGTGCTTCAGGATTGATTCTTTGAGGACCTGCTCCATGATTTTTCCAGGGACTGAGGTGAGGCTGACCGGCCTGTAGTTCCCAGGATCCTCCTTCTTCCCTTTTTTAAAGATGGGCACTACATTAGCCTTTTTCCAGTCATCCGGGACTTCCCCCGTTCGCCACGAGTTTTCAAAGATAATGGCCAAGGGCTCTGCAATCACAGCCGCCAATCTTCCCACTTCATCACAATTCTTTGTGTACATATCATATTACAGTTACGGCACAATCAAGCAGAAACACCGTAGTCTCATAGCTATTCAGTTATTTTTCTTTCTCAATTAGCAACAGGAGAATTTTATATGTTCTAGTTTAAAAACACTTTTCAGTCCTGTTGCATATGCTTAACTCTCTACAGTTCTTACATTAAAAAAAACAATTTAAAAGTAAGTTGATTCTAAACAGATAGTATTTTTATAAAAAGTATGAGAATTCTAGGGAAGGAAGAGAGCTAACAGCTGTAACATATGATCAGTTAAGTGGTTTTGTTTTAGTGATGATTATTGTTGAGATAAGAACCAGCTGCCATTCATTATTGCACCCTCCTTTCCTTTCAGGTGAATGTTCAGAATCAATAGAGATCAATGAAAATTCAGTGAATTACAGTTAAGATGTTGTTTTTTCTTTCTCTATCCCAAAGATTAAGTTCTAACTCATAAGTCTCATTCCTTAATTAACCAAAAATGGGCATGAACTATAAAACTTTGAAAATCTAACCATGTCCCTAAATTCAACAGAACTTGGATCCAAGACTTTGGTTTGGCCAATCATAGAGGTGGTGCCCAGCGGCAAAATATGGTCTGGGTTTGGATACTAGATCCCAACACATTTCAAAGGTCTTCAAACCTGAGAGTTTGTTTCAGCCCATGTCAAAGTTTTTTTTACTTTATCTCAGTTTAGAAGAGTTATTAGTAGCCTACTTGATGAATGGAAGTTTCGTTTGGGAATACTCTGGTTAGAAAGAAGAATAAAACTATATAAAGCACTGTCAATTACAGATTAAAGAGGATTCTAAAACCAACTATACCTTAAGGTACTGTAGCTGCTTCTATTTTATCATAAAACCCTAAGTGATCCAGACTTTCCCTACTGCTTATAAACTCAACTTCTTCAATAACTACAGCTTATTTTCTGTCTTGCCTCTGATGTGAACTAGGATGACACACAGTATTCACTGCATGTGGAAAATTAATCACATTATTCTACCACCCTTGCACTCTTCGGTACTGCATTCAGTCATAAGCAGAAGCTCAAATCAAAATGAATTCAGTACAAATATAATTAGTGCCTTATTAATTTGTTTATTGATAACATAAGAATTAGATTGTACTAATATACTGCAGGACCGTACTAATATACTGCAGGACCATTGAGTCCAGAAAACAATATTCACCAATAAAACAGTCAAGAATAAAACACTGTATAAAATGCCATTTTGACAGAAAAAAGGCAACCCAGGAAATATGAAACATAAGACATGATCCAGGCAAAAATCCATGGGCCAGATCCTCAATTTGTGTAAATTAATGGAGCTATGCTGACATGTACCAGCTGAGGATATAGTCCTGTATGACTGGCAGTGCTGAGCCTGGAGGTAGTGTCATGTCTGTTACCACTATGTATAATTCACTGTTCACACTTACATTTTTTTAATACAAAATTGCAGTGCATGAATGTTTATTATATTTCATTAACAAATTTAGGCAGGTAGCTGGAAACATACTGAAATACCCTGACATAACCATACTCTGCAAACATTAATGTGTCCATATTCTGGTGGAGAACACCCATACATGGCATCCTTCTACTCTGTGCATACTGATAGTAGGAATAACTTACTCAGGGGCTGTGCACCAAAGCCACTGCTGGGTCAGGATATGCACCTGTATAAAGGGTTGACAAATGCCCAGCCAGAGCGCCAGAGAGGGACTGTGGACAGCCCAAAAGGCATCACACAGCTTCCCCTCTGTGTTCCTGCCTCTTGTAGTTTTTTCTGGTATGTGCCTACTGTATGAGCAAAGCCAGATAGTTATATGGAGTCAACTGTGTAGAGATTACTCTTATGATACACTTGGAGTATAGACTATATCATTGTGTACTGGATGATCTTTCACTTGCAAGGGGTTATGTTTTACAGGATGTAGCATTTGCCTGAGGTGTGAATCAGTGACTTCCTGTGTTCTTGTAAATTCTAAAAGTGTATTTGCATAAATTGCAAAAGAACTTAAGTAGCTGTAAATAGCCCTTTGTGAATGGTGCCTACAGAGCAGAAACACATAGGATTTAACCAAATTGGGAAAAAAGAGACAAATACTAATTGAGACATAGCATAATTTCAGACCTGATGGGAATATCTTCAGAGTCTTAGGAGTGGTCTATATTAACTAGTAGTGAAGACAGCTATTTTTGAAGAAGCAAATTCCACAATAAATGTTTCATGCAAAATATCAAATCTTTAAAACTTTTAAGACCATGATGTAATGACAATGCCTATCAGAATTGCATATAAGCCGGGATCAGTTTAGAAAATGCATTTTAAAAATGTTTATGTGCAGAAGTTAGATCTGCCAATGATATATAGGGCCAGCACCTGGCCAACACAATGGTTTGTACTGCAGAACAATGTAATAGGGTAGTAGAACTGACCGTAAGGGGCAGCTGGATATTATCCTAGCATAGCACATCCTTGGCTGTTGAGTCAGAGCAGTTTCACTCAATCTGCAGCCAGCATACCACAGACTAGGGTCTAATTTACATTGGAAGGAGAAGTAGCTGGCCTGGAAAGACTACTCTCCCTGGGTTGTGACCTGCAGGGCAGGTAGCCCACAAAGGACAGGGAAAGCCTCAATCCCTTGCCATGGGAATATTGGCTGGCTCACAACTGAGTGCAATAAAATGATACCACAGTCCTGAAGCATTTCTTTGTTTTTACTTTGCCACATCTCCTATCTCAAAACTATGTCCCATCTGTCTTGATGTGAGGTATTTAAACCAAGGATAAATATGCAGGGTCACGCTATACCTGTATCATACAGTCTACCACTTTACTAACTTTCTTAATTCTAACAGAACTATTATTTGCTTCCAAGTTTTTGTTAAGTAAAAGGTAACAGCATTTGTTAAATGCATCCAATGAAGTGAGTTGTAGCTCACAAAAGTTTATGCTCAAATAAATTTGTTAGTCTCTAAGGTGCCACAAGTACTCCTTTTCTTTTTGCAAATACAGACTAACATGGCTGCTACTCTGAAACCTAGCATTTGTTTAGAGTGACTTTTCAGCCAGCAAACCAATCATCTAGAAGACTACCAAGTGGATTTTCTGTAATGAGTTCATGGTCTGGGTCCTGTGGATAGGATAGTATGCAGTGTTGTTGTAGCCATGTTGGTCCCAGGAAGAAGAGCTTGTGTAAGCTTGAAAGCTTCTTTCTCTCACCAACAGAAGCTGGTCCAATAAAAGATATTACCTCACCCACCTTGTCTCTCTGATAGGATGCTATGTCATACGTACAGAAACCCCCACCATCAAGGTTTCCATTCTGCAGAAAGGACAAAGGGTTGTACGGCTATGAAGCATGGACCAACTTCTCACCTAGAATGATGGCACTGTGCCTTCAGGTCAGGGTAGAGTCACATTAGTGCAAGGTTGTGGGAAAGCTTGTACTTCTGCCACCTATGTTAATCTGTCAATATATATAGTATTGAGAATTGTTAAAACAGTCATATCTGATGCATTAGTTTGGATTGTAAGGCTGGCTGTGGTCTAGTTTGCTTGACATGAGTGAAATGTTGCCTTAAATGACCTTGTTGAGTAAACTCCTATATAGGACAAAAGGGGATGTTTAACACAGGATGTGCTTAAATTGATAGATAACATCTATAAAATGCACTGCCGAAAGGCAATTAGGAAAAAGGCAGGTGGAAAGAGACTGGAAAGTCCAAAGCCCCTATACAGAGAAACAGCTGAAATAAGCAGGTCTTCCTTTTACAATTTCACCTTTAAAGTAGTACTGAGTGTCAGTGAATGCAATGAGTAATACTAAATGAGCAGTATAGTAATAATAATTAAATAACTGCATTGACTTATTTTGTTTAGGAGAATCCATCCTCAACATACGGATTCTGAAGACTATCCACCTTCAAGATCACCATCTTCTATAGTTTCAGACTTATCCACCAATGATAGTGTTTCAGTCACATCATGTATGTCACATAGCCACAGTATATCACCTGTAGCAAAAAGAGAAAAAAAAACCCTCCATCATCCAGAAACAACCATAGATAAGTTTGTGATAAGAACCAGCAGATTACAAAAAGAGGTAATTGATAAAAAAAAATTGCCTGGTTTCTTTATGCAACAAACTCTCCTTGCTGTATGATTGAGAACCCGCACTTCATTAACATGGTTCAGTCATTAAGACCAGGATACAGTCCACCCAACAGAGCAGATGGTGCAGGCAAATTGCTGGATAAAGTGCATGAAAGAGAAATTGAGCAGAGTGCAAAAGGTTTGGGACCTGAAAAAGCAGGAAAGCTTGTTTTTCTTTTCCAGATTATGATCAAAAGGGAAAATGAAGGTGAAGACGACTGAGTTAGCTGCAGAAGCCAATATTTTAAGTTTCTTATGTTGACCTGGCTCAATTTTATTATTTTTTTAACTTCATTTAACTATTTTAGTTAAAAACAATTTTAACTAAAACAAATCTGATTTTAAGAAAACTTGAATGTTTAACTAAATTCAAAAATTCATGTGCTTGTTTTGTTAAAATATTATATGTTTGCTGTTGAAGAAAAATTCCAGAACACATAACTTTGTTGTTTTAGTTAAATAAAACAATTTAACTGTCTGTCTGGTGATGTTCTCTTCCTAATACAGCATGGCAAGAAAATCCTCCAAATATTAATGATTAACCTGTTGAATTTTAGATAGTTCACCTCCCAATGACTTCATAAATATCTGCTTCAATTACTTTTGGTAAATGAAATAACCAAACCATCATTCATTTTCTGATATAGCTGTAAAACTAATCTGAAAAGTTTTCAAAATAAATCACTTTAAAAATGTATGGTGTGTACCTTCTAAAAATGAAACCTACATCTATCTCGGAGTTGTGAAGAATATGTATTAAGGTTATAACAACCAACACAAATGCACTTTTATGTAGAAACCCATGATTAAATTGAGTCTTCCTGACTAGTGATTTAAAGCAAATCCACCCTGAGAAATACCATTTTTACTTTCTGTAAAACTTGTGTGCTACTTCATGGAATAGCAAGGTACAGATATAGCAGTGCAAGCACATTATTCAAAGGTATTTAGCTCACCCATACAGAAGTCATACTTCTTTCCCACTCAAAACTGTAGGAAGACACTGCTTCCCTGCAATTAGATAAAGACAAGATGCAACTTGGGAGCCTTCTTCTTTCCCTACTAAACCTTCTGTTTTCCCTACTAATCTCTACTTTTTTGCCTCTTCTGCTTCCCTCTTTCCTTTATCAAATATTTATCACAGCCAATCCCAGACCACTTTGCCTCAGTGGGGATTGGTTAGGTGCAAAAGGACTGCTATTTATTCAGCCTGGTCCCTGCAGGTGCCAGTTCAGTTCTGAAAACCAGCAATTACTGTCTGCTGTTAACAAGTACATGATCATTAGTGGCTGACCATGTTTTCAGTAAAAAGAACAGGAGTACTTGTGGCACCTTAGCGACTAACAAATTTATTAGAGCATAAGCTTTCATGGGCTATAGCCCACTTCATTGGATGCATAGAATGGAATGTATAGTAAGAAGTATATATATATATATATATATATATATATATATATAAAACTTTTGTAGTGATAACCAAGATGGCCCATTTAGACAATTGACAAGAAGGTGTGAGGATACTCAACTTATAAAAGTTAAGTATCCTCACACCTTCTTGTCAACTGTCTAAATGGGCCATCTTGATGATCATTACAAAAGTTTTTTTCTCCTGCTGATTATAGCTCATCTTAACTAATTAGCCTCTCACAGTTTGTATGGCAACTTTCACCTTCTCTGTATGTGTATCTCTCTCTCTCTCTCTTCTTACTATATGTTCCATTCTATGCATCCGATGAAGTGGGCTGTAGCCCATGAAAGCTTATGCTCTAATAAATTTGTTAGTCTCTAAGGTGCCACAAGTACTCCTGTTTTTTTTGCGGATACAGACTAACACGGCTGCTACTCTGAAACCTGTCACGTTTTCAGTACTATTCAAGATTGGAGAATGAGCGACCTTCATCTTCTAAGAGCTTAGAGTTTAAAAGACTGGCACAGAAGGTAGGACACACTGGGAAGTTCAGAGAGGATTAACTTGGACTGTGGATTTTTGTTTGCTTGTTTTGCGATTGGCTCACCAAGCATAAAAAAGGGGTGGGCATGAGGGAATAAGAGATTTTTAAGGGGGATTTGAATACAGAGAGAACAGTGGCTCAGTGAACCATGATGGGGAGGGTATTTCATGCACAGGGCGTGGCAAGAAAGAGGCACAAAGATGGGTATGGGAGAAAGACAATAATGGGGCACTGTAGTACTGTATTTTAAAATGGAAGTTGGTTTTCAGAAACTGAGGAACTCCCATAGAATCAGAATCGAAGGGGTCAGTAAAGTAATTGTTTCCTTGGAGAAATCCTAAGGTAATTTCCTTTGGAATGGAAATCTCACCACATAACTGCCACTCAAAAAGTATGAGCAAAAAAAAAAAGGAGTACTTGTGGCACCTTACATTGCCACAAGTACTCCTTTTCTTTTTGCGGATACAGACTAACATGGCTGCTACTCTGAAATTTGTCAAAAAGTATGAGTTTCCGATGTGAAGCAACTTGAATCCTGGGGACCACATGGTGAACTTCAACATGAGTAAACTGGGCTTCTTGCAATTAACCAGGTGTGGCTACTTCTGATGATACCAAAAAACCCTGAACTCCCATGAACAAACTCTTATCCTTACCCAAGGGCCTAGTTCCCTAGGGCAGAATGTCCCCTCCCACCAGCCTTGCTTATTGGGCTGTGGTGGTAGAACGTTTTTAGTAGTGGGGAGACTGAAAGGTAGCCACCTTACCCCCACCCCCGAGCTGAGGCTGGGAGCGGGGCTGTGTCTCCAGGAGTGGGGGACCCGGACAGTGCTAAAGGGGCCGAGACGCCAGCATTGGGCCAGGAGCAGAGCCCTGGGCAGGAGCTGGCAGCTGGGACCCCACATGCAGGGCCAGTAGCAGAGCCCCACCCTGGGGCCGGGCACGGGGCCCTGGGAGTCGGGGGCCAGGTGTGGGACCCCAGGACCAGAGGACTGAGAGTGGGGAGGGTGGGGCTGGGTGCAGGGCCCTGGGACTGGGCATGTGGCCAGCAGTCAGGATCAGAGGAGCAGAGCCCCGGGTGCGGGTCTGGGAGTGGGGCCCTGGGCACAGGGCCAGAGGCCAAGGAGTGAGGTTGGTGGCTGGGACCTGAGCCCCAGGTGTGGGTTTGAGGATTGGAGTGTGGGGCGTGGGGCCAGTGGTCAAGCCCTGAGCCCCAGGAGCAGGGCCGGGGAGTGGAGTCCCAGGTAGAGGGCTGAGAGCAGGGCCCTAGGTGCTGAGCCAGCGGCTGGGGAGCGGGTTGTGGGACTGGCCCCTGGGACCTATGCTGAGAAGTGCAGGCTCTGGCGTGGGGCCAGCAGCCCCACATAAAACATGGGGGTGCTGCAGCACCTTCTCCACCTGTATTTTCCACACCTATATTATTGGGCTTTGCACAATCGGGTTGCTATCCTCCACTCCAGATCTGTCTGCATTGAATTGATGCTATATGTATTTGGGTAGGGTGATCATACATCCTGTTTTGGCCAGGACAATCCTCTTTTTAAGCCCTGTCTCTGACGTCTTGACTTTTTTGGTAAAACTAGGCGTTTGTCCCATTTGCTCTTGCCAGCTTGACAAGAACGAATGGGACAGTTGCCTAGTTTTGCCAAAAAAGGGTGTGCCCCGCTAGGGGCAAGCAGTGATGTTTGCGGGCGACAGAAGCCCGGCTGATGTGTCTCTGCCATGCTCTGCCCCTCCAATCAGGGAGTGATCGGCTCTCATGTGCTCACTCTGCAGCCCAATCAGAGGGCAGAGCGGTCAGGGCCCTAATTCAAACTCATGAGGCCAGATCCTGGTGCTCTCTCCAGCCATTCCTGCCCTAACCAGCTTCTTTCCCTCCCCAGTCTGCCTCCAGTCACCCGATTCTGCCACATTCCAGCAGGTGTGCCATTAAGGGAGGGCAAAGAGGGCCACCTGCCCCCCCCAAGTTTTGTTCCACTGGCTGGGAGTGACCCCCCAGTTCCCCACAATACCAAAATCTGAAATAATGGCACTGCATCCCGGCCTTCCCCCACCTCCCAGGGCTGCTCTCTGGAGTCTCCTTGGTCCCTCCTGCTTCTTGGAGCCTCCTTCCTGCCCCTCTGCTATCCTAGTCCCCAAAGGGACATTGCCCTACTAGCTAGATAATAGTCCATTGGCTTCACCTCCTGGCTCTGAACCCCAAAATACTGACACTCGCACCCTTCTTTGCTGTCCACGTCCCAGCCCATACCCATTCCTCTTCCCCCATCTCTGCTTCTTGGCTCAACTGGGAGCATGGAGGAATGTTTGTGGGGGTGTGGAAAACATGTGGTGACACCAAGCAGCTCAGGCCAGCCCCACGTGTCCCATTTGCAGTTTAGGGAAATATGGTCATCCTATATTTGGGGCTAGAGTTTTGGCCATGCTAATGTTACTGGCTATACTCAGGATCAGGGAAGGCAGAAAGGTGAATTAGAACCATCTTTGCTTTCCACTCAGTTCAGGTGGGACAAGCATGAGCTTGATGCTGCTGAGGATTGAATCTGTAGGTTTAAAAGTGCTTTGGGACTCTTCTGGATTAAGATGTAGGATATTATTATACATGTCAACCAACCCTCTAAAACTGGGCAGCTTACTTTAATAAGCACCTCAGGAGAGAAGTATCCAAATGCAGAAGATGGAAAAAGCAATTCTGAGAAATCTTATAGTTGGAGCAAGTTTTACTTGCTACTAATGGTTCTCTCAGTTCTTAGCTGATGGAATACATTTTCTTTTGGTCTTCTCAGTACAATACAAATAGGCTTCTCACAGCTTTTGTCCAGGTTTCCCAAAGTACTTTAAAACAGCATTAGAAAAAATGCCATGCACAGTCTGAATAACTCAAAAAAAGCATTCCCACGTCTCATTCCCACTCTACAAAGCAACATGGGTATATCACAGCTTACAATGCTGGATCTTGATGGACATATGTTTTCTATAAATCAGAAGGGACTATTGATTAACTGAAATCCTGGAAAAAGAACAGGAGTACTTATGGCACCTTAGAGACTAACAAATTTATTTGAGCATAAGCTTTCGTGGGCTAAAACCCACTTCATCGGATGCAAGCAGTGGAAAATACAGTAGGAAGATATATATATATATACACACACACAGAGAACAGGAAAAAATGGGTGTTGCCCATACCCACTATAACGAGAGTGATCAGTTAAGGTGAGCTTTTACCAACAGGAGAAAAAAACCCTTTTGTAGGTGATAATCAGGATGGCCCATTTCCAGTTAACAAGAAGGTGTGAGTAACAGTAGGGGAAAAATAAGCATGGGGAAATAGTTTTACTTTGTGTAATGACCCATCCACTCCCAGTCTTTATTCAAGCCTAATTTAATGGTGTCCAGTTTGCAAATTAATTCCAATTCGGCAGTTTCTTGCTGGAGTCTGTTTTCTGGTCGGGGTTCTAGGGGTGTGTCTGTGCAGATGGTGTAGTTTCTTTTGGTAACTCTCAGTGGGATCAGAGGGTAATGGCTTGTAGTAAACAGACTCCAACGAGAGACTGCTGAATTGGAATTAATTTGCAAACTGGATACAATTAACTTAGGCTTGAATAGAGACTGGGAATGGATGAGTCATTACACAAAGTCATTACACAAAGTAAAACTATTTCCCCATGTTATTTCTTCCCCCCACCCCACCCCCCACTGTTCCTCAGATATTCTTGTTAACTGCTGGAATTAGCCTACCTTGCTTGTCACCATGAAAGGTTTTCCTCCTTTCGCCCCCTGCTGCTGGTGATGGCTTATCTTAAGTGATCACTCTCCTTACAGTGTGTATGATAAACCCATTGTTTCATGTTCTCTGTGTGTATATATCAATCTCCCCTCTGTTTTTTCCACCAAATGCATCCGATGAAGTGAGCAGTAGCTCACGAAAGCTTATGCTCTAATAAATTTGTTAGTCTCTAAGGTGCCGCAAGTACTCCTTTTCTTTTTTGCGAATACAGACTAACACGGCTGCTACTATGAAACCTGGCTTGTAGAATGTGGTGTTAGAGACCTGCCTAGCAGCCTATCATTCATATTCCAACCTATTCATGATGATGATAGCACCTCCATTGAAAGCCTGACATCATAATCAAAAAGGCTGACAAAGGAGGTGCTATCCTTGCAACAAAGCCCGTTGCCAACTGTGTCCACATATCTATTCAGGGGACACCATCACAGGGCCTAATCACATCAGCCACACTATCAGAGGCTCATTCACCTGTGCATCTGCCAATGTGATATATGCCATCATGTGCCAGCAATGCCCCTCTGCCATGTACATTGCCAAACCGGACAGTCTCTACGTAAAAGAATAAGTGGACACAAATCAGACATCAAGAATTATAACATTCAAAAACCAGTCAGAGAACACTTCAATCTCCCTGGTCACTCAATTACAGACCTAAAAGTGGCAATACTACAACAAAAAAAACGTCAAAAACAGACTCCAATGAGAAACTGCCAAATTGGAATTAATTTGCAAACTTTACACCATTAAATTAGACTTGAATAAAGACTGGGAGTGGATGGGTCATTACACAAAGTAAAACTATTTCCCCATGCTTATTTTTAACCCTACTGTTACCCACACCTTCTTGTCAACTGTTTGAAATGGGCCATCCTAATTATCACTATAAAAGGGTTTTTTTCTCCTGCTGGTAATAGCTCACCTTAACTGATCATTCTCGTTATAGTGGGTATGGCAACACCCATTTTTTCATGTTCTCTGTGTATATATATCTTCCTACTGTATTTTGCACTGCATGCATCTGATGAAGTGAGCTGTAGCTCAGGAAAGCTTATGCTCAAATAAATTTGTTAGTCTCTAAGGTGCCACAAGTACTCCTGTTCTTTTTACTGATACAGACTAACATGGCTATCACTCTGGAATCAAATCCTGGAGAATCCTAACCCTTGTACTTTCTGAAATAGTCCAGTCTCACCAGATTTTTATCAGGAATGTTCCAGCTGATTGAGCATTTGCCAGGTTTCTGCAGATCCCTTGAGAGTTGTACTGTCAGAGTACATATTCATTACTAAACCAGGACACAGCAGTTCACCGGTTTTAGGGTTACAGTTTAAATACAATGCTTACTGGGATATGATGGCTTGCTTGCTATGATCTTTTCTGAAACAAGAGATAAATGAATAGATGCTAGCTGATGCTAACCTTTCCACAAATTACTGTTGGCCGCGGTCAGTGGCAGATATCATCATTACAATCAAAGACTCAGTCATTAGCTGGTGTACAAGCTAGTGCAGAGGATGTTCCCTTACTTTGCTGGCTGGGCCAACATCCAGGTCACAAAAGGGACAGAGAAGAGAACATCCATTATCAGGCCACTGGTGCAGATACTTGGGAACTAGGAGGGCCAGGGTGGGAGTGGGCAGAGTCTTGGCACTGCCTCCTCAAAGTGCTGGCCAGCACAGCTGATTTGGTGCACTGGGAAAAGAAAGGGTGGTACAGCTTTTCCCTTAGGGCATGGTCCCAAGTTACAACCTAGTCCCTACTATGCACTCAGGGCACATTACAAGGTGCCTATCTAACCCCAAATGAACACTTCACATAGACTACTTCACCTCAAGTTTAAACTTAACTCTTATTATAAATACTTTCTGATGTGCAATTACTGCACCTGGCTCCCAAGTATATTAACCCTCCCCCCATTATAATTACAAGAACATCTCTTCATCACATTCAAAATGCTTTTTTCACAAGGCTGGTATTGAGAAGCTGAAGTATAATCTAATTAAGTTGAGTTAAGTCTCTCTAACAAAGAGATAACTCATTCATATTACAGTTTGGTTCATAATGTTAGGATTTCTGCTACCCAAGAAAGACATGTAAAATGATCTAATACATTCAGAATGTCAAAGATTTTGATGGAAAATAGTCAGAAGTTGTCAAGGTTCCTTCCCCACTCTGAACTCTAGGCTACAGATGTGGGGACCTGCATGAAAACCTCCTAAGCTTACTTTTACCAGCTTAGGTTAAAACTTCCCCAAGGTACAAACTATTTTACCTTTTGCCCTTGGACTTTTGCTGCCACCATCAAACGTCTAACCGGGTTTATTATTGGGAAAGAGTAGTTTGGAAACGTCTTTCCCCCAAAAATTCTTTCCAAAACTCCCCCTTCCTGGGGAAGGTTTGATAAAAATCCTCATCAATTTGCATAGGTGACCACAGACTCAAACCCTTGGATCTTAAGAACAATGAAAAAAAAAAGCATTCAGTTTCTTACAAGAAGAATTTTAATAGAAAAAAAGGTAAAAAGAATCATCTCTGTAAAATCAGGATGGTAAATACCTTACAGGGTAATTAAATTCAAAACATAGAGAACCCCTC